>NW_011494680.1:10981552-11004545 GCF_000754665.1 Bison bison bison
AGTCTCACACCCCACATTTTGGAGCCTGCAAAACCTAGGCTTAGAGATCCTCCATTCTGTTGTTGTAAGCCAAGGCACTGGTATTCTCGAAAACAAGGTGGTAAGACCACGAAGGTGCAGGACTCTGGAGAAGCTCCAAACCCAGAGACGCCAGGACTAGTCCTCATGAGCTTCTCTGTCCCTGTAGCCTGTGGACAGAGATGCGAAATCCAGCCGTGGGTCAGCCTGCCAGTCCCTCATGCTGATCGGCCTGTGGTCCTGGATCTCTGTGTAATGTGCTTTCCCCTCTATCTTCAAGTTTTCGCTTTGAAACTTTGGTTCTCAGCAGTTTGATGTTTTTAGGGGTTTTTTCCTTCCTTGACTTTATGGCTTGTGTTCTTTCATTGATTTTTGGAAAATTCTTGGCCGTTATATCTTCAAGTAGTCTTCTGCCCTCTCTCACTCTTTCTCTGGGATTCCAATTACATGTATGTTAGCTTGTTAACCCATCTGTTGTTCAGTTGCTCAGTCTGACTCTTTCCAACCCCATGGACTGCAGCACACCAGGCTTCCCTGTCCTTCACCATCTCCCAGAGCTTGCTCAGACTCATGTCCATTGAGTCAGTGATGCAGCCCTGGAAGGTGGAAAAGGGAGGAGAGACAAGGAGGGAGAGCTTTCTCTCCTGAGAGGAGAGGGAGGCTCCGTGCTGCCCTGGTTGTGTTGTGGGTGACGTCACTGTTGGCCTATATGTATTTGTAGGGCTGTGGAAAGATTCCACTGAAGATAGTCACTACTCTTCTATGCGTGCATGCTAAGTCACTTCAGTCCTATCCAACTCTTTTTGACTCCATGGACTGCAGCACACCAGGCTTCCCCATGCTTCACTATCTCCCGGAGCTTGCTCAAATTCATGTCCAACCATCTTGTCTTCTGTTGTCCCCTTCTCCTCCTGCCTTCAATCTTTCCCAGCATTAGATTCTTTTCTAATGAGTTGGCTCCTCGCACCAGGAGGCCAAAGTACTGGAGCTTCAGCATCAGTCCTTCCAATAAATATTCAGGGTTGATTTCCTTTAGGATTGACTGGTTTGATCTCCTTGCAATTCAAGGGACTTTTTGTTGTTAACCCATAGTTGACAATAACTTTACAATAACAAGAACATTTTATTGTTAACCCATAGTTGTTCCTTATTTTTTTTTGTCTTTATGTTTGTATGATCCCTACTGACTTATTTTCAAGTCCATTGCTTTCCTTCTTCTCTAGTTTTCAGGCTGCCCGTAAGCTTATTGAAGAAATTCTTCATCTCTGATCTCATGTTTGTTTCTGGCATCTCCACTTGACTGTTTTATGGTTTCCGTCTTTCCTATGAAAGTTCCCTTTTTCTAGTGAAATTCCCCATCTGTTAATGCGCTGTCCTTTTAATGCCTCTAGATCGGTTGACATTTCTTTCATGGTTATTTTAAATTCCCTATCAGCGCCAACATCTTGGTCATCTCTGAGTCTGGATCTTTTGAACGCTTTATTTCTTGAAGATGGTTGATTTTTTTTTTCCTTTTTGTAGAATCTATTTATGATGAGATTTAAATTCATCCATGTTAGATAGCAGGAACTAAAAACTCACCGTGAGAGAAGAGAACATCTGTACTGCGGATTGGGCTTCAGTAGGAAGGTTTGGACATTTCTGGTTAAGAGCTGACTCTGCTTGAATTTGTGACTGAGGCAGAAAATGGAAAATTAGAATGGTGAGGAGGAACCAGAATTTCTCTCTGCAAACTGGAGCATGCAACCAAGGCATATATACCCAGGACCATTTTTTTACTGTCTTTTTCTGGGCATCCAATTACATGTATGTTAGTAATTGACCCTCAGAAAGCTGCATCCCAGGAGAAAGGACTAACAAAAAATTGCGTAGTTGGACATTTAAAAAATTTTTTATTTTGTCTAGTATTTTAGGGGTTTTAGTGAAAATGAAGAAATTCTTTAAGAAATCAGCAGTACAGTTTCTCTGATATTTATTTTTGCTCCCCAGATAATGGAAGAATGAGGGGTTTTTTCCCCTCACCTCAAACTAAACAAGAGGGTTTCAAAGAACTGCTCCAGGAGCCTTCATGTGCCCCCTGGCATTTGGTGGACACAGCTAAGAGACTTGCTGGAGCCAGGGGGCTGACAGAGAAGAGAGCCTCACAGGAAGCAGCCTACACCTCCAGCATTGGGCAAAGAAAGTCTCCGGCTAAGTCACCTTGACAAGGACACGCCCAGAAGGATGACCTGGAGGAGAGAGACTCCAGAGGAAGGGTACAAGTGGGTTGAGACTTCAGAAACAGGAGCTGAAGGTGGGTTACAAATAGGGGCTTCCTGGTAGGAGATCCCCTAGGAACAGGGGCTCCAAGATTAGACAAAGCACATCATCAGAAGTAAAGTGAAAGTCACTCAGTTGTGTCCAACTCTTTGTAACCCCCTGGACTGTAGCCCGCCAGCCTCCTCTGTCCTTGGGATTCTCCAGGCAAGAATACTAGAGTTGGTTGCCATTTCGTGCTCTGGGGGGCCTGTGGGGTGTGGAGGCATGGAAATGGACTTCAGGAAGTCAGGAGGCCAGATAACCACCATTCCAGTCTATAAAGTTCACCCACAACTCACCCTGCCTGGTCAGGGGTTGGGTGGGGGCTGAACTAGCAACAGACATCCAGTGAGGGGGGTGGGGTCAGGGAGGAGAGAGAAGACTGCCGCCCCACCCCTCTTTTCCACTGCAATTTTCCAAGCTTCAGTTCAGTTCAGTCGCTCAGTCGTGTCCGACTCTTTTCGACCCCATGAATTGCAGGACACCAGGCCTCCCTGTCTATCACCAACTCCCGGAGTTCACTCAGACTCACGTCCATCGAGTCAGTGATGCCATCCAGCCATCTCATCCTCTGTCGTCCCCTTCTCCTCCTGCCCCCAATCCCTCCCTGCATCAGAGTCTTTTCCAATGAGTCAACTCTTAGGTCAGACATTTTCAGGTGGAAGGGGAGAGGCTTAAATTGCACACAAAAACATCAAACTGAAATCTACAACTAAGAGAGGAACTGTGGATCTGCTGGCAGATGTCCGCTATTCAGGAACAAAAAATCAGCTATTTTAAACTATCATTCCTAATATGTGTGCTTAGTCGCTCAGTGCTTTGCAAACCCATGGACTGAACCCCACCAGGCTCCTCTGTCCAAGGGGATTCTCTAGACAAGAATACTGGAGTGGGTTGCCATGCCCTCCTCCAGGGGATCTTCCCAACCCAGGGATCAAACCCAGGTCTCCCACATTGCAGGCAGATTCTTTACTGTCTGAGCCACCAGGCAAGTCCATCAGTCCTAATAAATTTAGAGTTTATCAATAAGCCAGTTCAATACATTTCTCTGGGTAATTTTTTTTATAACTTTAAAAGTCTCTGTGCCCAGTACTTATATATCTTTCCTGTTTCTACTGTTGTTTAAATGTGTCTTAATTCTAGATCAGATTTATCTATTTTATTCAACTAACAAACTTTTGATGATAATTGGTCAAATTGTTGCAGGAAGGGGGACCCCTTCCAGGGCCCGAAACTGGGCTCTTGTCTAACACTTGGAAATGAATTGTCCGAGGAGACACATCCGCTGACAAAGCAAGAGATTTTATTGGGAAAGGGCACCCGGCTGGAGAGCAGCAGGGTAAGGGAAACCAGGAGAACTGCTCTGCTGCACAGCTCGCAGTCTCGGGTTTTATGGTGATAGGATTAGTTTCCGGGTGGTCTTTGGCCAATCATTCTAATTCAGAGTCTTTCCTGGTGGCACATGCATCGCTCAGCCAAGATGAATGCTAGCAAGAGGGATTCTGGGAAGTGGATGGACACGTGGGGTCTCCTTTCAACCTTTCCCAAACTCTTCCGGTTGGTGGTGGCTTATTAGTTCCGTATTCCTTATCAGGATCTCCTGTCATAAAACAACTCATGTGAATGATTACTATGGTGCCTGGCCAGGGTGGGCGGTTTCAGTGTGCTTCCCCTAACAAAATCAGTTTTTTGTTTCTGATTTCATTTCTGCTTTTATATTTATTGATTCCTTCTCTTTGGGGGTGGTGGCTATTTGATATACTTTGCCTATCTTCCTGAATTGTATGCCTAGTTTATTTTCAATCTTTCTAATATCTGTTTTTAAGGCTATATTTTCACTTGCATACCATTTTAAAGCTATATTTAAGTTGCTAACCCAAGATTGCAGAAGCATCCTTTTTCTTTAATAGTACTCAAGTTACTTTTTTTCCCATAAAGTAATGAGAATCAGAATGCCAAGAGGGAGGCCTCAGATGAATGTTTTTCAAGACAGTCCCATTTATTTTTTACTTAGGATCATTATGTAATTGAATGTTCTCTGCCGTGATTTCTCAACCATCTTTTATTTAGACTTCTCCAACATTACTTCAGAGCTGTGTACAATGAAGGAACTTCCCTTTTTATGTCTTAGTGTTGTAGCCACACATTCCGGGAAACAAACTCACTCAGAAGGACGATGCAGAGAGTGGACTGCAGTTTATTACACCAGAGGGCCCAAGGCAGAGTCTCCTCTTAGCCAAGAACCCTGACCAGTTTTTGTGAAAACATTATATACCCTAAGTGTACGTGCACAAACCCGCTTCCCCAAATTCTGTGAAACTGGTCTGAACAAAGGAAAAAGAAAGATACAATCAAAGTTAACCTGTGATTCACATGCCTTAAGCCTAATTAGTTAACAGTGGAGAATTATCATTAGGCCTGTGGTCATACCCCAATAAGCATAATAGAATGTATGATTCTATGCAGTTATACAGATAATTAGGGTATTATTTTACGCAACAGAGAGTCTAGGTACGAGCCCTGGGACTCTTCCTTCCGGGGGCCTGGTTTTCCAGGCTGGTGTGTGTTTCCATAGATACTGGGCATATAGCTCAAAGTCCACAGTCTGGCCCAAGATGGAGCCCTGCTTTCAAGATAGAGCCTGTTCGGTTTCTTCCTAAATTAGGAGAGACACAGACAGGAGAGAGATCTTCACAGACCGAATTTGTGTAACAATCTGGTCATTGCATCCAGAGATAATTGACAGTGATAATGTTTAACTGCATAATTTTTCACTTTTTCTACAGGAGTACTAGAAGTCATGTCCGACTCTTTGCGACCCCATGGACTATAGGCTGCCAGGCTTCTCTGTCCATGGGATTCTCCAGGCAACAATACTGGAGAGGGTTGCCATGCCGTCCTCCAGGGGATCTTCCCGACCCAGGAATCGAACCCATGTCTCTTTAGTCTTCTGCCCTGGCAGGCAGGTTCTTTATCACTGGTGCCACCTGGGAAGCCCTACTAGAAGACAGATTTCTTCAAGTTTCTAACAGATGTGGTCCGAATCATCAAGCAAGTGTGAATTTTCATGACTTAGAACATGCTATAATGACTCAGCAACACAACTCATAAGGAAATAGCCTCAGATTGTGTGGAATTCAGATGGTAAATAATCTGCCTGCGATGTGGTAGACCTGGGTTTGATTCCTGGGTCAGGAAGATCCCCTGGAGAAGCGAATGACTACCGGCTCCAGTATTCTTGCCTGGAGAATTCTATGGACGGAGGAGCCTGGTGGGCTACAGTCACAAAGAGTCAGACACGGCTGAGCAGCAACTAACACACGCACTGCTCTCCTCAGTGACACTTCATGTATTCTACCTTTTTCCCCAAATGAAGGCAGTACTGTGACTTGGCAGATCACCAAAAAACCTTAGCTCGTGAAGTGGTTTCTAACTATTCCTTATCTTAGTCTACTTTTCAGCATTTATTGATTAGAAATTGCTGGGTGTATTTGGGGCATGATAAATCCTTGTATTTAGCCATTAAGCAAGACAAAGTGAAAGACAGCCATTATCTGGTTCAGCTGCAGCAGTGAGATAATTATATGCAAGGGCAGGGCTGTCATGCATGAGTGGTTTACCCTGCTGCTTAAATATCACCATTTGAGTTTTAAAAACTGGTTACTAATTAGGCAATGTGTCCACCCTGTCTTTAGGTTTGTTTAATGAATAACTTTATGGACTCTGTATACTGTATTGACTTTTTATATAGCAGTAGATGACGTTATTTTATTTTGGTTTAAACTAATAAAGATGATCTACATTTTATTTTTTTTTTTCTCTTTTACTTTTTTTTTTTTTCAGGAGAAAGCGCGAACGCAGTCCCCCACTACCACAAATTATGCAGTCGAGTTTCCCACATTTGGGGAAATCGCAGGGGTCAGCGCATCCGGAGTGCAATGGGTAAGCCTCGCCCTGGGAAAGCCACCTTCGTGATCATGGTATCTCCCCTGCCAGGTAAGTATGATCTACATTTTAAGCCGATGAGCCCAGTGATATTATTTCTGGCTCTAATAGTGTTGATCCACATATCGAATTCTCCTTTCTAGGTGTCTGACTTTCCTTCAGCTGTTGGGGGGTATTTCCCATAGCTTCTCAGGCTATGACCTTCAAAGCAATTTTGATAATGATATTCATTACTTTCATTAAATCGTCATTCCTTGTTCTTGGGATCAATGTAAGAACTGCCCAGTAGTGATATGATGTGGCCCCCACTGCCCCTTAGGCTTTGAGCAAGGCAGATATTTTTCAGAAGTTGCGTTGATAGAATGACATGGTTGCCAAATTGAGCCAGTCAGATCTCCTGTAGGATTAGCTGTGAATCACCAGCAAAAGTTTAAAATCGAAGACCTCTTATTGCAGGGAGGAAGTCAATTCTGACTCCATGTTGGAACTGTTTCTTTGACTTGCTTTTCATTGCTTTTGTTATTATAATCATACAGAATGATCTGCCTCAGAATCCTGCCCCTCTGCCTGTTAAACTAAAGTGCCTTTCTTCAGAACTTTGGCCACCTGTGGATGGCAGGAAGGAAGAATTAACACGTCCCCTGCCTGAGGCTTGCCATTCTAGGAGACATTTGCAAGATTAATGGGATTTTTTACTTTGCTTCCTCACCTCCCGTCATCTGTAATATATAAAAGAACCTGGTATTCAGACCCTGATAAAATAGTTATTTTGAGGCAATAGGCTGCCATCTTCTCGGTCTGCTGGTTCCCAGGTTAAAGTCTCTTCCTTGCCTCAACACCTCATCTCTCAGTTTCATTGGCCTATCATGGGGCGAACAGAGCGAGCTTGGCCTCGGTCACACTCTGGTTAGAAGAAAAACAGAGAACTGATACTTCTAAGAATGTGGAAAATTCATGGGCAGATCTCCGATCTTTATATACAATGGGTCTCTGATATCAGACCCTAGAACTGAGATAGTTTTCTTCTTTTAATTGTTGTTTAGTTATTAAGTCATGTCTGAGTCTTTGCGACCCACTGGACTATAGCCTGCCAAGGCTCCTCTGTCCATAGGAGTTCCCAGGCAAGAATACTGGAGTGGGTTGCCATTTCCTTCTTCAGGGGATCTTCCTGACCAGGGATTGAACACGGGTCTCCTGCATTGGCAGGCGGAGTCTTACCACGGAGCCACCTGGGAAGTCCTGCTCTTGATTATCTGGATTTATCAGCTCTGCTTCCTTGTGACATGCATATTTAGCATGCTGTGACTCACTATGACACATCACTGTCTAGTTCATCACTTTATAGGTCCTTTGTACCTGGTCCACCACAGGTATTGATTGGGCACAGGTGTTATGCTGGACAACTTAACCCACACGGATAACTAAATACTGAAAACTCTGACTCACTGCATTGTGACCTTGTGCACAGCTGCAGCCCTACCCAGAGATTTCCACAGCCCCCTCCCTACTCCTACTCCCCTAACCCCACCCCTTCTCCAGCCCTGCATCCATTCCTACAGCAAGTCAGAGTTTATTCCTTAGGCTTCCCTCATGGCTCAGCTGGTAAAGAATCCGCCTGCTATGCGGGAGACCTGGGTTCAATCCCTGGGTTGGGAAGATCCCCTGGAGAAGGGAAAGGCTACCCACTCAAGCATTCTAGTCTGGAGAATTCCATGGACGGTATAGTCCATGGGATCACAAACGACATCACTGAGTGACTTTCACTTTCACGTATTCTTATTCTGTTGTTTGTTTGTTTTATTGTGCTGGGTCTTCGTTGCTGCTCAGACTTTTCTCTAGTTGCAGCAAGCAGGGGCTCCTCTCCAGTTGTGGTGCACAGTTTTCTCATTCTGGTGGCTTCTCTTGTTTCAGGGCACAGGCTTTAGGTGAGTGGGCCTCAATAGTTGCAGCCCTTGGGCTCAGTAGTAGTGGCTCCTGGGCTCTAGAGCACAGGCTCAGTAGTTGTGGTACATGGACTTAGTTGCTCCATGACATGTGGAGTCTTCCCAGATCAGGGATCAAACCCATGTCTCCTGCATTCGCAGACGGATTCCTATCTACTACACCACCGTGGACATCCCCTGGTTCCAGTTTTTCATGTTTTCCTGGCCCATAGAATTTTTAAGGATTCAGTTCAGTTCAGTCACTCAACTGTGTCCGACTCTTTGCTACTCCATGGACTGCAGAACACCAGGCTTCCCTGTCTATCACCAACTCCCAGAGCTTGCTCAAACTCATGTCCATTGAGTTGGTGATGCCACCCGGCCATCTCATGCTCTGTCATCCCCTTCTCCTGCCTTCAGTCTTTCTCAGCATTGGGGTCTTTTCCAGTGAGTCAGTTCGCATCAGGTGGCCAAAGTACTGGAGTTTCAGCTTCAGCATCAGTCCTTCCAATGCATATTCAGGACTGACTTCCTTTATGATGGACTGGTTGGATCTCTTTGCAGTCCAAGGGACTCTCAAGAGTCTTCTCCAACACCACAGTTCAAAAACATCAATTCTTCGGCGCTCAGCTTTGTTTATAGTCCAACTCTCACATCCATACATGACTACTGGAGAAACCATAGCTTTGACTAGAAGGACCTTTGTTGGCAAAATAAGACTGCTTTTTAATATGTTGTCTAGGCTGGTCATAGCTTTTCTTCCAAGGAGCAAATGTCTTTTAACTTCATGGCTGCAATCACCACCTGCAGTGATTTTGAAGCCCCCAAAAATAAAGTCTGTCATTGTTTCTATTATTTCCCCATCTATTTACCATGAAGTGATGGGACCAGATGCCATGATCTTCGTTTTTTGAATGTTGAGTTTTAAGCCAGTTTTTTCACTCTCTTTCACTTTTATCAAGAGGTTTTTCAGTTCTTCTTCACTTTCTGCCATAAGGGTGGTGTCACCTGTGTATCTGAGATTATTGGTATTTCTCCTGGCAGTGTTGATTCCAGCTTGTGCTTCATCCAACCTGGTATTTCTCATGATGTACTGTGCATATAAGTTAAATAAGCAGGGTGACAATATACAGCCTTGATGTACTCCTTTCCCAATTTGGAACCAGTCTGTTGTTCCATGTCCAGTTCTAACTGTTACTTCTTGACCTGCATACAGATTTCTCAGGAGACAGGTAAAGTGGTCTGGTATTCCCATCTCTTGAAGAATTTTCCACAGTTTGTTCTGAGCTACACAGTCAAAGGCTTTAGTGTAATCAATGAAGCAGAAGTATATGTTTTTCTGGAATTCTCTTGTTTTTTTTATGATCCAACAGATGTAAGCAATTTGATCTCTGGTTCCTCTGCCTTTTCTAAATCCAGCTTGAACATCTGGAAGTTCATGGTTCACGTACTGTTGAAGCCTGGCTTGGAGAATTTTGAGCATTACTTTGCTAGCATGTGAGATGAGTACAATTGTGTGGTAGTTTGAACATTCTTTGGCATTGCCTTTCTTTGGGATTGGAATGAAAACTGACCTTTTCCAGTCCCATGGCCACTGCTGAGTTTTCCAAATTTGCTGGCATATAGAGTGCAGCACTTTCACAACATCATCTTCTAGGATTTGAAATAGCTCAACTGGAATTCTGTCATCTCCACTAGCTTTGTTCATAGTGATGCTTCCTAAGGCCCACTTGACTTCGCATTCCAGGATGTCTGGCTCTAGGTGAGTGATCACACCGTGGTGATTATTTGGATCATAGAGATCTTTTTTGTATAGTTCTTCTGTGTACACTTGCCACCTCTTCTTAATATCTTCTGCTTCTGTTAGATCCATACCATTTCTGTCATTTATTGTGCCCATCTTTGCATGAAATGTTCCCTTGGTATCTCTGATTTTCTTGAAGAGGTCTCTAGTCTTTTGCATTCTATTGTTTTCCTCTATTTCTTTGCATTGATCACTGAGGAAGGCTTTCTTATCTCTCCTTGCTCTTCTTTGAAACTCCTAATTCAAATGGGTATATCTTTCTTTTTCTCCTTTGCCTTTCACTTCTTTTCTTTTCTCAGTTATTTGTAAGGCCTCCTTAGACAACCATTATGCCTTTTTGCATTTCTTTTTCTTGGGGATGGTCTTGATCCCTGCCTCCTATACAGTGTTATGAACCTCCATCCATAGTTCTTCAGGCCCTCTGTCTATCAGATCTAATCCCTTGAATCTATTTCTCACTTCCACTGTATAATTGTAAGGGATTTGATTTAGTTCATACCTGAGTGGTCTAGTGGCTTTCCCTACTTTCTTCAATTTCAGTCTGAATTTGGCAATAAGGAGTTCATGATCTGAGCCACAGTCAGCCTCCAATCTTGTTTTTGCTGACTGTATAGAGCTTCTCCATCTTTGGCTGCAAATAATATAATCAATCTGATTTTTATATTGACCATCCGGTGATGTCCATGTGTAGAGTCTTCTCTTGTGTTGTTGGAAGAGGGTGTTTGCTATGACCAGTACATTCTCTTGGCAAAACTCTGTTAGCCTTGCCCTGCTTCATTTTGTACTCTAAGGCCAAATTTGCCTGTTACTCCGGTATCTCTTGACTTCCTACTTTTCCATTCCAGTCCCCTATGATGAAAAAGACATCTTTTTAAAGGATTGGCTGCAATGAATTTACGTCTCCACATGGCATCCCTGTTATACAGCACTAGTTTAAAGTTGAAAACTAATTTCTTTACAGATTCTATCACTCTGAATTGTATTGGTAAACATTTAGCAAGTCCACGGGGTTGCAAAGTGTCAGACACGACTGAGCGACTTCACTCATTCACTCATTGCCTTGCTGGGATAAACTTATTTATAGTCAAATATTGCTGGGTATATTCTGGTATACTTTCTCACTCTGTTCACACACCAGTCATCTAGACATCGCTTTAAAGTTGAATGTGTAGACACCAATTACCAATGTTACTTGTTTCAGTGCATTGATTCCTCTCATCAGTTACTTCAAAGAAGAGTTTGATCACTTCTCTCTAGATGGGTTTGCTACCATACAGCTCAGCCTCTTCCCACTGGAAACCTCCTAAACATATTTCCAGGCATTTTTAGTACATAATGAAGAGTCCTTGGTTGGTTCTCCACATAGAGGCCACCCAATGAGGGGAGACTGGTACAAACCCATGCCTCTTGGCAGGTTTCTCCCGCATTGACAGGCAGAATCTTTAAACAGTAGTGCCTCCTGAGAAGTCTGGTAGAAATCCAGTCTTTTCTAAATATAAGTGTTTAATCAGATAGTTATACTATAACTTATCAGTAAAGGAAAGAGTCTCTTCTAGATATAACACATGGAAGTCCAGCCTTGAAGAGGAATTGCTATTATCAAATGCAAGATTAGGAAAACATACTGAAAAAGGAAATTAATATTAAAGGATCAACTTAAAAGATTGCCAGCTCTTCGGAATTCTGTGACAGTCCAGTGGTTGGTACTCCACAATTCCATTGCAGAGGGTGTGGGTTCCATTCTTTGCTGGGGCATAAATCCTGCATGCTACTCCGTGTGGCAAAAAAAATTTTTTATTGCCAAATCTTAAGTTATTTTCACCATGCATTCTTTCTTCTTCTTATTCAGTATTACTTGACCATTAATTTTGCACTTTGGGGCATAGTTCCTAGATAATTCATTTGGACAAAGGTAGGTTTCCCTTTTTACATAAATCTTTTTGGCACATAGTAAGTTGTGAACTTATATTCTGGTTTATTCACTCAATTGCTATCAGATTGTTTCCCTGGTTTATGTAAACAAAAATGCATAAGGATTAAGCAAACAAAGTTTGATTCTAATCCCGATAATGAATGATAAAAATCAAGTCCATCAGCTTTGTTAAAAATAGTAACTGCCGAAGAATTGATGCTTTTGAACTGTGGTGTTGGAGAAGACTCTTGAGAGTCCCTTGGACTGCAAGGAGATCCAACCAGTCCATCCTAAAGGAGATCAGTCCTGGGTGTTCTTTGGAAGGAATGATGCTAAAGCTGCAACTCCAGTACTTTGGCCACCTCATGTGAAGAGTTGACTCATTGGAAAAGACTCTGATGCTGGGAGGGATTGGGGGCAGGAGGAGAAGGGGACGACAGAGGATGAGATGGCTGGATGGCATCACTGACTCGATGGACGTGAGTCTGAGTGAACTCCGGGAGTTGGTGATGGACAGGGAGGCCTGGCGTGCTGCGATTCATGGGGTCGCAAAGAGTCAGACATGACTGAGCGACTGAACTGAACTGAACTGAACTGTCAATGTTTGGAATGTGTTTTGTTTTTATATTCAATTGATATAGAAAAAATAACACACTAATGTAATTTAAAATGCTTATTTCTATTTTTTTTTTTACCCAAGTGTTTCAGTTGACCCTTGAATAATCAGAGTTTGAACAGCGTGGGTTCACTCATATGCAGATTATTTTCAATAACTATACAGAAATACACATGGAGATGCTTCCCAGGTGGCTCAGTGGTAAAAAATCTGCCTACCAATGCAGAAGACATGAGTTTGATCCCTGGGTCAGGAAGATCCCCTGGAGGAGGAAATGGCAACCCACTCTAGTATTCTTGCCTGGAGAATCCCATGGAGAGAGGAACCTCCTGGGCTACGGTTTGTGGGGTCCCAAAAGCGTCGGACATGATACAAGAGGTTAAAAAGTATGTTATTCTATTTATAGGACATGCATAGATTAGGCAAATTCATAGAGACAAAGTAGAGAGCAGTAGTTCCTAGAGACTGAGGAGCAGGGATAATGTATAGTTATTGTTCACTTGGGCTGATGAGAAAGTTCTGGAGATGGATGATGCTGGTTGCACAACACTGGGAATGCACTTAATCCCTCTGAATTGTATACACTAAAAAATGGTTAAAATGGTAATTCCCTGTTATACGTATCTTACTACAATAAAAACTTCAAAGAAAAAAAGTCAGACACAGCTTATCGACTAAACAACAAAAACAGTGTGCAAGACTTGAAGTGGATGGCCTATCCTTACAGAGGCATAAGGTCAGTGATGTTTAATATTTTATTACTGTTTTATAACTTTGTTTTCAAAGAATTCCATTACTATACAGTATGCCTCTCTCTCATAATTGGAAGAACTGCATCTCAGCCTACCATCACAAGTGTTTTTTAAAGTGGAACATTTCCAGTGCTATATTATGAAATATGACTATAATACTGGGAGACATGAAATTTTTATAATGATTCATTCATTAGTGTACAAGCTGAGCCACTGTGAAGCTTTCCTACTGAAGCAGTCATATTGGTAACACACTTGTAAATAATGTGACAAAGAAACATTTATCTTTTATTTGTGACGTCTAGTGTTAGTAATACATATAACATACAGAGTTTTCTATCATGTAAGACAGTGTTGATATAGATACTGGCAGTTGATTCATTTTCTAAGCATAGGATGTAAACGTATTGTACTGATAAATAGAGTACAGGGTACTTCCCTGGCGGTCCAGCGCTTAAGACTCTGCACTTCCACTACAGGGAGTGCTGGTTCAATCTCTGCTCAGAGAACTAAGATCTTGAATGCCTCGAGGCACAACCAAAAAAAAATTAAAAATAAATATTAAAAAAATACAGTTGAGTGCAGTTGCTCAGTCATGTCCAACTCTTTGCAACCCCATGAACCATAGCACGCCAGGCCTCCCTGTCCATCACCAACTCCTGGAGTTTACTCAAACTCACCTCCATCGAGTTGGTGATGCCATCCAACCATCATCCTCTGTCATCCCCTTCTCCTTCTGCCTTCAATCTTTCCTAGCACCAGGGTCTTTTCAAACGAGTCAGCTCTTCACATCAGGTGACCAAAATATTGGAGTTTAAGCATCAACAACAGTCCTTCCCATGAACACTCAGGTCTGATCTCCTTTAGGATGGACTGGTTGGATCTCCTTGCAGTCCAAGGGACTCTCAAGAGTCTTCTCCAACACCACAGTTCAAAAGCATCAATTCTTCTGCACTCAGCTTTCTTCATAGTCCAACTCTCACATCCATACATGACCACTGGAAAAACCACAGCCTTGACAAGACGGACCTTGGTTGGCAAAGTGATGTCTCTGCTTTTTAATATGCTGTCTAGGTTGGTCATAACTTTCCTTCCAAGGAGTAAGCGTCTTTTAATTTCATGGCTGCAGTCCCCATCTGCAGTGATTTTGGAGCCCGAAAAATACAGTACAGCACAGCACTATAAATGTGTTTTTCCTTCCTTATGATTTTCTTAGCACTGTCTCTAGCTTTATTGTAAGAGTACAATAGATCAATATGCAACACATATAGCATCCAAAACATGTTCATCTACTGTTTATATTATCGGTAAGGCTCCCCATCAATAGCAGGCTATTAGTTGTTAAGTTTTGAGGGTGTCAAAAGTTATATGCAGATTTTTTGACTCAATGAGGACCCCCCCACAACATTGTTCAGAAGGTTGACTATATTTATAAGAGTGATTGTAAAGTTTCAAATGAAGGAAGTGTGTTTGTTTTTATTATTATTCTGTTGTGAATTTCCACATTTTTGCATTCTGGTCAGAAAATATGATCTTCTATGAACTCTGCTTTTAGGGCTGTTTTTGAAATTTTCAGTGTGATCTAATAATATATTATCAGTTTTTGGTGAGTACTTCATGTGGATTTCACAATTAAGTACTATATATTTTTACATGTTAAGAGTAGATTTTGGTTTGACAGAAAACAGCAAAACTCTGTAAAGCAATTATCCTTCAATTAAAAATAAATAAATTTATAAAAAATAATTTCTGTATCCCTTTTTAAGGAAGAATTATTACTTATACAAAAAATTTTAATATCCTTTCTGTTCTCAGTTTGATATTTTCATTTCTGAGTTATAATAAACTTTCCTACTATGGTTGAGGATTTGTCAGTTTCTCTTCATGATTCTTTAAGTTGTATCCTTTTCTTTGTTGTTCACTGTATGTTTGAAGTTGTGATGATAGGCATATGTAGTTAGCCCTCAGTGTCTGCGTGATTTGTAGATACTGTAGAACCAACTAGCCTGGAATCAAAAATATTTGAAAAAAAATTTCCAGAAAAGTTCCAAAAAGCAAAACTTGAGTTTGCATGCCTCATATTACTTACATTGTATTTGCAACTATTTACATAACATTTATGTTGTATCAGGTATTATAAGTAATTTAGAGGTGATTTATCATATATAAGGGGGCTTCCAGGTGGCACAGTAGTAAAGGAGTCCACCTGCCAATGCAGGAGATGAGGGTTTGATACCTGGGTTGGGGGTCCCTCCTCCCTGGAGAAGGAATGGGCAATCCACTCCAGCATTCTTGCCTGGGAAATCCCATGGACAGTGGAGACTGGCAGGCTACAGTCCATGGTCTCGCCAAAGAGTCGGATACAACTGAGCAACTGAGCACACACAAAGTATATTAGAGGGGGTATGTAGGTTATATGCAAATACTATGTCATTTATATGGGACTTGTCATTTTATATGGAATCTACCTGCAATGCAGGGGATCCGGGTTCAATCCCTAGGTGAGCAGTATCCTCTGGAGAAGGAAACGGCAACCCACTCCAGTATTCTTGCCTGGAGAGTCCCATGGACAGAAGAGCCTGGTGGGCTACTGTCCATGGGGTTGAAAAGAGTCACACAACTGAACGACTAAACCACCACGTCATTTTATATGGGACTTGAATATCCACGGATTTTGGCATTTATGAGGGATCTTGGAACCTAGAGGGACAAATGAAGAGCTTCATGATTAAGGAATGACTATCTCATTAATAAAGCCTTTTGCTTTGTAGTCTAATTAGTTTTGTATTTATGTTGTTATCTTCTATATATTAGTATCTGTCTTGAATATCTTTTCCATTCTTGTAATTTAAAAAATTTTAGTGTGTAGTTTTTAAACACAGAAGAGCTGAAATTTGTTTTTATTTCAGTATGAATACGTTTTTTTTTAATGGAATGAAATTATCCTTTTCATGTTTATTTTGCTTTCTCATATCTGTCCATCCTGCTTTTTGTTTTCCAGTTATCATTTTCTTATTTCTTATTCCCTTCATACTTCTGTTGGCTTGAGGTTTCTTTCTCTCTATATTTAATTTTCATTCTCTTGTGGCATAGAAGATATACATGTATATGTGCACATATATGTATTTGAAATTACATATATTTGAAATAATGTATATATTACTGAAATTATATATAAGGAGAATATATACATAGAGGCAAATCTTCTATGTCCTAATAGTTCTGTACTCCAATTCTTATACCTAGAAACAACCTGCTCTCTCAGACAGTTACATTCTAACAGCTAATATATATTAACTGTTACGGATTAATGCTTCAGTGTCAATGTGCTCTTTTGCTTCTTGTGTTCACTTATTTGGGCTTGGAGTTGCTGTGAAAATAAGCTTGCCTTCTCATCTGCCTATCTTCAGGGCTTTTTTCTGGCGGAGCAGAAATCCACCTCAGCACCTGTACACATTGTCTAAGTGCTTCTGAGTGTCTGGAGGGAGGAGTTGTTCCCCTAGGACCCGCCTCAGTGAGCTCCCAGCAGCAGAGTTGCAAGCTGAATCCCATGAGGCTGTGGGGAGTGTGGTGTCCAAGGCAGGAAGCTAAACAATCTCTTGTTTTCCAGAGGTCATGTGTGCTAGGGTGGCGCAGTAGACAGAATAATGACCTCCCAAAGATGTCCATGTTCTAGTCCCCAGAACTTGAAAACATGTTGACTTACATGGCAAAGTGACTTGGCAGGTGTAATTAAGTCATTGGTCATGAGATGTGAAGGCCGTCCCGTAATCCCAGAATCCTTGTAAGAGGGAGGGGAAAAGTAGATGTGGTACTGGATGCAGAGTTTGGAGGGATGCACTTTGGAGATGAAGGGTCCCTGGGCCAAGAGGAAGAAATGAACTCACCCCTAGAACCTCTAGGAGGGCCACAACTTTGCCAACACCTTGACTTCAGCCCATAAAACCCACTTTTGACTGCTGATCTCCAGAACAGCAAGATGATACATTTGTGCTGGTAAGTCACTAAGGGCTCCCCTGGCTCAGCAATAAAGAATCCGCCTGCCAATGCAGGAGACATGGGTTTGATCCTGGGGTTGGAAAGATCCACTGGAAGAGGAAATGGCAACCCACTCCAGTATTCTTGCCTGGAGAATCCCATGGACAGAGGAGCCTGCTGGACTACAGTCTATGAGGTCTCAGTCAGACACGACTTAGTGACTGAACAGTAACAACAGTCACTAAGGTTGTTCTATTTTGCTACAGCAGTAGTGGGGGAACAAAGGCAGGTGGTGTCTTTCCCCAGCAATAGTGACCGTCAGGTGTGGGTTTCTTCTTCTCCAAGCTATCTTCAGTGAAGGGCTGTCCCAGCCAAGCCAGCCAAAGTTCTCTAGGTCTGCTTCCTCCTTCCCTGCCCAGACTCAAGAGAAGGGACAGGCGCCAGTCACCTCGCAGGTGGGGGTCGGGGGAGGTTTGCACTTCTGTGGCACAATGCGGTTGTGTTTTGTTGGCTTCTGGGAAGGCGAAGATGGTCCAGGCGTGGAACGGAGGCTGGTGAAAAGTGAAATATTGTTCAGAAACATGGCGGAAACACAGCAAGGAAAAGAAGGGTCCTCTACCCTGATGGAACCGCCCCTGCGAGCTAGGAGGAAGGCGTGGCTCTACTGCCTCACCCCTCTGCTCCAGCTGCTCCCCTCGAGACTCTTGGCTGTGGGTCTCGGGGGAAGGACATCTCTAGGATTATGATACTACAGTTCTGCACCCCAGCTCTTATATCTAGAAGCAACATGCTCTTTCCGATGTTTGAGTACTTCCCAAGCACAAGTTGTTGGCTGGAGACTGGGTGAATTCAGTCTCAGGACTCAAACCTCACCAGCCTCAGATACACTGTCCCTTCGAGTCTCTCTCTGACTCTGTATCCCAGCTGGTGGGATACAGAGTCTCTTATAGTGCCTCTCTTTGTGTGTGTTAGTCGCTCAGTCATGTCCGACTCTTTGCGACCCCATAGACTATAGCCCACAGGCTCCTCTGTCCATGGAATTCTCTAAACAAAAATACTGAAGTGGGTTGCCATGCCTGCCTCCAGGGGATCTTCCCAACCCAAGAATCAAATCTGGGTCTTTTACATTACAGGTGGATTCTTTACTGTCTGAGCCACCAGGGAAGCCCTAACTGTTTGGGTAGTCCCATTTTAGATAGCTAGCCCTGAAATTTTATCTAGATCATCCTTTTTGATTCTGGAAGATCTCCATAGCTTCATATCTTAGAGGACTAGACTATAGAGTCCTCTCTTCCAAGAAATCTGACTTCTTTAACCAGAACTGGTTCTTCCTCCTCCTCGTGTAAGAAAAATCTGCTTCTTCAAGATGACCTTTACATCCCTGGCACGTGGCAATGTCTGTGTGTGTAGTCGTTCAGTCTGACTCTTTGTGACCTCACGGATTTTTTACCATCGGAGCCAAAAGTTAAGCAAATATGGCTTTTGGTGCTGCACCCATAAATGGGCTTGATATGATATTTCTCCTTCTCTGTCTGACTGACTTCATTCAGTATGACATTCTCTAGGTCCGTCCATGTTGTTGCAAATGGCCTTATTTCATTCTTTTTAATGACTAATATTCCATTGTATATGTACCACATCTTCTTTATCCATTCCTCTGTTGATAGATATTAAGGTTGCTTCCATGTCTTGGCTATTGTAAACAGTCTTCAAGGAACATCGTGGTGCATGTATCTTTTCAGGCCATGTTCTTCTCTGGATATATGCCCAGAAGTGGGATTGCAGGGTTATATGGTAGTTCTATTTTTAGTTTTTGGTTTTTTTAAAGGAACCTTTATACTGTTCTCTCGGAGAAAGCAATGGCACCCGACTCCAGTACTCTTGCCTGGAAAATCCCATGGACAGAGGAGCCTGGTAGGCTGCAGTCCATGGGGTCGCTAAGAGTGGGGCATGACTGAGCGACTTCACTTTCACTTTTCATTTTCATGCATTGGAGAAGGAAATGGCAACCCACTCCAGTGTTCTTGCCTGGAGAATCCCAGGGACAGAGGAGCCTAGTGGGCTGCCATCTATGGGGTCGCACAGAGTCGGACACAACTGAAGCGACTTAGCAGCAGCAGCAGCAGCATACTGCTCTCCATAGTGGCTGTATCAATTTACATTCCCACCAACAGTGCAGGAGGGTTCCCCTCTCCTCACGCCCTCTCCAGCATTTGTTGTTTGTGGATTCTGGATTTCTTTTATGTGAGAAAGAATTTATGTCTGTCTTATTTAAGCTACTTTATTTTAGATTTCTTTTTACAGCTAAACACAATACTACTAAGTCAAGCCTATTTTTTTCTTGCTTGTTAGAACAAAGAAGAAAAACATGGAGGATTGAGGAAACAGGGATGAAAAAAGCAAAACAATCTTAGGCTTTTAGGGGTGGTGTTTTCCATGAAGTCTTTCAAAGAACAAAATGTGCGGTTTGTGGTGCCGTCACATTTGTTTCGTGAATGGAGTTAGCCCATGCACAGTTGATAAATGGGAGTGATGTCAGTGTAATGATGCTGATACGGGATTTCCAAGAGATTAGGAGCAAACTTTCTCCACAGTTAGAAAGCAAGCCATAGCCATATACAGGCTCCTTAGGAAAGAAATCCTACCGAAGTACCTTTCTTTAGTGAAAGCAAGGACTGGGTTAGTGGCTTCAAGAACTGCTCTGCATTTCCCAACATGAAGCTATCTGGTAAAACCATGAAGACAAACAAGGAAGTTGCAAAAGAATTTTCCTTTGTGTTGGGGGAAAAAAAAAAAAAAGACTCCTAGATCAGATTTCCAATTTTGAGAAACTGGTCTCTTAGAAACACATGCCTCTATATCTCAAAGTGGAAATGCAAGCCCCCAAGTTCAAAGGCTGCCTAAGGGGACTTCCTGGTGCTCTGGCGGTTAAGACTCCACGCTTCCAATGCAGGAGGCACAGCTTTGGTCCCTGACTGGGTAAGTAAGATCCGCTGCTTCATGCTATGGTCAGTCGCTCAGTCATGTCCGACTCTTTGCTACTGTATGGACTGTAGCCCACCAGGCTCCTCTATCCGTGGGGATTCTCCAGGCAAGAACACTGGAGTGGGCTGCCATGCCCTCCTGTGTCATACATAGTTCACCCAAAATTCACCTGTAATTGGGTAACTGGTCACATCTGTTAGCTAATTGCTTTTATCCAAAGGAGAAATAAGATATCTCTTATCTCTGTGACAAGCATGTTGCTACAACTTGGGGCCAGGTGCCTAAGTGAAACTCCCAGGAGACCTGGAGATACGGGTGCTGCATTGGCATGTCCAAAAAAAACTACTAAGGAGGAGCGGGAACGCAGCATAGGGCAGGCTCTAGTGGAGGTTGACTGAGCACTTTTTTTTTAATAGATGTTTATTGTTTTTGTTGTTGCTCCTGTTACAAAGTTGGGTGGTGTGGTCTGCCCCAACCCTGTTTATTCCATATGCCCTGTTATTTTTAGTGTATGCGTTTGGAGAATGAAAAGCTTTAAGTGAATGCATATATGACTTTATATACAGCTGGTTGTTCAAAGGAAACAGTACGCATCAGGGCAGACTAGAAGCAAAAATACACTCCTCTTTCACATCTTAACACCAATGCTTCAGTCAGGGTTGGCTCTCCAACCTGCCTCTTTGCATAATTTTATTTTCTTTTGTCATTGACAGTAAAATCTTGAAAAATGGAAAGCTTTAAATGTTTTTCCTTTCATGCTTCTTATCAGGAAGCTTCTCATGTAGCTCTTCCAAAGAGGAGCCTGAGGGGATACAGGAGTTGGGGGTACAGGAGACCAGGCAGGTGAGGACCAGATGATGGGGATGGAGAGTCCCCAGGCTGACAGTGGAGCAGATTAGTCAGATGGAGCTCGGGAAGGGGGGTTCCAGGGGAAATGGGGTGGAGAGGATATGATGCACGTGGAAAAGTGACGTCAGTAGGTCTATTGCAGCTCTGTTGGGGAAACCAGGAAGAATTAGCCGTAAGACCATGCAAAGCCAGTTCTAACTTGATTCAGAAACAAGAAACAGGACAGTTCTTGCACCTCCCACAAGGGAGAGCAGGTCACCTATCCTGCACCCGCTTGTGGTATTTAAGAATAAGAAAACAGCTGAGTAATATTCCATCGTGTATATGTAACACATCCTCTTTATCCATACCTCGCTGATGGACATCTTGGTTGGTTGGCTGTCATCAGTAGCACTGCAAGGAACACTGGGATGCATGTGTTTTTTCGAATTATAGTTTTCTCCAGGTTTATGGCAGGAGTGGTATTGCTGGATCATATGGTAGGCTCTGGTTTTCTTTCTTTTTTTTTTAAAGGAACCTCCATACTGCTCTCCATAGTGTTTTATCAATTTACATTCCCATCAACTGAACTGAACTGAACAACAGCAAGAGGGTTGCATTTTCTCCACACTCTCTCCAGCATTTACTGTTTGTAGATTTTTTTGATGATGGCCATTCTGACCAGTGTGAAGTGATACCTTACTGTAGTTTCGATTTGCAATTCTACAAACTAACACAACATTGTAAAGCAACTATCAGATCAGATCAGATCAGATCAGTCGCTCAGTCATGTCTGACTCTTTGCGACCTCATGAATCGCAGCACGCCAGGCCTCCCTGTCCATCACCAACTCCCGGAGTTCACTCAGACTCATGTCCATCGAGTCAGTGATGCCATCCAGCCATCTCATCCTCTGTCATTCCCTTCTCCTCTTGCCCCCAATCCTTCCCAGCATCAGAGTCTTTTCCAATGAGTCAACTCTTGGCATGAGGTGGCCAAAGTACTGGAGTTGCAGCTTTAGCATCATTCCTTCCAAAGAAATCCCAGGGCTGGTCTCCTTCAGAATGGACTGGTTGGATCTCCTTGCAGTCCAAGGGACTCTCAAGAGTCTTCTCCAACACCACAGTTCAAAAGCATCAATTCTTCGGCGCTCAGCCTTCTTCACAGTCCAACTCTCACATCCATACATGACCACAGGAAAAACCATAGCCTTGACTAGACGGACCTTTGTTGGCAAAGTAATGTCTCTGCTTTTCAATATGCTATCTAGGTTGGTCATAACTTTCCTTCCAAGGAGTAAGCGTCTTTCAATTTCATGGCTGCAGTCACCATCTGCAGCGATTTTGGAGCCCAGAAAAATAAAGTCTGACACTGTTTCCACTGTTTCCCCATCTATTTCCCATGAAGTGATGGGAACGGATGCCATGATCTTCGTTTCCTGAATGTTGAGCTTTAAGCCAACTTTTTCACTCTCCACTTTCACTTTCATCAAGAGGCTTTTGAGTTCCTCTTCACTTTCTGACTCAAGGGTGGTGTCATCTGCCTATCTGAGGTTATTGATATTTCTCCCGGCACTCTTGATACCAGCTTGTGTTCTTTCCAGTCCAGCGTTTCTCATGATGTACTCTGCATAGAGGTTAAATAAACAGGGTGACAATATACAGCCTTGACGTACTCCTTTTCCTATTTGGAACCAGTCTGTTGTTCCATGTCCAGTTCTAACTGTTGCTTCCTGACCTACATACAAATTTCTCAAGAGGCAGGTCAGGTGGTCTGGTATTCCCATCTCTTTCAGTATTTTCCACAGTTTATTGTGATCCACACAGTCAAAGGCTTTGGCATAGTCAATAAAGCATAAATAGATGTTTTTCTGGAACTCTCTTGCTTTTTCCATGATCCAGCGGATGTTGGCAATTTGATCTCTGGTTCCTCTGT
>NW_011494680.1:11004885-11009557 GCF_000754665.1 Bison bison bison
CCCATCTTTGCATGAAATATTCCTTTGGTATCTCTGATTTTCTTGAAGAGATCTCTAGTCTTTCCCATTCTGTTGTTTTCCTCTATTTCTTTGCATTGATCACTGAAGAAGGCTTTCTTATCTCTTCTTGCTATTCTTTGGAACTATGCATTCAGATGTTTATATCTTTCCTTTTCTCCTTTGCTTTTCGCTTCTCTTCTTTTCACAGCTATTTGTAAGGCCTCCGCAAACAGCCATTTTGCTTTTTTGCATTTCTTTTCCATGGGGAAAGCAACTATACTCCAATAAAATACTACACTAATAATAAAAGAATAAGAAAACAGGATGTCATCCTGTTACTTTTCAAGAGTTCTAGTAACAACCCTGAACTTCAAATAGATTTACCTGCGGCGTTGTTGTTCAGTCACCCAGTCATGTCCGACTCTTTGAGACCCCATGGACTGCAGCATGCCAGGCCTCTCTGTCCCTCACCATCTCAAGGAGTTTGCCCAAGTTCATGTCCATTGAATTGGCGATGCCATCCACACATCTCATCCTCTGATGCCCTCTTCTCCTTCTGCTCTCAGTCTTTCCCAGCATCAGGGACTTGTCCAGTGAGTCAGCTGTTTGCGTCAGATGACCAAAATACTGGAGTTTCAACTTCAGGATCAGTCTTTTCAATGAGTATTCAGGGTTGATTTCCCTTAGGATTGACTGCTTTGATCTTCTTGCTGTCCAAGGGACTCTCAGAAGTCTTCTCCAGCACCATAGTTCGAAGGCATCAACTCTTCTGCACTCTGCCTTCTTTACGGTACAACTCTCACAACCATATGTGACCACTGGGAAGACTTGACTGTATGGACCTTTGTTGGCAGAGTAGTGTCTCTGCTTTTCAGGACACTGTCTAGGTTTGTCATAGCTTTCCTGCCAGGAAGCAAACATCTGATTTCATGGCTTCAGTCACCATCCGCAGTGATTTTAGAGGTCAAAAAGAGGAAATCTGTCACTATTGCCTCCTTTTCCACCTCTGTTTGCCATGATCTTAGTTTTTTTACTATTTAGTTTTAAGCCAGCTCTTTCACTTTCCTCCTTCACTCTCATCAGGAGGCTCTTTAGTTCCTCTTCCCTTTCTGCCATTAGAGTGGTATCATCCACATATCTGAGGTGGTTGTTTCTCCCTCCTGTCTTGATTCTAGCTTGTAACTCATCCAGCGCGGCATTTCTGATGATGTGCTCAGCGTATAGATTAAACAGGGTGACAGCAGACAGCTGTTCTTTCTCAATCTTGAACCAATCAGTTATTCCATACGGGATTCTAACTATTGCTTCTTGACCCGCATACAGGCTTCTCAGGAGACAGGTAAGATGGTCTGGTATTTAAGAGCTTTCCACAGTTTATTATGATCCACACAGTCAAAAGGTTTGGCATAGTAGATGAAACAGCGGTAGATTTTTTTTACCTGCAGTAAGGACATGAAATTCTTCCTGCTTTTGTGCTGGTGACCAAGCACAGAGGGCAGCTAGACCTCCCAAAATCCTGGTCAGAGAGCCTCATCACTGTACCTCCCTATGGGCATAAAATTCCAATCATTCATGTTGCTCATCTCAGTATCCTTACCCAGATCTTTGGCTTCAGATAACAACAAGGGCTTCCCTGGTGGCTCAGTGGTAAAGAATCTGCCTGCAATTCAGGAGACTCAGGTTCAGTCCCTGGGTCTGGAAGATCCCCTGGAGAAGGGAATGGCAACCCACTCCAGTATTCTTGCCTGGAGAATCCCATGGACACAGAAACCTGGTGGGCTGCAGTCCATGAAGTCCTAAAGAGCTGAACACAACTGAGCAAACACAACAGCAGAGCACCTCTTTCTCCCAGTTTCCTATGTCAGGCCTGACACCTCAGAGTCCCCTGCTGATTTGATCTACCTCTCTTACAGATGTTAGGTCTACAATCATGTACGCACCTCCCCCCCACTCCGCTGGCCCGAGAGGGTGGCCTGCTTAGGGTCAGTCTCTGGAGAAGAGGCTAGTTCTCAGGGAGGAAAGGAGAACTCCTGAAAACCAGGCAGGGCAATGATAAGAAATTCTGTCTCTCTCTGGCCTTGTGATTGTGCCTTTCGTTGCACAAGCCATTTGCTTCCTCCCTCATGGTTTTGAGTTACTTCATTGCATAACCTTTCTGAAGGCAGTTTTCAGTAACAACAAGGAATGCAAGCTTAAGATGAAAGTGTAACAGTTGGAGTGCAAATAAAGCAGCTAGGTGACCTCTGTTCATGAGGTTGCTGGGGAGCTGAAAGGAACGCTGAGCCTGCAAAGAAGACTGTCCCAACTTCCTCTTCCCCTGACAGCTGAAATATTCTACCAAGACCGATTATTATAAATATCTTTAGTTCTGAGTTGTTAAAATGTGGAAAACAACTTGGCTTCTAGAAATAGGAAAATACGGTACATTCTAGAATTCCATAATACTTTTCTGTTCCTCGGGCACTGTGCCAGGCATCAAAGACCATTTAAAGCATAGCTCCAGGCCTCAGGAAGTAATGATTAACACAGAAGAAACCACAGGGAAGAAAAGCAAAGGACGTTTCTGTAAAATACTGTAAGGTGCCTGTCCAAAGGTCAGATGAATACAATTGCCTATTATTCACACACTCCGGAAGCTAAAGGAGTGATAGAAACTCTGGTAATTTTCCATAGGACCAGGCTTCAGAAGTTATGCCTTTTCCTGGCTACGTAAACACAGCTAACTGGGTTGATTCGGATCATCTGGAACGCTTTTGGCCACGTGTAACTTGGAACAGAGCGTTTGGCAGCCTTTCTAAGGGTGTGTATATTCACAGCTTGGTGAGGAATCTCAAATAGAATTTCACAGTTAAAATCAAAAACATCTTTTAGCAAACTGAAAAAGTACTGTCCTGTGTGGTAGAGAAATAGCCAGTGATCGATGGAACCCAGGGCAACCCAACTGCCCACGTGGCACATCTCCTGTGGAATGTGGGTGTATTCAGAGACTACAGTGATTTCATGTTCTTAATGCAACCTGATGCACCTAAGTACTCCAGATACTATTAAAAATGAAGCTGAATAGCGGTGGCCACAAAATATTGTAGTTAGTGTTCATATACTAGTTTTGAACACTGATGTGCAAAGAGCTGTATCCTTTCATCAGCATGATTCTTTCAAATCTCTTTCAAGTTTTACGTATTATTGATCACTTTTTAATATTTTCTGTTATAAAAATCCTGTATCAACGGGGGTAAGATATTTAAATTTCTTGCCTTGTAGTTATTAATATCATCATGGTCAGTGTAAGGAGGTAGAAAATAGAACCTTGAAAATAAGCCAATGGACAATTGAAACTCCCTATTTTTAAAGTCACATGTGATTTTACCTTTGTTTTAAAGTTTTTCAGCAGCCCCACAAACTATTTTGTGGAGGAAAGAAATCTCTAAACATCTTAAAATGTGTTTTAATTTTTAGGAAAGCAGAACTCAACATACACCTTTGAAAGGGGGGCCAAATGCCATACTGTAAGTTAATTTAACTTACATTTGCAAGTTATATTTAACTTAGTGGCATGTCAACAACCAGCTATATTTTTATCAAATGTTAAGAGACATGGCTCGTGACTGTGATGGAATTATTGTTACAGATAATCACTTAACTGTGGGCAAAAGAACCTCTGATGAAAGAACTGTAAAAATAGCTTTGTAAAAATGGTAAACACCTAGGGGAATGGTAATTTAGCATCATTTACACAGGAATGTTCCATTATCAGATAACCCCTTTCACTAAATGCAAATGTGAAAAGTAATACTTAGCAAGGAATACTTACATTTCACCAATGTTTAGGCTTAACAAAATGATTTCTTTCAATGTTCTTTTTATATATGAAGCCCCCCATAGGCATTTAAAAAGTGATCAAGTTGACAAAATAATCATTTACATTTTTTTTTTTTTGCAAGGACATATTCCCTTTTAAAGTGAGATCGTCTAGAAGGTATATAGACAAATTTGTCCCAGGAAAGTCAGCTGGGGAGTATGCTGAGTGGCGGTTTCACTCCTCAACAAAGCATTGTTCATAACTTTGTTGATATAAAACCCTGCAGAGGGAAGCATATCCGGAATGAAGGCTAATGTCATGAGTTTAGGGCAGTCCGGTCTGTCATGTGGCTGGGATTTTTAAAAGGAAGAGGAAGTTACATAATTCAGTAGAGCAAGTGGCCTGCAAGGGTTTGACTATTTTTGGTCTTCAGGGTGAGGTTAAATCTTTAGAAATAACAATACTAATTATGATAGTACTATTCATATTTCAGGGACCTTTAAAAAGACAAAATTCTCAGTGCTGAAAATTGAATAAAAATGAATAGTAATTATTCACTTCCTTACTTCTTCCTATGAGCAACATTATCAACCAGAAAGATATCTAAGAGGCATCCTTTTAAGTCAGAGCACTCACTGTACTTTAGGTTTCCACTGTACATGGAATACTAAAGAGATTTTAATGTACAGTAATATCTTTGGGTAGAGTAGTCAACTGGCCACACAGTGTTCCAGGACAGTTTTGGAGACAATATTCAAAAGCAGAGACATTACTTTGCCAACAAAGGTTCATCTAGTCAAGGCTATGGTTTTTCCAGTGGTCATCTATGGATGTGAGAGTTGGACTGTGAAGAAAGCTGAGCGCCGAAGAATT
>NW_011494680.1:11009716-11024125 GCF_000754665.1 Bison bison bison
ATCTCTCTTGAGAGTCCCTTGGACTGCAAGGAGATCCAACCAGTCCATTCTGAAGGAGATCAGCCCTGGGGTTTCTTTGGAAGGAATGATGCTAAAGCTGAAACTCCAGTACTTTGGCCACCTCATGTGAAGAGTTGACTCATTGGAAAAGACCCTGATGCTGGGAGGGATTGGAGGCAGGAGGAGAAGGGGACGACAAGGATGAGACAGCTGGATGGCATCACTGACTCAATGGACATGAGTTTGAGTGAACTCCAGGAGTTGGTGATGGACAGGGAGGCCTGGCGTGCTGCGATTCACGGGGTCGCAAAGAGCAGGACATGACTGAGTGACTGAACTGAACTGAATACCTTTGGGTAGTCATACCCTACCAAAGTACTTCTTAGCATATATTCATATTTGTGGATCTGTTTTTACATCAGACAACTGAAAGTTCTAAAAAATAGTAACATGTTCTGGAAAATAGCTATCAATACATTCATGTTATAGCTAATGTATGATCATGGTTTAATCTTAAACCAATGATATTTTGATCTTACTATGTTTTCATAAACATTATTCAAAGATAAATCATGTAGAATGACATGATTACATTTCTTGGTTAATTTCCCTCACTTCTTTTGCAGTGATTTATACTCTAATTTCTTATCATTTTCACCTCCCCACCCCCAGAAGCAAGAATCCTTCACTATGTTCAAATTACTACTTTTTGAGGAATTCCCTGTGAGAGCCAGTGGGTAAGATTCTATGCTTTCACTGCTGAAGGTATGGGTTCAGTCCTTGGTCAGGGAATTGAGATCCTGAAAGACACATTGGCTCAGCCAAAAAAAAAAAAAGATATGAAAATAAAGCAAGGCAAAACTCAACAAGTTAACTGTGACTTTTTGTGGAGACACTCATCCTAGAGTGTCTGCCACCCAGTTTTCTCTGGGACTGCATAGCCCACATCCCGGAGTCTCCTGTCAACATCACCCGTCAGCTCTTTGGGACTCTCTGCAGTGCTGACGCCTTTTTGTCATGGGAACCTTCTCATCCTACTTTCCTTTCTTCTTGTATTCTTATTAAGTGCAGCACAGTGTGCATTTCCTCTGTCATTTACAGGGCTTCCCTGGTGGCTCAGATGGTAAAGAATCAGCCTGCATCTTTTCATGTGTTTGTTAGCCATCTGTATGTCTTCTTTGGAGAAATGTCTATTTAGTTCTTTGGCCCATTTTTTGATTGGGTCATTTATTTTTCTGGAGTTGAGCTGTAGGAGTTGCTTGTATATTTTTGAGATTAGTTGTTTGTCAGTTGCTTCATTTGCTATTATTTTCTCCCATTCTGAACGCTGCCTTTTCACCTTGTTAATAGTTTCCTTTGATGTGCAGAAGCTTTTAAGTTTAATTAGGTCCCATTTGTTTATTTTTGCTTTTATTTCCAATATTCTGGGAGGTGGGTCATAGAGAATCCTGCTGTGATGTATGTCAGAGAGTGTTTTGCCTATGTTCTCCTCTAGGAGTTTTATAGTTTCTGGTCTTACGTTTAGATCTTTAATCCATTGGAGCCTATTATACAGAGTGAAGTAAGCCAGAAAGAAAAACACCAATACAGTATACTAACGCATATATATGGAATTTAGAAAGATGGTAACAATAACCCTGTGTACAAGACAGCAAAAGAGACACTGATTTATAGAAGTCTTATGGACTCTGTTGGAGAGGGAGAGGTTGGGAAGATTTTGGAGAATGGCATTGAAACATGTATAATATCATGTATGAAACGAGTTGCCAGTCCAGGTTCAATGCACGATACTGGATGCTTGGGGCTGGTGCACTGGGACGACCCAGAGGGATGGTATGGGGAGGGAGGAGGGAGGAGGGTTCAGGATGGGGAACATATGTATACCTGTGGCGGATTCATTTCGATATTTGGCAAAACTAAAACAATATTGTAAAGTTTAAAAATAAAATAAAATTTAAAAAAAATTAAAAAAATAAAATCATAAAAAAAAAAAAAAGAATCAGCCTGCAATGCTGGAGACCTGGTTTCGATCCCTGGAAGATCCCCTGGAGGAGGGCATGGCAACCCACTCCAGTATTCTAGCCTGGAGAATCCCCACGGACAGAGGAGCCTGGCGGGCTATAGTCCATGGGGTCACAAAGTGTTGGACACGGCTGAGTGACTAAGCACATAGCACATTTGTCATTTACTTCCTGAAAAAGGCAGCTTCAGAGAGAAGCTTGTGGATTCTTGCTGGTGTCAGAATGTCTTCATTCTATCACACAGGAATGATCTAGTTTGGTCCAGTTATACATCACTTTTTTTTTTTTTTTTAATCACTTTGAAGGCATTGTTCCATTGCTTTCTAGCTTCAGGCATTTCTGTTGAGAAGTCCAGTCTCTTCTGATTCTCAATCATGGGTATATGACCTGTTTCTTTTTCCTGGGAATTTATAGGATCTTATCTTTAACGTTTCAAAATATTGCATTGTGGTGTCTTTCTGATGATGAATTGTTCTGGGTTCTCAGTGGTGGTGGTGGTGGTTTAGTTGCTAAGTTGTGTCCAACTCTTTGCAACCCCGTGGACTGAAGCCTGCCAGGGTCCTCTGTCTGTGGAATTCTTCTGGCAAGAATACTGGAGTGGGTTGCCATGCCCTCCTCCAGGGGACTTTCCCAACCCAGGGATCAGACTCGTGTCTCCTGCCTTGGCAGGTGGATTCTTTACCACTGAGCCACCAGGGAAGCCCCAAAACAAAGATGGGCCTTGTTAACGAGGGCCTACATTACAGAGTAATTAGGTCAACTCTGGGTATTTTTAGGTCTTTCCTCCTGAGTTTCTCCTGAGAGGAATCTCTGAATCAACAGCATACTGGAGGCAGGGATGGCTTCAAGTCTGACTGTGGGTTGTCCTTGAAGCTAATGGACAGGTGGACAGTGGGGCTGGGGGGTCTCACTAGTTGGTACATATTTCCATTCCCTCTCCCTTCATTCACTAGAGAGCAGGTCTTCAGTTTCTCCAGACTCAGGTAGTGGACACATTAAGATCCGTGTAATAAGATGTTGACAGGACTGATTCCTTGTGGAGCCTCCAGGGGAGAATGTGTTCTTTATCTTTTCTGGAGTCTAGAGGCTGCCCACATGAGTCCTCTGACCCACAACCACATAGTTTCAATCTTTACTCTCTTCCTTGCATCATCTACTGCCAGCTTTGATTCTCTAGCCACCCCCTCACCCCACCAAAGGACCCTTGTGATTACAACAGACCCAAGTGGATAATACAGAAAGATCTCCCTATCTCAAAATGCTTAACCTAATCTGCCAAGTCCCTTTACCTTATAAGGTAACATATTTACAAGTGGGGGGTTAGGACATGGGCATCTTTGGGGAGGGGTCATTATTCAGCCTACCACCACTGGGAGCTCATGTCACTTCAACTTTAATAAAGGCAAAAACAGTCCTCCCATCTTCCCAGCTTCTGAGTCAGCTCATCTTTCTGTGCCACCTCAGCAAATGTACCCTACCTATTTGCTCATCCCACCAACAACTAAGTCTTCCTGATTTTCTTTATCCTAACATTTTTTGGGATTTCTCTGATTTTCTCCATCTCTTCTGTAGTTGACATCAGGACTACTGCAATAGTGTCCTAGTGTGACTCTGCACATTCCAGACTTATCCACACATCCTGTCCATCCTCAAGCAGTAAGCAGAGTAGTAGTCATTTAAAAGACCAAAGACCCTGATGCTGGGAAAGATTGAAGGCTGGAGAAGGGGACAACAGAGGACGAGATGGTTGGATGGCATAACCGACTCATTGGACATGAGTTTTAGCAAACTCCAGGAGATAGTGAAGGACAGGGAGGCATGGTGTGATGAAATCCATGGGGTTGCAAAGAGTCTGACATGGACACGACTGAGCATCTGAACAACAACAACAAACAACAACAACAAAATCATTTAAATGTAAATCCAATCACCTCTTTTTCAGGAGCTTCTGAACATCCCTGCCTCCTTCTCCAGGTTCATCATAAGCCATCCTTCTCTTCCTGTTATGTGATGGCCAAAATGGCCTTTCAGCTCCTGAAATGCATCAAGCTTCATTTTAACCAAAGTGCTTTTTTGATTGATCTTCTCTTTGCCTGAAACACTCCCTCCATTTGTCACTTGGCAAACTCTTACTCTTCAGCTTAAGACACATCTTCAAAGATGGCTTCTTTGAACTCTTAAGACTAATTTTTGTTCCCTTATAATATCTTTCCTTGACCTTTTTCTTTTCAAAATTTATTGATGTATAGATGATTTACAGCGATGCATTGATTTCTAACCTACAGCAAAGTGATTCAATTCAGTTCAGTCGCTCAGTCATGTCTGACTCTTGTGACCCCATGGACTGCAACACACCAGACCTCCCTGTCCATCACCAACTCCCAGAGCTTACTCAAACTCATGTCCATCAAATCGGTGACGCCATCCAACCATCTCATCCTCATCCCCTTCTCCTCCTGCCTTCAATCTTTCCCAGCATCAGGGTCTTTTCCAATGAGTCAGTTCTTTGCATCAGGTGGACAAAGTATTGGCGTTTCAGCTTCAGCGTCAGTCCTTCCAATGAATATTAAGGACTGATTTCCTTTAGGATGGACTGGTTGGATCTCCTTGCATTCCAAGGGACTCTCAAGAGTCTTCTCCAACACCACAGTTCAAAAGCATCAATTCTTTGGCTGGTTCCAAATCAAGAAAGGAGTACGTCAAGGCTGTACATTGTCGCCCTACTTATTTAACTTATATGCAGAGTACATCATGCAAAATACCAGGCTGGATGAAGCACAAGCTGGAATCAAGATTGCCAGGAGAAACACCCAATAACCTCAGATATGCAGATGGTACCACCCTTATGGCAGAAAGTGAAGAGGAACAAAAGAGCCTCTTGATAAAAGTGAGAGAGGAGAGGAAAAAGTTGGCTTAAAACTCAACATTCAAAAAACTAAGATCATGGCATGCAGTCCCATCACTTCATGGCAAATAGATGAAGAAACAATGGGAACAGTGAGAGACTTTATTTTTGGGGGCTCCAAAATCACTGCCAATGGTGACCGCAGCCATGAAATTAAAAGATGCTTGCTCCTTGGAAGAAAAACTATGACCAACCTAGACAGCATACTAAAAAGCAGAGACATTACTTTGCAAACAAAGGTTCGTCTAGTCAAAGCTGTGATTTTTCCAGTAGTCATGGATGGATGTGAGAGTTGAACTATAAAGAAAGCTGAGCAAAGTGATTCAGTTGTACATAAATATATTTTTCATATTCTTTGCCTTTATCACAGGATATTGAATATACTTCCCTATGCTATACAGTAGGACCTTGTTGTTTATCATTCTGTATAAACCCTTGAGCTTTTTCTTAAACACTCATCACCACTCTATTTGTGTAATTATTGTATTTTAAATTAATTTTTTACAACAGTTTTAGGTTTGCGGAAAAATTGAGCAAATAGCACAGATTGTTTTCATGTACGTCTATCTCCCTAATCACAATTCACCCTTTTCCTAACCTATAGAATTAGTGGTGACTGCAGCCATGAGATTAAAAGACACTTGCTTCTTGGAAGAAAACCTATGACCAACCTAGACAGCGTATTAAAAAGCAGAGACAGAATTTTGTTGACAAAGGTCTGTCTAGTCAAAGCTTTGGTTTTTCCAGTAGTCATGTATGGATGTGAGAGTTGGACTATAAAGAAAGCTGAGCACTGAAGAATCGATACTTTTGAACTGTGGTGTTGGAGAAGACTCTTGAGAGTCCCTTGGACTGCAAGGAGATCCAACCAGTCCATCCTAAAGGGAATCAGTCCTGAGTGTTCATTGGAAGGACTGATGTTGAAGCTGAAATTCCAATACTTTGGCCACCTGATGAGAAAAACTGACTCATTGAAAAAGACCCTGATGCTGGGAAAGACTGAAGGCAGGAGGAGAAGGGGATGACAGAGGATGAGATGGTTGGATGGCATCACTGACTCAATGGACATGAGTTTGCATAAGCTCTAGGAATTGGTGATGGACAGGGAAGCCTGGCATGCTGCAGTCCATGGGATCACAAGGAGTTGGATGCAACTGAACTTAACTGACTATTAGTATTGTACATCTGTCACCAATGATGGGCCAATACTGATACATCACTGCACATCAGGGTTCTTGGCCATTGTATAGCAAGTTCCATTCCATCAACAATTATTTGACACCAACTGGGTGTCCTGTGGTTTCATTCAACCTGACACTAACTACCCAGAATTATTGTTAGATCCTACAAGTCAAAGGACAAGATCTCTAACAAGACTGCATTCACATCACACAAGAGCCCAAATGGCATCCTCATGATGTTGGCACTTCTGTCCAACTGGTTACACATTCAGTGATTCCCACAGTGCCCCTTCAAGTTTGGTACTTAGCTACTAGTCACTGGAAGCACTGTACTTTGGATTGTGGTTTTATGGCACCCCACTCCACTACTCTTGCCTGGAAAAATCCCATGGATGGAGGAGCCTGGAGGGCTGCAGTCCATGGGGTCGCTGAGGGTCGGACACGACTGAGTGACTTCACTTTCACTTTTCACTTTCATGCATTGGAGAAGGAAATGGCAACCCACTCCAGTGTTCTTGCCTGGAGAATCCCAGGGACGGGGGAGCCTGTTGGGCTGCCGTCTATGGGGTCGCACAGAGTCGGACACGACTGAAGTGACATAGCATTAGCATACACAAATAAATTGCCAGGTAGATACATAGAGCAAGGTCTGGAAGAGTCCCCAGGGCAGGAGGTTCTCGTTGTAGACTTGGAGGTGCTTCACTCTCCTGGTACTTCGATATGTTCATTAACCAGGAAGCTCCATCAAGCCCTGGTGTTTAGATTTTTTATTTGGGGTTTTGTTACCTAGGTACAATGGATAATATTACTAGCCCATAGATGAACTCACTCTTCAGCACCCTCCCCTTGCCAAAGGTTGGGGAGTGGTGCTGAAAGCACCAACCCTCTAATCTCAGGCTTGGTCTTTCTGGTGATCAGCTTCCATCATGAAGTTTTCTAGGGCCCCTTTTCCCCCAAGCCCTGCTCCAATCAGGAGCCACATTATTAGCATAACAAGGACACATTGGTCACGCATGAAACTCCAAGGGTTCTTAATGCTCCAATCATGGAACTGGAAATGAAGACTTAATATATATACATACATAAATATACTACCTGGTATCCAGAATGTCATGGATCTACCATTACAGTAGCATACAGAATAGCTTCATCATCCTAAAAAAAAATTCCCCTCTGCTTCACATACCTCATCCTTCTCCTATTTTCCAAACCACCGGCAATTGCTGATATTCTTACTGCCTTTATCATTTTACTTTTTTCCACAACATCATATAGTTGGAATCATATAGGATGTAACCATTTTAGACTACCTTCTTTCACATACAATGTGCATTTAAGTGCTTCCCAGGTGGCTCAGAAGTAAAGAACCTGCCTGCCAATGCAGGAGACCTGGGTTTGATCCCTGGATCAGGAAGATCCCCTGGAGAAGGAAATGGCAACATGCCTTTAAGATTCCTCCCTGTTCTCCATGACTTGGTAGTTCATTTTCATTTTATTGCAGAATAATATTTCATTTATGGATGTAGAATGGTTTATGTATTCCTTTATTGAAGGATATCACACTTGCTTCAAAAATTTTGGACGATTATGAATAAAGCTGCTATGAATATTCCTGTGCAGAGTTTTGTGTGGTCTTAAGCTCATTTGAGCAAATATCCACAAGCATGATAATTGGGTGATATGCTGAGAATTTGTTGAGCTTTGTGAGAACTTCCAAATTGCCTTCCAAAGTGGTTGTACCATTTTGCGTTTCCATCAGCAATGGATGAGAGTTCCCATTGCTCCACATCCTCCTTGGGATTTGGCATTGTCAGTGTTGTGGATTGTAGCCATTCTAAAAAGGTGTGCAGTAGTGTATTTCAAAGTGTTGCTTTAATTTGTAATTCCCTAATGTCATGCTTGTGGACCCTCTTTTCATACACTCAGTTGCTATCTATGGTGAAGTGTCTGTTCAGCTCTTTTGCCCAGTTTTAAACTGGGCTCTTATTGTTGAAGTTTAGGTGTTCTTTAAATATTTTATGTGCAAGTCTTTGATTAGATGTGTAATCAGATTTTTTGATTTGCAAATATCTTCTCTGTTTGTGATTTGTCTTTTCATTCTCTATAAGAGCTTCCCTGGTGATTCAGATGGTAAAGAATCTGCCTGCAATGCAGGAGACCTGGATTCAATCCCTGGGTTGGGAAGATTCCCTGGAGAAGGAAATGGCAACCCACCCCAGTATTCTTGTCTGGAGAATTCCATGGACAGAGGAGCCTGGCAGGCTACAGTCCATGGGATAGAATAGAGTTGGTGTCTTTTAATTCTCTAAACACTGTCTTTCACAAAGAAGAATTTTTAAGTTTTAATGAAGTCTAACTTATTAATTTTTTCTGTCATGGATTGTGCTTTTGGTGTCGTATCTAAAAATTTATGACCAAACCAAAGGTCACCTAGATTTTCTCCTATGTTACCTTACAGAAGTTTTATTGTTTTGAGTTATAAATGTAGATCTATGGTCTATTTCAAGTTAATTTTTGTGAAAGGTGTAAAGTCTCGTCTAGATTAAATTTTTGTATGTGGAGGCCCGGTTGCCCCAGTACCATCTGTTGAAAAGACTACCCTTTGTCTGTTGAATACCTTTGCTCCTTTGTTAAAGATCAACTGAATATACTTGTGTGAGTCTATTTCTGGGTTCTGTATTCCGTTCATTGATCTACATTTTTAGTCTTTTGCAGTTACCATACTGCCTTGATTGAGTGAGTGAGTGAAGTCGCTCAGCTGTGTCCGACTCTTTGCGACCCCATGGACTGTAACCTACCAGGCTCCTCTGTCCATGGGATTTTCCAGGCAAGAGTACTGGAGTGGGTTGCCATTTCCTTCTCCAGGGGATCTTCCTGACCCAGGGATGGAACCCAGGTCTCCCACATTGTAGGCAGACGCTTTACCCTCTGAGCCACCAGGGAAGTCACTGCCTTGATTACTGCTGTTGTTGTTTAGTTGCTAAGCCGTGTCCAACTTTTTGTGACACCATGGATGGCAGCATGCCAGGCTTCTCTGTCCTTCATGATCCTCAGGAGTTTGTGCATATTCATGACCATTGAGTCAATGATGCAATCTACCCATCTCATCCTCTGTTGTCCCCTTCTTCTCCTGCCCGCAATCTTTCCCAGCATCAGGGACTTTTCCAATGAGTCATCTGTTTGCATCAGGTGGAGAAAGTATTGGCGCTTCAGCATCAGTCCTTTCAGTGAATATCTGGGGTTGATTTCCTTTAGGATTGACTGGTTTGATCTCCTTGCTGTCCAAGGGACTCTCAAGAGTCTTCTCCAGCACTACAATATTAAAGCATCAATTTTTCGGTGCTCAGCCTTCTTTATGGTCCACCTCTCACATCCATACCTGACTACATGATTACTGTAGCTTTATAATACATTTTGATGTTGGCACACACAAGCCTGTGACTTTGTTGTTCTTCTTCCATTTTGGGTTGGCTCTTCTGAGACTTTTGTCTTCCCAAAGAAACTTCTAGATCATTTTCTTGATGTTCAAAAAATACCTTGTTGGGATTTTGACTGAGGTTTTGTGAAATCTATCCACTTCGGGAAAACTGATGTCTTGACAGTAGGGATTCTTCCTCTTCATGAATACAGACTTTCTTTCCATTTATTTGTATCTTCTTTGATTCCTTTCATTAGAATTTTAGCTTTTTCCATATGGATTTTTTACATATGTTGTTAGATATACCTAAGTATTGTTTCATTCTTTGTGCTGAGTGATATTGTCTTTAATTTCAAATTCCAGTTGTTCATTGCTGTCATATAGGAAAACAATTGGCTCTTGTATGTTAACCTTGAATCCTGCGACCCTGCTGTAATTGCTTATTAGTTTTAGGTTTTTTTGTGGGGGGGGTCAGTTCTTTCGGAGTTTCTAAGTAACTATGTCGCCTGTGAACAAAAGCAATTTTATTTCTTTCTTCCCGTTCCAGTTGTTTTTACATGTCTATTAGTTAGACCAACAACTCTTTGAAGTCTTAAGTTTTCATCTTATTGTCATCTCTTTTATGCTCAGATTTTTATTTAACCATAGGTTAAATTATCATGGCACTAAATAATTTAGCTAGAAATAAAATGCTTCTAAGTTAATGCTGTTTTTTCAAGTACTGCTATTCCATGGTAAGTATGGAAAACGTAGGTAAAATGTGCCTCAATGTCTTTGCCCCCTAAAGAAGATGGTTGTATCTACCTTTGATGTAAGCACCAAATTAAGACTACCGTATACCTTATGTTCTTAGGACAGTTCCTAATAGTTTTTCAGTTTTTGATTAGGATACAGGTATTACTTTTGTGGACTACGACACATAACCTTCAACAACCAGCAAACTTAAATCAGACAGACAAAGAGTAATAAAAACCAAAGAGAAAAGTTATAGCGCAAAGAAGGCAGGAGTCCAGAAGGGTTAGTGGGAGGAATGTTTAACAGCCTGTGAGTGTGGTGGAAGTCTAACGCTGGCCAGGAAATCGCCGAACGACAGGTTCTCAGGACTCTGTTGGAGGTGATGGGAACCAAGTGAGCATGTGCGCAGGTGAACAGCAGCAGTAGGCAGGTGGTACAGGGCCGAAGTGCAGGAACTGTGGGGAGAGGAGCAGGTGGGCTAGAGCGGCAGGAGGTGAGAGCCGCCCCCCCGCCCTGTTACCATGGGGACCGGGTCACCTGACCGGGCGCCGCGCGCCTGCGCGGGCGGAAAGCGGGGGCGGTGCGGTGACGCGCGGCGCGGGCGGTCCTCGGGAGCGCGCCGCCCTCTTCCCTCTGGGGTTTCAGAAGTCCGAGCCAGTGACCGGTGGCGGAGCGCGGGTTTCAGCGGCCTCGGTGAGCAGCCCTGGGGGGCACCGGGGGACGCTCGCGCGGCGTCTCGGGCGCGGGGACGGGGAGCGGGAAACCTGGGGGAGTCGGGGCCGCTGGGCTGGGGACATTTCGGCGGCGGCCTTTCCTCAGTGGGCTCCGCTTCGCGCCCCTCGCGGCGCCCAGCCGGCCCGGGGGCGTAAGTTTGCTCGACGGCGCCCCTCTGCCCGCCCGCGGCCTTGCGGGTTTCTGGGTCCCCGTCCGGAGAGGGGGCCGGGGAGGGAGCCTGAGGCCCGGCCGGGGACGACGCAGGCAGCCCCCCGTCCGCCGCGACTCTTTTTGTTCGTGTTGGGTGGGCCCGGGGCCGGTGCGGGGGCAGCCGCCGGCTCTGGTCCTTGTGCCGCGATCCGGGTGTGCGGAGTCGCCCTCGGCGGCGGCGGCCGCGTCCGAACGTCCGGAGTTGGAGGGAGGTGGTGTTCGGCGGGCGCAGCCTTGACTTTCTGGAAGGGGGTGGGGAGGCTGCTCGCGGCGCTGGTTTGTAGAGAAGTTGGAAGAAAGGGAGAAGAGCTCCTGGCTGGGTGAGCGCGGCAGGAAACGTTCCCGGAGGGCTCGCCTTTCAGAGCCTTCCGAGCTTTCCTTCCAGGATTTCCCTATAATGACGGGAAGGCGGAAACTTAACAACTACGGAAAGTTTCCCCTTTCACCAAAACGTGCTTATATCATCGTGGAGTCTTGTATGATGCCGATTTTAAAAAGAAATGTCTAGGTTTATCTAGTCTGTGTTGTGTATGTGGTCCGCACACCCATTTACTGTTATTTTTAATATCATGTACATTTACTGTTATTTTAAATATCGTGTGCACTTCCTAGAAAGTAGGTTTGGTTTACCAAGCTCATAACATCCAGTGTTTCGAAGAAAAAACTCCTGACTAAAAAGGAAGATGACATGGAAGAAGAGCCACAGGCTGGTTAGCTGTATCTCAAATGTATATAAATGGTCAGTTTAAAGTTTGTTCCTTTAAGCTTTTCTATTTGAGGTTGAGGGCAAACAGTAAAAATGTATGTTTTCATTTGTTCTGTTACCAACTTAATTCTACAAACTTTTGTTCTTTAAATGGTATGTAAACATTATAAATCAGATTGTGCTACAGAATTAAGGGAATGTCTTTTAATAGGTTCAGGAAATAGTCATCCTGTTATAGTACATATTTATCTTTGGCAGCATTAATTTTTCGTTATGTTTGGGCATTTTAAGAAAGGATGTGAAAATCGTGACTAAAAGAGGAAGTATTTACTAATAGTCGGCGGTTGAACCTACTTTTCAATAAACAGTTCCCTAAGTTGAGCATGACTCAACTATATTTTTTCCTGTTTTTGCCGGATTTAGGTACTTTTAGATAGCAAATGCCAAAAGTCTCTAAAAGGATTCCCACCCCTTCAACTGTTATGTGTAGTAATAGATATATTCACAATTATTAATGTTTCCAAGTGCTGCCAAGATTTTTTTGTGTATTAGTCTTTGAGGAAGTAATCAGTTAACGTGACTCAACATTTAAGTGAAGAAAAGCAGGGTACATAGTGTGTTCTGGTCCCTTCCTTCAAGGTCCTCTAGCCAGCCTTATTCTCTCACTGTAGGAAACAGCTGTTTTGCATTTCTTAGGTATCTTTATAGGGATATTTTACTTTTCTTTTTTTAATTGCGGTAAAGGACACAACTTGGTGACTGAACAGCAGGCATCACAAGTGCATGTAAACATTACAAGTGTACAGTTCAGAGGTATTAAATATACTGACGTTGTCATGCAACCATCACCACTGTCCATTCCCTTAGCTCTTTTCATCTTGTTCTCAGTAAACAGTAATGCCCCATTCTCTCCTCCTCCCAGCCTCTGGCAACCATTTTGGTACTTTGTGTCTCTTACGATTTTGACTAGTGCAGCAACCTCATGTAAGTGGGATCAGGGTGTTTGTCTTTTTTATATTTGGTTTATTTTACTTGGTTCATGTTTTCAGAGTTCATCCATGTTATATATTGCAGAATCACCTTCCATTTTAAGGCAGGGTAAAATTCCATTGTGTATGTGTGTGCAGGCATACATTTGTACACACAGTTATACCACATTTTGCTTATCCATTCATCTGTTGATGGACACCTGGGTTGCTTCCAAGGTTGAGCTAATTTGGGGGGAGGGGGGTCTCCTATACTGTTTTTTAAAGCACCTGTACCCAGGGGATGCAGTTGTAAAGAGTCTGCCTGCCAGTGCAGGAGACCTGGGTTCCATCCCTGGGTCGGAAGATCCCCTGGAGTAAGGAAGGGCAACCCACTCCAGTATTCTGGCCTGGAGAATCCCATGGACAGAAGAGCCTGGTGGGCTACAGTCCATGGGGTTGCAAAGAGTCAGACACGACTGAGCAGCTGAACACACACATGTGAACACACACCATTTTACATTCCCACAAACAGTGAATTAAGTGTTCTAAATTTTCCACATCCTCACCAAAACTTGTTTGGTTTTTTGGGTAGTTGTCACTCTTGTGTATGTGAGGTGGTATCTCATAGTTTTGATTTGCATTTCCGTAATGATTAGTGGTGTTGAGCATCCTTTCTCGTGATTGTTGCCTATTTCTCTATAGTCTTTGGAGGAATGATTATTCATGTTCTTTGCCAATTTTGTTTTTGTTGTTTTAGGACTTCTCTAAATATTCTGGACATTAGTCCCTTATCAGATATGATTTACAAATATTTTTACCCATTCAATGAGTTACCTTTTTATGCTGTTGATAATGTTGTTTGACACAAAAAGTTTTTTAGTTTTCATGAAGTCCAGTATGTTAGTTTGTTCTTTTGTGACCTTTGCCTTTGGTGTCATGTCCAAGAAATCATTTTCAAATTGAATGTCAGGGATGTTTTGTCCCATGTTTTCTTCTAAGAATTTTATTGTTTTAGGTCTTACGTGTAGATCTTTGATCCATTTTGAGTTTATATATATATATATATATATATATATATCAGATCAGATCAGTCGCTCAGACCTGTCTGACTCTTTGCGACCCCATAAATTGCAGCATGCCAGGCCTCCCTGTCCATCACCAACTCCCGGAGTTCACTCAGACTTACGTCCATCAAGTCAGTGATGCCATCCAGCCATCTCATCCTCTGTCGTCCCCTTCTCCTCTTGCCCCCAATCCTTCCCAGCATCAGAGTCTTTTCCAATGAGTCAACTCTTCACATGAGGTGGCCAAAGTACTGGAGTTGCAGCTTTAGCATCATTCCTTCCAAAGAAATCCCAGGGCTGATCTCCTTCAAAATGGACTGGTTGGATCTCCTTGCAGTCCAAGGGGCTCTCAAGAGTCTTCTCCAACACCACAGTTCAAAAGCATCAATTCTTAGGCACTCAGCCTTCTTCACAGTCCAACTCTCACATCCATACATGACCACAGGAAAAACCATAGCCTTGACTAGACGAACCTTTGTTGGCAAAG
>NW_011494680.1:11024353-11024553 GCF_000754665.1 Bison bison bison
CATAACTTTCCTTCCAAGGAGTAAGCGTCTTTTAATTTCATGGCCGCATTCACCATCTGCAGTGATTTTGGAGCCCAGGAAAATAAAGTCTGACACTGTTTCCACTGTTTTCCCATCTATTTCCCATGAAGTGATGGGACCAGATACCATGATCTTCGTTTTCTGAATGTTGAGCTTTAAGCCAACTTTTTCACTCTCCA
>NW_011494680.1:11024653-11050553 GCF_000754665.1 Bison bison bison
CCCGGCAATCTTGATTCCAGCTTGTGTTTCTTCCAGTCCAGCGTTTCTCATGATGTACTCTGCATATAAGTTAAATAAGCAGGGTGACAATATACAGCCTTGACGTACTCCTTTTCCTATTTGGAACCAGTCTGTTGTTCCATGTTCAGTTCTAACTGTTGCTTCCTGACCTGCATACAAATTTCTCAAGAGGCAGGTCAGGTGGTCTGGTATTCCCATCTCTTTCAGAATTTTCCACAGTTTATTGTGATCCACACAAAGTATACACACGCATATATATTTATATGGTGTTAGATAAGGGTCCATCATCATTCTTCTGTGTGTGGTTATCCAATTTTCCCAGTGCCATTTGTTGTAAAGATGGTCTTTTTCCATTGAATGGTCTTTAGACCCTTGTCAGAGATGATTTGACCATGTATATGAGGGTTTATTTTAGGCTGTCTCTTCCATTTGTCTGTGTTTGTCTTTGTGCCAATACTATACCATTTTCAATACCATAGCTTTATAGTAAGTTTTGAAATCAGGACATGCGAGTTCTCCAGTTTTGTTTCTACGTTTGTTTTTAATTTCTTTTAGCAGTGTTTTGTGGTTTCCATTGTACAAGTTTTTTACTTCCTTGATTGAATAAATTCCTAAGTAGTTTATTATTTTTGATGCTCTTGAAAATGGAATTGTCTTTGTGTTTTTTCCTGATTGTTCACTATTTATGTGTAGAATTGCAATTGTTTTTTGTGCCCTGACTATCCTGTTCCATTGGTGAATTTATTAGTTCTAATGCTTTTTTGTGAAGTTGTTAAGGTTTGCTAAACTCTAAGCATATAAGGTCATATCTGAAAATGTAGATAATTTTACTTCTTTTCAGAGAAGGAAATGGGAACCTACTCCAGTATCCTTGCCTGGAAAGTCTCATGGACACAGGAGCCTGGTGGGCTGCAGTCCATGGGGTCACAAAGAGTCGGGCACGACTGAGCGACTAACACTTAACACTTACTTCTTTTCTAATCTGGATATCCTTTATTTCTTTTTCTTAACCTAACTGCTTTGGCTAGAACTTCCAGTACTATGTGTGGAAGAGTAGTGTTGAGAGTGGGCATTCTTGCCTTGTTCATGATCCCAGAGGAAAAATAATTAGTCTTTCACCTTTAAGTATAACGTTTGCCATGGGTTTTGCATTATATGGCTTTCATTATGTGGCCTTTGCTTCCTCCTGTGCCTTTTGTGTCTTTATTATAAAAGGTGCTGAATTTTGTCAAGTGCTTTTTATATATCAATGAGATGATTGTGTTTTTTTCCACTTCATTTTGTTGATATGATGTATTGCTTTGAACAGTTCTTATATGTTGAACTAACTTTCTCTCCCAATAATGAACCCCATTTGTTAAGAAGTGTCTAATCTGTTTAATATGCTGTTCTGTTCATTAGTATTTTGGTGAGGATCGCATCAGTGTTCATAAGGGATATTGGTTTGTAGTTGTCTGGCTTTGGTATCAGGGTAATACTGTCCTCATAGAATGAAAGTGTTCCTTTTTCAACTGTTAGCAAAATTTTGAGGATTGGTATAGTTCTCTTTTATATATTTAGTAGAGTTCACCAAAGACGCCATCAGATCCAGGGTTTTTCTTTCTTGAGAGACTTGACTACTGATTCAATCTCTTCACTAGTTACTGGGCCTATTCAGATTTTCTGTTTCCTTGTGAGTCTTAATAGGTTTTGTGTTTTAGGAATTTGTCCATTTCATCTAGGTTATTCAGTTTTTTAGTGTCCATTTGTTCATAGTGCACTTTTCATATAGTCTGTTTTATTTCTGTAGAAACAGTGATAATATTCCCACTTTCATTTTAGCATATATTTCTTTTTTTTTTCCTTAGTCCATTTAGCTAAAGGTTTGTCAATTTTGTTGATCTTTTTGTAGAACCAAATTTAGGTTTCAGTAATTTTAATTTATTTTTTCTGTTCTCTATTTCATTTGTTTCTGTTCTCATCTCAGCTGCTTACTTCTGCTAGCTTTGGGTTTAGTTTGTGTTTTCTTTTCTGGTTGTTTATTTCCCCCTTATTTTATCACAAATTTGAGCGTGCTTTATATACTGGCCTAAATGGTGCTGTATTTTTTCCAGGTAGTGATAATATTTTGGATCTCTTTCACTATCTTGTCTGTTTAGTACTTCCTCTTTTGTTTCAAGAATTTTGCTATTATAGTTGGTACTTCAGTGAATAAAATTCTACATATGTTGCTTTTTGTATGTAGATATATTTATAGACTAAAACCTGAAATGGTATTTGTGGGTTGGAGAGTATCTGCATTTACAGTTTTGGTAGATACTGCAACTCACTTTTTATGGAAATTGTACTACTTTACACTTATATCAGTAATATATGTGTTTCTCAAAGCCTCATTACCAGAGAGCATTGTCAAACTTTGTATTTTTGTCTGTTCAATGGGTGGGAAATGGGTAAAAAAATGTTATTCTATTTAGAGTAGATGTCATATGACCATATTTCTCAATGGCTTATCATAACAATCTCCCTGGATATTTATTGAAAGAATTCCTAAATTCCTAAGCCGTTTCATGCAATCTGTGTCTGTATTTTTAACTAGTGCTCAAATACTTGTGATTTGGTGATTTGCCAGGTTTAGAAACATAGCTGTGGAAGACTTTGCATCAAAGTGTGTTCCTTGACACCATCTGGAGTCGTCTGGAATGTATGATTGTATGATTCATTGTATGAATCAACTTGAACATAAGAACCCCAAAATCTTATTCTAAATTTTTGTAGCATTTAAAGGTATATGTAGATGAAACAGGCATTGTCTTTGAGGACAACTGATCGCTCATCAGATGTCATCCATAAAGTTGAGAGATAACCCATTTTATACTCTTCCAGATTTCAGTCACATTTCTAATACAGCTTACTAGTGCGTTTAATTCTTCCTGCAGTTGGTTATCAAAACTTTTACATTACTGGTTTTAGATTTCATATTCATCTCTAATAGGTTCTAACATTACTGTCTGGTAACTTTTGTACCTGTGTTGTCAAAAAGCAATATTTTTTGTGGGGATGACAATTTATATTTGCAGAGAATTTTTGTGTGTGAAATTTTGTGGCGATGACTGTCCATTTCTCTATTTTCAGAGAATTTTCACTTATACTTTTATAAACATCAATTAGAATAATCAGTGCAGCAGTTTCAAAAATTTCTCTACCTTGCTATTGTAAGGCGCATGTGGAGAAAAAGAGTGAGCCGGGCAGTCAGGCAAGAGAAGGAAATTTATTAGAGGGAAAACGAGAGGGTGACTGGCCTTTAAGGAGATCCAGTGTCCTCCCTTTCTAATGGGGTCTTCTTACACCCCGCCATTGAAAAATTCTCTGAAGGGATAGTTAATTTTTAGCCTGTTGCTGAGTCCTGTAATCATGTAGCTGGAGGTCTGGAATCCAATGGTCTCGTAGCCTTGAGTAGGTAGGTGCCAATTCCTTCCTCCTTCCCTTATTCCTAAGAAAGAATGAAAGTTTTGAAGTAGAACTTCTGAGAAAAAAAATCTTAATTTTAAATTGTATCCCTTGGACCCTGATACAGAGGATTAACAGAGAAGGCAATGGCACCCCACTCCAGTACTCTTGCCTGGAAAATCCCATGGATGGAGGAGCCTGCTGGGCTGCGGTCCATGGGGTCGCTGAGGGTCGGACACGACTGAGCGACTTCACTTTCACTTTTCACTTTCATGCATTGGAGAAGGAAATGGCAACCCACTCCAGTGTTCTTGCCTGGAGAATCCTAGGGACGGGGGAGCCTGGTGGGCTGCCGTCTATGGGGTCACACAGAGTCGGACACGACTGAAGTGACTTAGAAGCAGCACAAGAGGGTTAAGGGGCAGATTTCTGGACTCTGTTTCAGACTTATGTTTCAGTTTCTGGGTCTAGGACTCAATTTCTGTTATTAACAAGATTTCCAGATTATCCTTATGGACTTAAAAATTGAAGATGCTAGGGCTCACATGGGGTCTAATTGATAAGATGGCTCATTATGTCTGCCTCACAAATGAAGAATAAAATCACGGTGATCTGCGAGACTGACCAAATTGCCCAAATGGCATTTTGTTTTCTCACTGGCCCCTGTCTTCTCAAAGCTGTGAGACCACCAGATTCCAGACCTTCAGCTGCGTGACCACAGGACTCAACTACAGGCTAAAAATTAACCATCCCTTCAGAGAATTTTTCATTGGTGGGGTATAAGAAGGACCCCATCAGAAAGGGAGGACACTGGTTCTCCATAAGAGCCAGTCACCCTCTCTTTTTCCTCTAATAAATTTCCCTTTTATTGCCTGACTGCTCAGCTTACTCTTTTTCTCTGCACTAGCCTTAAGACACGATGTTTGAGAACCTTAAGCAGGTTTTTTACTATGGTAGTACTCTGGGCTACTTTTCTATAGAACATTTCAATTGTTTCCTGTGCTGTGAGGTGATACCTCGTTGTGGTTTTGATTTGCATTTCCCTGATGGTGTTGAACACCTTTTCCTGTTGGCTGGCTGTCTTTGTGAAAATGTCTGTCCAGCTCCTCTGCCCAGTTTTTAATTGGATTCAGTGTACAGGTCTTTCAGCTCCTTATTTAAATTGATACCTCTGTTTGATGCAATTGTAAGTGGAATTTTCTTAATTTCTCTTTCTGATAGTGTATTTTTAGTGTATAGAAATGCAACAGTTTTGTGTATGATTTTGTATCTTGCAGCTTTACTGATTTTATTAATTCTAATAGTTTTTGGTGAATCTTAGGTTTTCTTCATATTTATAATGTGTTACCTGTAAATAGTAAGTGTTTTACTTCTTCCCTTCCTTTTGGAAGGGTGCCTTTTCTAACTTTTGCTTACCTAGTTGTTCTGGCTAGGACGTCTAGTAGTGTATTGAGTAAAAGTGGCAAGGTGGGATTCTTGTCATTGCATTTTATACCCCCCTACCCTTTTTATGCTTTTGATGTTACAGTTTACATCCTTTTATCTGTGTAGCCCTTAACAAATGAGTGTAGTTACAGATGTTTGATTTTTTGTCTTCAATGATTATTCTAGCTTTATAAGTAATTAGTCCACCATCTTTATAGCTTTAGGCTATTCTAAATTTTCTATATTTACTTTTACCATTGGGATTTAAACTGTGTTTTCCTGTTACTAATTAGCACCTTTTTGTTTCAACTTAAATCTCTAAAATTTCTCTTGAGGTTGGGCTAGTGGTGATAAACTCCAGTATTCGCTTGTCTGGGAAATTCTTTACCTCACCTCCAAATCTGAAGGACTTTCAGGGTGGAGTATTCTTTCAGCTGTTAGTCCCTTCTGTCCTAGAGTTTCTGCTGAAGAACTGCTTAGTCTTTTGGGGGTTCTCTTGTGCATAACAAGTTGTTCTCTTGTGAGTTTTTAAGAGTCTTTCCTCGTCTTGACGTTTGAGTTATAACATGTCATGGTGTGGGTGTCTTCATCTCTTTTTGGAACTCCCTGAGCTTCCTGGATCTGAGTGTCTGTTTCCTTCCTCCAGTTAGGGAAACTTACAGCCATTGTTTCTTCAAATTAGTTACCTCTTTTCCTTCAGAGACCCTTACCATGCGAATGTTGGTAGCATGGTGGTGTCTCTAAGTCCTTTAAGCTGTTTTCATCCTTTTTTCTTTCTGCTGCTCTGACTTGCACCGCCCTGTCTACTGGTTTGTTTCTTCTCTTCTTCAAGTTAGTTTCTTCCTGCATTCTGCTTCCTCTAGTCTGCTGGTGAACCCTCTGTCATATTTTTTCAGTTTTCATATTTTTTAGTTTTAAGATTTCTGCTTGCTTACATTTTCTGTATCTTTTGAAATTCTTACTTTGTTCATATGTTGTTCTCCTGAACTTAGCCTCTATTGTAACTTAAAACCTTATCGGGTAAATCGCTTGTGTGTACTAAGTCCCCTCAGTCATGTCTGACTCTTTGCAACCTCATGGACTGCAGCCTGCCAGGCTCCTCTGTCCATGGGATTTTCCAGGCAAGAATACTGGAGTGGGTTGCCGTGCCCTCCTCCAGGGGATCTTCCTGACCCAGGGATCAAACCCATGTTTCTTACGTCTCCTACATTGGCAGGCAGGTTCTTTACCAGTAGTGCCATCTGGGAAGCCCAATTTTTTTTATTGAGGCTTTATCTTGGTCTTTTGTTTGGATTCTGTTCTTTTGTTTCTTCATTTTTCTTGACACCCTTTTTTAGATAAAACAGGCACCCCATCTGATCCTGAATGACTAGTCTCATAGGAGATGAGCTTTCTCATTCAGCCCTGCACTTGTACCTTGTTGTATCTCATACCTTTTTAATTTTCCAAGCAGCCTACTGTATTGCTTTTGGCTCTCAGTAGCTGAGGCTGTGCCCGGGTCTGTCACTGGCCCAAAGGGGAGGATCCCAGTCAGCACCTAAATTCAGGCTGGTGTGAAGCCAGACCCAGACCCTCAGGCAGCAGCTTGTAAAGTATACAAATGTTCCCTCTACACTGAGCCTGGCAGGAGAGCCAGTTTCCTGTGTCTGTTTGCTGCAGTCCTGTTGAGCTGAGGAAGACAAGCCCTGCTGACTTCCGGAGCGAGGCTGTCCCGGGATGTTCCCTATAGGTGACTACCTTGGCACTGGGTCCTTTCTCAGAGACACTGGCTACCACAGATGGGGCAGAGGGGGGTGAAGAGATGGGGCCTGCTGGCCCTTCCAGTCTTTGGAGAGAATTATAGCCCCTGGGTGTATGTTTAATTAGAAGCCTGCTTGCTCTTCAGGCCCCAGCTATGAAGATAAGGTAATAGATCTCTTCTAGAGAGTCTGGGGTGTATTCAGTCTGCTGTCTTTACACTGTGCCCTGGAGAGAACCTGTGAAGAACTGTTTTCTCAGTAGGCCAGCTGATGGGGCACCAACTTGAAATGGGTTTCACAGTTAGACCATCACAGGGTCGCACCTGGGTGCGACCAGGACCAAGTGAAAGCCCTGTTGTCCTCCTCAACAGACACAGCCCACTCTTGGCTTGTCAGTGATGGGGCACTCAGTTAGGGTCTCCCTGGATACCTGAAGCTGCCTTTGGGGTGAGTGTGTCATATGGGTTCAGTCCCTCCCAGGTGTCCGTCATGACAGCCGCTCTCTAGCCCAGTTGCCTGCTCCTCATCCGTAGGAGCACTTGCAGTCCTGTGGGACCCATGAACGGACGTCTTGCTGACCATCAGAGCCTGGCTATCAGGAGGCATCCCTGGTGGCAGCTACAAAAACCAGAGCACCTGATGTGTTGTGCTGTTGTTTTTTTTTAATAACTGGTTCTGCAATCCTGAATTTCCATCATCCTAAGATTTCTTAAAAAAAAAAAAAAAAAAACCTTAAGACTAAACAAGTAGATAAGTATTGTTTTAACTTTTAAATGATCGCATGGTTTTAAAAAATTTATTTTTATTTATTTGGCTGTGCTGGGTCTTAGTTGCAGCACTCAGGATGTTTTAGTTGCTGCTTGTGGAATCTAGTGTCCTGACCAGGCATTGAACCCGGACTGCCTGCATGGGGAGTCAAAGGGGAGACCAGTTTAGTGGGTGGTTTGAGGGAAGGAATGAGTCAGTAACTCAGAAAATGATGAGTACTGCCATTTCAGGTGATACTAACTAGATGACTTTACCAGCAGGTTTCCTACTTCAAGAATCAAAGCATCGCAGCTAGAAAGATATTCACAGATAAACCGCTACGGTATTTGAGTCCTTGAGGTCTTTGGTCTGTGTGCATATTTAAAGGAAGTTACTGCAACATTGCCCTGAGGAGGTAGAGGTCAGAAATCTTAATGCTGAGGCAGAATCCTCAAGTATTATTTGTCTTTAGATGTTCTGGAAAAACCCTGAGACTGTTCCAAGCATTGAGAAGCTTCTTAGTAGAATCCAAATTGGGGGCCAGTGCTGGAGAAGACCGTCTTGAGAGTCCCTTGGACAGCAAGAAAATCAAACCAGTCAATCCTAAAGGAAATCAACACTCAGTATTCATTGGAAGGGCTGATGCTGAAGCTCCAATACTTTGGCCACCTGATGTGAAGAGCCGGCTCATTGGAAAAGACCTTGATGCTGGGAAAGATTGAAGGCAGGAGAAGGGGACGACAGAAGATGAGATGGTTAGATGGCATCACCGATTCAATGGACATGAGTTTGAGCAAACTCTGGGAGATGGTGAAGGACAGGGAAGCCTGGCGTGCTGCAGTCCATGGGGTTGTAAAGAGTTGGACACGACTGAACAACGGCAGTGGGATGCACAGGGGTACAGAGGCCTTGAACAAGGCATGGAGAGATTCAGGGAGGCTGCAGAAAGCGTAGAGCGAGCCAGATCTGGGCTGGGGTCAGTGAGGAGCACCAGTTCTTTCCAGGAGTTAGACCAGTGAAGCCATGCTGTCACAGTGAGGAATGTGGTGACTGGAGTAGATGCAGAGGGCCTGGAGCACTGAGAGCTAAGCTCCCCTCCTCCTGGTTCTCCAGGCAGCTGAAGGGAAGGCCTGGACCGAGACTCCTTTCTTCACTTGCTACAGTGTAGTGTTTATCTGATCGAGTCCTAAGTGAGAGTGAAGTGAGAATTTTGACACTGATGTAATGCAGGTATTTTCAGAATCCTCTTAAATCTCATTAGTGGTCATTCTGAAATTCCAACCATAATTGAAAGGATATCCAGTAGCTTTGTGGTTCTTCACAGAGGTCTGAGTGTTTTTCACACTTCGCATTAGGTCAAAGATTTAAATACACCATACAAGTGATTCAGAAATAATGCAAGAATTTATTGTTCTCATGGAAAGCTGTTAATAGTGTTGTTCAAAGTAGTGGCTGCTGCTGGTAAGTTGCTTCAGTCGTGTCCAGCTCTGTGCAACCCCATAGACAGAAGCCCACCAGGCTCCCCCGTCCCTGGGATTCTCCAGGCAAGAACACTGGAGTGGGTTGCCATTTCTTTCTCCAATGCATAAAAGTGAAAAGTGCAAGTGAAGTCGCTCAGTTGTGTCCGACTCTTGGCGACCCCATGGACTATAGCCTACCAGGCTCCTCCATCCATGGGTTTTTCCAGGCCAGAGTACTGGAGTGGGGTGCCATTGCCTTCTCCGCAAAGTAGTGGACTTGTTGGGAATTCCCTGGTGGCCTGGTGGTTGGGATCCTGGATTTTCATGGCCATGGCCCAGGTTCAGTCCCTGGTTGGGGAACTGAGATCCTATAAGCTGCATGGCAAAAAAAAAAAAGAAACAAACCCAAAAACCCAATGAAGGAGTAGACTTACAAGACAATTATTTTGCTCTCCCTTATTTTGATGATATTGTCTAAAATATTTAATAAACATTTGTTTTCTGTCAGAATAAGACATTGTGTTAGACAAATGTGGTCCTTGATCTCAAATAGCCAGAGTTAAACATAAAATAGCTATACTGAAAGGCAGAGGGAAACTGCTGAACTGAGAGAAATATCAGACTAAGGTCATCAAAGGTGACCTCACAGAAGGGGCTCTTGACTAAGATTGTGATGGAAAAGCCCTGGAAGGACATTCCAGGGAGAAGACAAAGCTTTTACAAAGATCCCGAGGCACAGAAGCACGTAATGCTTGGAGTGAAATTGGATGAGATGAGACCACAAAAATCGTTTCAGGTAAAATGATTGAGGAATCCTTTGTATTTTATAAGAATAGTGAGATTTAAGGTCAGCTTACTTAAACTGACTTTTTAAAGAGTGTAAGTTGGGGTGATACTTGCTGCTGTTTTAAAAGATGCTGTATCTTTTCTAGGCCTGAATGTGTGTGTTGGTGGGAAGGGGAGTAATGAGTGACCTCAAAGCTGTTCAAACAACGTCAGTTAATATTTGAAGAAAAGCGTCTGTGGGGAAAAAAATTTTAGAAAACTACTCTGAGTTTTAAACCATTCATCCAGTTCATTTTTGATGGGGGAAAAAAAAAAAAAGGATCTTGTAGGTGACCAGTGGCAGACCCTGACCAGTGGCAGAACCAAGAATAGAACTAACACCTGGATTGCTAGTCAGCATTAGTCTCAGTGAATTTAGAATGGTTTTGTTTATGATGTTGATACATGGGTGGAAAGTGTCAATAAAATGTGATAAAGGAGAAAACTTCTAGAGAACTGATCTTTGGAGACACAAAAGGTAACTTTTGTTTTCCTGGATTAATAGGGTTAAGACGTATTTGATTGTGCTTTTTTAAGAATTTGCATTTTATTCACAAACCGAGGCCCTATTCTCCTCTTCAAAACTGTATCATGCTACTTCTCTTCAGCGTTTTATTGGAGGTTCTATTCCAGGGCGGTTAGGCAAGAAAAAGGAATACATAGGCAAAGGATTTAAATAGATGTTTCTTCAGAGAAGATACAGATTGGCCATCTAGGTTCATGAAAATCCTTAGTTATTAAGGAATTAGGAGTCAAATCTACAGTGAAGTGCTGCTGCACATCCACTCGGACCGCTGTAATTGAAAAGACCGACAATAGCAAGTGTGTATGAGCCCTTTTATATAAGGGACTTGAGCATCTACAGACTTCCATGTATGCAGGGGAGACTTTTAGAACTAGTGCCCCGCAGAGACCGAGGGACAACGGTATTGTAGTGGCCAAGTTAGGGAAAAATTGGAATCCTCACACCTGTTGGTGGGAATGTGAAATAGTGCAGTCACTTCAGAAACCAGTTCCTCAAAAAGTTAAATACAGAGTCACCATATAACCTAGCAGTTCTACTCTTAGCTGTGTCTGAAGACAGTTGAACATTATATGTTTATGTAAAAACTGGGGTGTAAATGCTTGTTAGCCTTATTAGCCGCATTATTCATAAGTTAGAAAGTGAAAAGTCATCCAAAACATCATCGACTGACTGGATCCCAGAAGTGAGTGGGGAAGGGCATGGGGAGTGCCTTGTTGCTGCCCCCGTGCTGGGAGCCTGCTCAGCAGTGCTGGGGACTGTCGCTGCTGCTCCCTGCAGTGGCCTGGCTGGAGGAGGACACTGCAAGTTGGGAGAAAACACCCTTTTCTCCTCACCGTACCTCCAGCTTCCCCATTGACAAAGCTTAGCATCTTCCCAGCTGGAGAAGAGCAGCATTTAAAGGGCCTGTCTCCATCTTCACAGAGCAGCCAGTCGTGGGTGGGTTTTCATTGGGAGGCAGTCAGAGTATCAACCCCTATATCAATTTAGAACATGTTCTGTTTTGTTGGGCTTCAAGGAAGTATTCATCTCAAAATACCTAAACAAAGTTTTGGAGTATGTATGCCTGTAATACTTTGAGAATTTTGTTTTAAATCACTACAAAAAGCAATTCATGGTCACTAAAAGCTGTTGAACAATATAGGAGTGTTTAGAATATAAAAATTCCTTTCCCTTTTATTCCTCCATTTCATTCATGTCTCCTATGGTGTATATTATTTTATATATATACTTATGTAATGTGTGTGTATATATTTTTTTTTGTAATAATGAGGTTTTGTACATAGATAACATGTATCAGCTGTTTTAGATTTTTGTTAGAAGGATATAATTCTCTCTCAGTTGCTAAGCCCTTGTTCTTGTAAACTAGATGAGTCACATAATTGTTCTTTGATTTTCTAAACTATAGAAATGAAGGGACTTGTATTCAGGGAAGTTTCACATTTGTAATGGATATAGCTCGAGAGAAAGGTAGTTGGCAACCATCAGTCAGCAATTTTTAGTATAGCTAGATGGTCATACTCTTTTGTTTTGCAATTTAAATCTTGTGTTAAACGACTTACATATGTTTATGTGTATGCTGCTGGCTCCATGCACTATTTAAATTTCAATGAAGTCTGAATCATAGACATTTTTTGTTGTTTTTCTTTAGAAAAATCCTGCAAAAATGTCTCTGTACCCATCTCTTGAAGACCTGAAGGTAGACAAGGTGATTCAGGTATGTTTTAAATACTTTTCTTCTTCCATGTCCTCTGCCATACATTCTGATTATAGGTGAAGTGAAGTGAGAAACTTAAATAGCAGATGTATTTGTTCAATTTACACTGTATAAACTCAGTTTTTCTAACTAGAACGTTAGAAAACTAGAGATTTCTTCATTTCACTGTGAATTAATGGGTGCGAGATATTTTTTCTTTGAAATGGGACTTAAGACGCTTCGGAAATAACTTGGTTTCATGACTAGTTTTAATTTAAGTACATTTTAAAATTTGTCTTGTTTAAAATTAGTATGTGTACTGTTGGGTTTTCAGGGATGACCAGTCTTTGAAGTAATTGTCTTCTCCAAAGTTAAACATTATCGAAACGGGGCGGCACGTACTGTTTTAGGAGGAGGAGGAGTGTAAGAAGAGCTCAGTGAAAGCCGAGCAATGTGTCTTTTTTTTTTTTTTTCAGATGCATAAAATTGTTAATCATACAATTAGAATGTTAGTAATAGAGAAGTAATATGAATATACTTAATACCACTAAATTGTACACTTGGAGAAAGAGGATGTTAGAAGTAGAAAGGGGACACTATTATGTAGCACTAGCCTTTTATTTTACGGATTAAGAGAATGAATCCTATGGATTTTTTTTTTTTTTTTTTTGGTTACTTTTAGAAAGTTTTGTCTTTTCCATGACACATGGAATCTCTATGTCAACTTTATATACGTGTGTTTATTCTAATAAGAACTATAATTTATGCCATTGCTTTTTAATAACAATTTTATCAAAAAATTAATGCAAGTAGCATATTTCAGTCAAGGACATTAGGTCTGTGTGTATCTATGTGGTGCATATGTGTCTTTTAAACGTAAGCAGCAGACAGTCTCTGCTACAGCAACAGAGAGTCCTGCTCCAAGTGGCTATGTAAGACAGTACAGTGATTCTAACACTCATTAAGTCAGGCATTTTTGTACTCCTTTGAGTATTAGCTTTGTAAGATAGTTTCTTCTGCTTAAGAAAGTTTGGGATTGGGATCAAGTCTCACTGTTCTGTGAATTTTCGTTACTGGTTTTAACTGGAGATAATTGTAGTGTTTAGTGAACCATCCTGTTTCCAGTTTACTTTCAACTTGGTCTTTTATAAACTCTTATTTCTGAATTTCTTCAGCTGTTATTTGTTTTTCTAATTTGACAAGATAAATTAAACTCCGTGTTACACTTTATTCTGGAAATCTTTTTGATATGATAAATGTGATGAAATTCTTTTCTGTTACAAGTTGCTGTTGCTGCTGCTAAGTCGCTTCAGTCGTGTCCGACTCTGTGCGACCCCATAGACGGCAGCCCCCCAAGCTCCTTCGTCCCTGGGATTCTCCAGGCAAGAACACCGGAGTGGGTTGTCATTTCCTACTCCAGTGCATGAAAGTGAAAAGGGAAAGTGAAGTCTCTCAGTCGTGTCCGACTCTTAGCCACCTCATGGACTGCAGCCCACCAGGCTCCTCTGTCCATGGGATTTTCCAGGCAAGAGTACTGGAGTGGGGTGCCATCGCCTTCTCCATATAAGTTGCTAAAGTACTTCAAAGTTTTTTACCCTAAAGATCATTTTACTAGAGATCTTGGCCTCAGTTTACTCTACGTGAGATTGACTTCCTAATTAATTAGCATAAAATATTTATTACAAACTTGTGAGAAGAACACTATACAAGTGTTTTTTAGACAAAATGTTCTTTAAGGGTAGAAAGAAATCAGCAAAAATAGTAACAAATGTGTGGCTGAAATTGTTAGCCCCCTGGCAGTGATTGGTTGAATGTGGGGGAGTTCATGAGCGTGTATTTCTCATCCCTTCTCTGGGTATTGATGGGTGGTTTGTAAAATCTCTGAAATCTGTTCGCTTGCCAAGGCTTTGATGCCTGACAGTTTTAAGTGGTTTATTCAGTCATCTCAAATCTGTTTTTTCTTTGCTATTTTATTATTTTTCTCATGTGGTTTTTATTTCCACCCAGGACATCTGAACAAGTATACTTTCTTTTTTAAAAAGCTTTTATTTGAGATATTTACCTTGAAGTATAACAGTTAAGCTGTTACTATGACATCTGAGCACTAAGTGATATGAGAGGATGACTCATTTCCTTTTCGTCCTTTTTTGTTAGTTTTTATGAAATTGAACCTAAACCACCGTAGACTTTGAACAGAGGTTTTTTTTATCTCAAAAGCAGCAGAAAAAGAAGGCAAGAGTTGATATTGGCAAATGTTGGATCAGAAAATGAACACGGCTGCAGTCCACCTCAGGCTGAGCTCTTCAAGGAGCAGCTCGTTGTATGGATATTTCCATTTCAAAGCCTTTTATATTCTGAGCACAAAGCTAGCTGCCTGGAGATGTGACAGAGAGTAAGGAGGGGGGAACATGGTTTTTAAATTCTCGCTGGAATTAAAAAGATTCCCAGCCTAGCCACTAACATCTTCGACTGCTTCTGTTTTATTTTTTCTTCATTTTCTGTGGTAGTGTTACTTGAGTCTTTGTTTTTGAGGTGCTTCTGTAAAGGTAGTATTTATTTTCTGATCTCTCCTTTCACACCGCAGCGGTGACTTGGCAATTCATATTCTGTAAAGTGTTTCACAGGAACCATCAGGCTGTGGCTCTGAGCATGGTGCAGCCCCTGCGCCTCTCTGTCCACTGTGAGTCTCAAACAGGAGCCACGCCTGTGCGTAGTAGACTGAGAAACAGTCATCAGCATCCCGACACAGTGAGCAGAGATTGACTGTGGTGGCTCCACGAGTACGGTGTCTTCTCATGCTTTCTGTAGTTGTAGAAACAACATGCCCCCCCCTGCTTTTTTCACTAGTTTGAGATTTCAAGTGAGTGTGGAATATTTTGCTGCTTTTAAATGGCTTATAGTCCTTAAGCCTTTGTTGTACCATCTTTCATTTTTACTACAAATTATATAATAATTAAATATGTAACTTTGTGTTCGGAGAGCTTACTTCAGTATTCCTTGGATAAGAACAAGAGCAATGAATGAAAGAATAGAAATAATAGACCAGTGTAAAAAGGATCAATTTTTTAAAGTTAGTAAATTCTGTTTTTCAGAGCGGTTTTAGGTTCACAGCAGAAGTGATGCAAGGTACAGTTTCCATCTCAGTGACCCTTCCCTGTGCGCCCTCCCCCGCTTGACCTGCACACCACACACCTCTCGCCCTACACCAGCAGCATCTTCGCCAGAGTGGTACACTTGTGACAGTCACTGACCTGCTGCTGCTTCCCCACGTCCACAGCTACGCTTGTGCTCGCTCCGTGGGCTTGGACGAAGGTGTGCTGGTGTGGAGCCACCGTTCGGTGTCACGCAGAGCACTGTCACTCCCTCACAGTCCCCACGCTCTGTCCAGGCCTCCCTCCTCCTCTAGAATGTCAGGGTTGGACTCATACCGTAATTTGCCTTTTCGGATTGGTTTCACTGTCTTAGTAATGTGCATTTTAGGTTCCCCCATGTCTTTTCGTGGCTTTGATAGCTCCTTTCTTTTTAGTGAGGAACAGTATTTTTTTTTCTTTTCCTTAGAGTTTATCCAGGAAGCAATCCACTGGCCACTAGCTCCTTTTAGTTGATAGTTGGTGAGAGAATTTTCAAAATTCAGCATATTTTGAGTTTGTGGATATATTTAAAGTTAAAAAGGTTTGCTTGCTGCATTTTGTTTGAATTTAGATTGTGACATTATGAAACAGTAATAAAGAATGACTCAATAAGTCATATCAGAACATTTGGAATCCAGATGAGTGATGTACTTGCAGTACTTTTGTGGACTTCCTTACCATCTCTCCAGGCATCTTTGGGACTGCTCTTAGCATCAGTTTCAGAGCTTGGTGATAAAGAGTATAGGTTTAAACTCCTATCACTTAATCAGTATATTTTTGATTAAGTAAAAATTTTACATCTGGATCTTACAACTTAACTGCCAGTAGAGACATGTCTGCTTGAGGAGCTCAGATATATCTGTAAGGGAAAAAGGAACAGTCCGTACAGCATGGGCTGTGAAGGCAGCCCTGAGGGGAGCTCCTGGCATACCTGCCCCTGACTAGTATTAAGTGTATATGTTTTCAAAGTTTTGGCAAGTTTTAACACATAAATTACATTACTTTACCATGATTGTTATGTCAGTGATTAAGTATGCATTTTGCATACTTTGTAATATTTTTATACTTGGTATAACATAACACCCTCTTCCAACAACGCAAGAGAAAACTCTACACATGGGCCTCACCAGATGGTCAACTGAAATCAGATTGATTATATTCTTCGCAGCCAAAGATGGAGAAGCTCTATTACAGATAGCAGAAACGAGACCGGGAGCTGACTGTGGCTCAGATCATGAACTCCTTATTGTAAAATTCAGACTTAAATTGAAGAAAGTAGGGAAAACCATGAGGCCATTCAGGTATCACCTAAATCGAATCCCTTATGATTATACAGTGGAAGCGACAAACAGATTCAAGGGATTAGATCTGATAGACAGAGTGCCTGAAGAACTATGGACGGAGGTTCGTGACATTGTATAGGAGGCAGTGATCAAGAGCATCCCCAAGGGAAAAAAGTGCAAAAAGGCAAGATGGTTGTCTGAGGAGGCCTTACAAATAGCTGAGAAAAGAAGAGAAGCTACCTGGAGAAGGAAATGGCAACCCACTCCAGTATTCTTGCCTGGAAGAATTCCATGGACAGAGGAGCCTGGCGGGCTGCAGTCCATGGGGTTACATGACTGAGCATGTGTGCATGAGGGTGGAGGGTGACGTGTTGGTAGCAATAAACTGGTAGAACTAAAAAAAAAGAAAGAAGCTAAAGGCACACGAGAAAAGGAATGATACACCCATTGGAATGCAGAGTTCCAGAGAACAGCACTGAGAGGTAAGAAAGCCTTCCTCAGTGATCAATGCAAAGAAATAGAGGAAAACAATAGAATGGGAAAGACTAGCGACCTCTTCAAGAAAAGGTAACCCTTTGAGTTACCAAGGGAGCATTTCATGCCCTTGGTACACAATATAGGCACAGTAAATGACAGAAATGGTATGGAACTATATAAAAAAAATCCCCATGAGCCAGATAACCAGGATGGTGTGATGACTCACTTAGAGCCAGATATCCTGGAATGCAAAGTCAAGTGAGCCTTAGGAAACATCGTTATGAACAAAGCTAGTGGACGTGGTGGAATTCCAGGTGAGCTATTTTGAATCCTAAGATGACGCTGTGAAAGTGCTGCACTCAATAAGCCAGCAGATTTGGAAAACTCAGCAGTGGCCACAGGACTGGAAAAGGTCAGTTTTCATTCCAATCCCAAAGAAAGGCAATGCCAAAGAATGCTCAAACTACCACACAGTTGCACTCATGCTAGCAACGTAATGCTCAAAATTCTCCAAGCCAGGCTTCAACAGTACGTGAATCGTGAACTTCCAGATGTTCAAGCTGGATTTAGAAAAGACTGAGGAACCAGGGATCAAATTTCCAACACCTGTTGGATCATCGAATAAGCAAGAGAGTTACAGAAGTTCTCCTTCTGCTTTATTGACTATGCCAGAGCCTTTGACTGTGTGGATCACAACAAACTGGAAAATTCTTAAAGAGATAGGAATATCAGACCACCTGACCTGCCTCCTGAGAAATCTTTATGCAAGTCAAGAAGCAACAGTTAGAACTGGACATGGAATAACAGACTGGTTCCAAATCGAGAAAGGAGTACGGAAAAACTGTATATTGTCACCCTGTTTATTTAACTTATATGCAGAGTACATCATGAGAAATAATGGACTGGATGAAGCACAAGCTGGAATCAAGATTGCTGGGAGAAATATCAATAACCTCAGATATACAGATGACACCACCCTTATGGCAGAAAGTGAAGAAGAACTAAAGAGCCTCTTGATGAACGTGAAAGAGGAGAATGTGAAAGTTGGCTTAAAGTCAACATTCAGAAAACTAAGATCATGGCACCTGGTCCCATCACTTCATGGCAAATAGATGGGGAAACAATGGAAACCATGACAGACTTATTTTGGGAGGGCTCCAAAATCACTGCAGATGATGACTGTAGCCTTGAAATTAAAAGACACTTGCTCCTGGGAAGAAAAGCTGTGACCAACCTATACAGCATATTAAAAAGCAGAAACATTACTTTGCCAACAAAAGTCCGTCTAGTCAAAGCTATGGTTTTTCCAGTAGTCATGTATGGATGTGAGAGTTTTAATATAAAGAAAGCTGAACACCAAAGAATTGATGCTTTTGAACTATGGTGTTGGAGAAGACTCTTAAGAGTCCCTTGGACATCAAGGAGATCAAACCAGTCCATCCTAAAGGAAATTAGTCCTGAATATTCATTGGAAGGACTGATGCAGAAGCTGAAACTCCAATACTTTGGCCACCTGATGCGAAGAACTGACTCATTGGAAAAGACCCTGGTGCTAGGAAAGATTGAAGATGGGAGGAGAAGGGGACGACAGAGGATGAGATGGTTGGATGGCATCACCAACTCAATGGACATGAGTTTGAGTAAGCTCCGGGAGTTGGTGATGGACAGGGAAGCCTGGTGTGCTGCAGTCCATGGTGTCGCAAAGAGTCAGACACAACTGAGCGACTGAATTGACTGACTGAACACCTTCTTATACTTGGTAAAATGTAGATAAACATTTCATTGGGATATGCTGAAATGGCAAAATAAATATTAGCAACTTAAGTATTTAAATTTTTAGGTGTTCTCCTGGTATATACTTAATGTAAATATGGTTAAGCTTTTTTCTTTAGGTAAAGAAGGTACTTTCACTTAGACTAAAGTGTAACTATCATTTCATAATGCATTGTGAAAATATTTGCAGTAGCATTATGAAATATTAATTATATGTATTTTCTTTGAAAATATATTGCTTAATTGTTTGAAATTAGAATTTCTTAATTAAAAGTAAGGGTTTTAGTTTTTTTTTAATTACTGGATTTAAGTTATATGAGAAGTTTAAGTGAGTCTCTATAGAGTGTTGTTAGAATTCTTTTTTTTTTTTTTTTTTAGGCTCAGACTGCATTTTCTGCAAACCCTGCCAACCCAGCGATTTTATCTGAAGCCTCTGCTCCCGTCTCTCAAGATGGAAGTAGGTTTATTCTTTGGGTTCCTTCTCCTTGAACAGGGATACCTGTTAAGCCTTCTTTTACTGAAATAGAGAATCCAGGATTTTTTTTTTTTTTTTAACATATACAGCATGAAATTGTCTTGCTCTAGTAGTAAGAAAATACAAATGTTTATTTCAAAACAACCCTTTAATCAAGAAAGTGAACTGTGACTATGAAAGTATGTTTATGACTTTATAAAAATTGTTACTTAAATTTCACCCTTTGTAAGTCCTTGACTTAGGAGTGATTCATTTATGAAAAGATGTAACTCACTGAACTGTCCCCTCCCCTGTCTTTCAGGGCTGTGGGGATTGATAGCGTTCTCCTTTGGGGGAACTTCCCAAATCCTGGAGTCTCTACTCTGACTCCATACCCTTCTCCCTGGTTCCTTTTCCTTCTAAATTCATAGGAATTCAGGACAGAACTCTTAAATAATATGACTTCAGATACAAAAGGTGTGGCAGTCTCAATGGGAGGGGAGTTGGGGGAGAATGGATGCATGTATGTGTATGGCCGAGTCCCTTGTCCACCTGCAACCACTACAACATTGTTAATCAGCTCTACTCCAGTATAAAATGAAAAAAAAATACAACAGGAGTGTTAAATAGGTTTTTATGGCCTGTTGGCTTATAACATTGTTTCCTTTAGAAAATCCATAAATCACATAAAGAGCTTTTGGAAATAGTGTCTAACTCTACTGTTCAGTTAAATACTGTTAATATTTAAATGTACTGTTTCAAAGATTTCATTGCTGTGTATTCTTAAAATGATAGGACACTAAATAAATTTACAAGCTTTAATTTTTTTTTTCCCCCACAGTTCATTTTTTTTGGTAGAAGAATCATTTTATAGCTGTGTTTACTGAATGAATTAAAACATAGCTGATTTGAAGTGTACATTTTGGTCAGTTGTTCTTAAGTGGAGAATCAGTGATATGTGTAGAAAATTCCTAATAGGTTTAAGAGAAAGAAAAGGCAAGATAACTTGGGAAAATTATTTCAAGTCTTGAGTATTTAGAAGTCTGAGGTTTCAGTTAAAATGTCTTCATACTTTCACTTTTATTTTTCTGTTTTCCATTTCTAATTGTCATTACAGAGAAAGGGGTTTTCTAGATTACTAATTTAAATTCACCCTAGATTTTATAAAATAAATATGATTTTTTAAAATACAAGTAAAACTCCATAATAACAATGGTTTTTAAAAATATTCTACTAATATTTTTCCTCTACTCATTCATTTGTTATTAGATCTCTATCCTAAGCTGTATCCGGAGCTCTCTCAGTACATGGGCCTGAGTTTAAATGAAGAAGAAATACGTGCAAATATGGCCTTGGTCCCTGGAGCACCAAGTCAGGGGGTATGTATAATGTAATTCGTTCTGAATTATATAAAATCATACTTTACAGAGAGATACAAGCTACCATCTTTGTGGCAGACTCACAAATGTATAGCCTTAGCATTGATCTCCTCTCAGGACCGTCTTCTGGTATTGCTTTTTACAGTCTGCTTCCTCTGCGCTGTTACCACTTTCCTAATTGAGTAGGAGTTAAAGGTTCAGGTGCCTTTAACTGGCACATTCTCCTTTGTCTTCTGCATTTAGTTATGGACCTAGTGATTCTGCCGCTGCCGCGTTTCTTATACTCATGTTCTTCATTGTAGCCTGCTGTGGCCCCATCCCTGTGTTTCTACCTCTAACCTAGATTGTTACAGTTGTCTCTTTTTCCAGTAACTCCTCCAGGAACTTGGTATATCAATGAATACTGAGCTACTGCTAACTTTATCATTCTGAGATTCAGGTCTGTTACCATTTTTTTGCTCATAATCTTTTTAAGTTTAAAGCTTCTTATAGTTTGACCCCAAATTCTTGGCTTAAATATAGTGCGTCACAGTCTTGTGTTAAGATTATTGCTATAAGACTATAATACCTTATAGTACTTGTCGTAGGTAAATGCATAACTTCATGAAGACAGCCTTTATGTCTCTGTTGTTGCCATGACCCCCATGCTTAATACAGTACCTGGCTTTCAATTTATTCACCAAATATTTATTGAAACTTGCTTACGTCAGTCAGGGTCCAGTTGGAACAATAGAAATCACACTAGATTTTTTAACAGAGATAACAAGAATCAGAGAGGTTGAAGAACTGAAAAAAGCAAAAGCGGAACCTAGAAAGCTGCTTCTAGAACTGGGGCGCGTAGGATGGGGGTCGTAGTTCTCAGAGCGACAGTGATGGTGGAGGAGTCCGTGAGCTGGGCCTCAGGGGAGGGGCCCTGTGACGGGCGCTGGTGCCTCTGGGGGCTGCACGGAGGCTCTTCTGGGAGTGTCTGGAATCTGGAGACTGGTCACCTGCTGCCAGCAGCATGAAGGGCTGGCCCCAGGTAGTACTGGCAGGAGCAGGAAGCAGACAGGAAGGGGCAGGCCCTGGCACCTCCTCCTCTTGAGGGGTCCTGACCAGAAAGCCAGTGACAGAAGAGGGCTCACCACATAGGGTGGGTTTGGAAGGGACAGAGAGTCTGTGACACTTGTTGTTGCCCTCTCTTCTCTTCAGTGTGCCCACAAGCTTCTCTCTTCATACAGTTGATGCTCAACAGATACTTTCTGGTAAAGAAACCATAGTACATACTTTCAGCTTTACTAGCCAGTATATGCAGAGACCTTGAAAGGCTTTCAGGCAGAAATGAACTTGAGAGACTTGAGAGACAAGACCTAGGTGATGGGCAGATGAGACAGAATGTTGTAGCAAATGCATTGGGGGGTTGGCATTGGAAGGGCTGTCAGGCCAGGTAGTCTGCAGCCTTGTGGACAGGGTAAGGGGTTGGGGGTCTGAGTTGTGGGAATGATAGATATAATTGATTAAAAAAAGGGTTTCTGTGCTTGCTGTGTGGAGGGCAAATAGAAGGGCAAGAGTAGATGGTGGTCATAGTAGGCCTTAGCAGGAGGGGGCAGTGGTCATGTGTTGGTCATATGGATCATAGTAAGAACACTGAGTAAGCACTTAATTGTACTTGCTGGAAAAAAATTCTTTTCCAAAAGTTATACTCCAAAGCTCCTCCCTTTTGTCCTGTATTCCAGCTAAACTAAATTCATTTGCTTAATTTTTTCTGTCCCATTGCCTGATTTCTATGCTTTTATAGCTGTAAGCATTGAAGTTTTGTAATTCTTCAAAAGTTGTATTTTCTGGGTTTGTGCTTGATTCGTAGTATGGTTCCTTGTGTGTGTGTGGTGTCCCAGTGACTGTGATTCTGAAGGAGACACTCGCAGCCTGTGTGTGTGTGCGGCTGAGGTTTCTCTCCCCCATCATGGCTGCTCTGAGCATCACAGGTGTCAGACCAGAGCTTTTTATGACAGGTTCTGGTTAAGATGCCTTGGTAACAAATATGTTCTTCCCTCACTGTCTTTGGTTCTTAAAACAATAAACTGATTTTGGTCAAGAAAAAAAAATAAGGAATGTGAGGCCTGGTACCTAACGGAGTCCCTAGTACAGCTGTTCTCCATACAGTTGGTTAATCCACAGATGTTTACTAAAGGGACGAAATATAACATTTGTCTTGTGTGTGTCAGCACTTGAATAACAGGTACTTTTAGTCCTTGTAGTGGAGCTGTGAGGTAAGAAGTTTGCCTCTTTAATAAAAGCTAAGTACATTGTTGAAGATAAGGCCATATAAAAGAACCCTCAGGAAGATGCTGTGTGAATTTAAAAGTAAGGTACAGCCTTTATAAAGTTCAAGGATAATATATTTGAGTTGAAAACAAGCCAGGGTACACATAAAACCAATGCCAGCGAATTCATCGGCAACAGAGAGTCATTGAGTCTGCTGGAGATGGTGTCTGGGAGGGTGAGTAACCTGCAGAATTAGTTTTAAAAAACAAAATAGGGTCATTTTTGCAAAACTCAGATCTGAAGGAAATAATTGGCAAATTACATTTTAGGAAACCACAGCAGAATATATTCAGTTATCATTTTGGATTTTCTCAGGGCGTGTGTTTGCGAATACTGACGTGTTGTATGTGTCTCTGTCAGCAGGTGGTGGCGCGGCCTTCCAGCATGAACCACATGGTGGCCCCTATCACTGGTGGCGACATTGGGATCCGCAGGGCAGAGATCAAGCAAGGGATCCGGGAAGTCATCTTGTGTAAGGATCAAGACGGGAAGATTGGGCTCAGGCTGAAATCCGTAGACAACGTAAGCACTTTCAGTACTCTTGTCTGATTAGCTGTTACGTGACTGAGTTACAATTTAAAATGTAAATCCTTGATCGGGACTACTTTTAATCTGCTTTTCCACGTGAGATGCTACCCTCTTCTGAAGAGGCAGAGCTGGGACTTGAGCATGACCATGGATGAATTTTTTTCTTTTTTCAGTCCTTTTTCTGGAATAAAGTTCACTAGTCTGCGTGTATCGTAACATAGTTCATACAAGAATGCTGGCATTGAAATAGGGTAACGTGCACAAGTTAAGACTGATAGGTGGGGTCAGTGGTCGTGAGTATTTTTAAACTAAAAGAGGATCATGTGACTTGTAATGTGGTTTTGGGTTTGTTATTTCTATCCTTGAATTTGACTTTCATGGGGCATTTTCTAGGCAACAGTGACTTTCTAAAGTACATTACTTTACCTCTCACCTTACCAGATGGAAGAAACGAAACCTGGTTACTCTTTGGGGAGGCACTTAGGATCACTAAGGAGGTGCTGAGTCTTTACCCTGATTTGTGGGTTTCCGAGGTAGTTATTGGGCTTCTTTTCGGTCTTTGGTCTCATAGCTCAGCGCATCCAGCCTTTGCACGTAGAAGATGTGGCGCCTGGCGGAAGATGGCTGAGGCCAGTCCCCGCCCCACGTGCCCCTCAGAGGCTGAGGGCGTTGTGTCTTTGCACACTTGTGGCTCTTGTGAGACCCTCATTGAGTGTGCTGCTCTGGGAAGCTCGCGCTTCACTGCCCTCTCTCCATCCTAGAGAGAGACCACTCTCTCCCCAGCTCCACCCCTGCAGCACTTATCCTTGCAGTGGTTTGTCCAGTGGCCACTCTGCTGGGTGCCGCCCTCAAGTACAGGATGCGCAGCGCCAAGTCTCAGGCAGCTCAGGATGGAGAGGGGTGCAGCCTGTGGTTGCTTTCATCTCTTACTGGCGCATGCCTTTTATACTTGGCCTGTTTATAGTGTTCAGCATCTGAAATTTAGTTTACACGAATAAAAAGACCCCGTTTAGTTCTCAGTTACCTGTACTTGAGTTCTCTGTATTTACCTTGTAGATTTTTAAGAACGGGGGTTGTATTCTGTGTACCCACCTTTTTAGGCTGTTTAATAGTAGTGATTATGTGTAATTTAGCAAGTGGGTAAAGGAAATATTCAGCCCAAAAGGTAAACTTCTGACCTTAACCTATCACTTTCTTTAAATGAAACTTCCAACACTTTACTGTTTTTCCCCCTAAATAATGATCAGGTGCAATAATACCTGTTTGGTATACTATCAGACTCATGGAACCTTACATTTATTATAGTAATCTGCCTTTATTTTCCTTAGTCTTTTTATTCCAAGGTGGAGGGGGTGATGGAAGTTGGTCAGGTGAGTCATGATGTGAGCTAGAAATTACCACTCACATCTTCCTGTTGCCTTGATAGCATTTTCACTTTCCTTCTTGGGGGTAATACTTGTGTAGTTTTTCCTTTTTTAAAAAAAATTACTAGAGTAGCTGCCTAAAGAGCTGGTTCCTGATTTTCCAGCACTTACTTAGTGATTTCCGTCCTCCAGGGTATATTTGTTCAGCTTGTCCAGGCCAATTCTCCGTCCTCCCTGGTGGGCCTGCGGTTTGGGGACCAGGTGTTGCAGATAAATGGCGAGAACTGTGCTGGCTGGAGCTCGGACCGGGCGCACAAGGTGCTCAAACAGGCTTTCGGAGAGAAGATCACCATGACCATTCGGGACAGGTGAGCTGACTAAACACTACATGTGGACATTCAGGACTAGTTTTCCATTTTCTTGGGGTTTTAATATTCTGGAAATAAGAGGCAATGCCAAAGAACGCTCAAACTACTGCACAATTGCACTCATCTCACACGCTAGTAAAGTCATGCTCAAAATTTTCCAAGCCAGGCTTCAGCAATATGTGAACTGTGAACTTCCTGATGTTCAAGCTGCTTTTAGAAAAGGCAGAGGAACTAGAGATCAAATTGCCAACATCCACTGGATCATGGAAAAAGCAAGAGAGTTCCAGAAAAACATCTCTTTCTGCTTTATTGACTATGCCAAAGCCTTTGACTGTGTGGATCACAATAAACTGTGGAAAATTCTGAAAGAGATGGGAATACCAGACCACCTGACCGGCCTCTTGAGAAATCTGTATGCAGGTCAGGAAGCAACAGTTAGAACTGGACATGGAACAACAGACTGGTTCCAAATAAGAAGAGGAGTACGTCAAGGCTGAATATTGTCACCCTGCTTATTTAACTTATATGCAGAGTACATCATGAGAAAAGCTGGGCTGGAAGAAACGCAAGCTGGTATCAAGATTGCCGGGAGAAATATCAATCACCTCAGATATGCAGATGACACCACCCTTATGGCAGAAAGTGAAGAGGAACTCAAAAGCCTCTTGATGAAAGTGAAAGTGGAGAGTGAAAAAGTTGGCTTAAAGCTCAACATTCAGAAAACGAAGATCATGGTATCTGGTCCCATCACTTCATGGGAAGTAGATGGGGAAACAGTGGAAACAGTGTCAGACTTTATTTTTCTGGGCTCCAAAATGACTGCAGATGGTGACTGCAGCCATGAAATTAAAAGACACTCCTTGGAAGGAAAGTTATGACCAACCTAGATAGCATATTCAAAAGCAGAGACATTACTTTGCCAACAAAGGTTCGTCTAATCAAGGCTATGGTTTTTCCAGTAGTCATGTATGGATGTG
>NW_011494680.1:11050653-11061393 GCF_000754665.1 Bison bison bison
AGCCCTGGGATTTCTTTGGAAGGAATGATGCTAAAGCTGCAACTCCAGTACTTTGGCCACCTCATGTGAAGAGTTGACTCATTGGAAAAGACTCTGATGCTGGGAGGGATTGGGGGCAGGAGAAGGGGACGACAGAGGATGAGATGGCTGGATGGCATCACTGACTCAGACGTGAGTCTGGGTGAACTCCCGGAGTTGGTGATGGACAGGGAGGCCTGGCGTGCTGTGGTTCATGGGGTCGCAAAGAGTCGGACACGACTGAGCAACTGAACTGAACTAAATACAGCATTTTGTTGCAGAAAATAATCAAATGTTACTGATGAGTTTTATATTTATACTCTTGCAGTTCTGTGTTGCTTTCACTTTCTTACATAGTTTGACTTTTTAAAAACAGTGTTCCGGTTTTGCCTACACCTTAATTCAGAGCTTACAGAAATTTGTCCTTTGAGAAGTTCCTATCCTGTCTTAATCCGTTTCTCTGGAAAATAGAAGAGGTTAGAAAGGTAACAGCAACAGGTGTCTGGACTTTGCCCCCGGTTTCCTGCTCAGGGTGGATACATGGGGGCCTACCAGTTCCCAAAAACCAGCCTGGCCTTCTGGGTGGCTGAGGCTGTAGTCCTTGGTGGGAACATCATCTTTAGCTCATTTATAATGGAGCTTGCGGTACCTGTACTACGGACACCACCACCTTCTCAGCCATGCAGGGGTTGAAGGGCAGACCTTGTAACACATTTTTAGCTTTGGCATTTTTGTTCATGTTGGTTCAACTGGCTTTTATCTACCTTTGTGTTTTCACTTTGAATAATACATGGTAGGTATTAAGTAAACATTTTGCAGACAAATGGCACTTTTGCTCTTAGGTGAGCAAAGTTTCAAAAAGTAACTTGGATCACCAGGAAGACATGACTGCTGTGAACTTTATAATGTAAAATTTGTATTTTGTCATGAAACGTGTGCAGTAACAGGTTGTCAGTGCTCAAGAGCGGACGCCATCTTTCTGAAGCTCCTCCCTTTCTAAGGGACTGGGGCTTCCGTCTTGCTGCTGCTGCAGCAAAAATACTGTTGTAAAGTTTTCAAAATCAAGATGTGAGAAATATTATAAAGGTTCTAAGTACTTCCTAAGAAAAATTAAGCTCCAGGAAATATAAAAAGTTAATTCATTTTTAACACTGATTTTTGTTCAAACATAATGTTAAAGGAAAAAGCACATTGATAAACTGCATGAAGCATTGTGTTAATTCTTTGATACTTAAAGGAAGGAAATCTTGATTAGTTAGTCCAGCCATAATGGAGAGAATTTTTAAACTTTTACACAAGATGTACATACCAAGTAAAATAGTTTTGAAATAATTTATGGTAACAAAGTATCCAGTACAACATAGTGGAAATCCACTGAAATGTTTACCTTGGAATTACAATTTTAATTGAAACTGTTATGCTCACAGGCCCTTTGAACGGACAATTACCATGCATAAGGACAGTACTGGACACGTTGGCTTTGTTTTTAAAAATGGAAAAATCACATCCATTGTGAAAGACAGTTCTGCAGCTAGAAATGGTCTTCTCACGGAACATAACATCTGTGAGGTCAACGGACAGAACGTCATCGGACTGAAGGTCAGAGCAGAACTTACATCATATTGTTTAGTTTTAGAAGTCTCTTTTTCATTTGTGTTGTCGGGGTGGTGCTGTTATTGACCAAAATGGAGACATTCTTTGGGGCGCTGGCTGTGCCCTCATGTTAACCTCTAGAATTGTGGCCTCTGTATGGGTGAGATCTCTGAAGTCCCTTGAACTAGAATTCTGTGAAGACCTGGGCAGTGAAGATGTTGATGAGATTCTGAATGAATGGTTGCTTTTTTGTCCAATTGCTTTTTTTAGTCCAGGGGTTGTAGGAAATGAGTAATAGTTTATGGTCAAATTAGTACTTCATTTTTTATGGTTTATGCCCTCTACAAATTCCTAAATAGGACTATTTTGAGGTCTAAAGGTTTTCATTAAGAATTAATGTTAGCAGAGGGGTGTGGTAATATTGTATATGGGGGCAGTTATTTAATCTCTAGAAAAAGAATGCTTTGTTGGCTAATATATTCAATGTAGTTGATTCTAATGAATTAAAACTTGGTAAAGAAACTGGAAAAAATTTAAATACCAGGAGTTAGGATTTTAGAGACATTAGCAAAACCTCAGAACATATATATTTCTTTACCAAGAATAACTTAGTTTTATATTTAATAAAGTCTCTCAGAATTTTCGTTGTTTTCAACAGGACTCTCAGATCGCAGACATATTGTCCACAGCTGGAAATATAGTTACTATTACAATCATGCCTGCTTTTATCTTTGAACACATTATTAAACGGTAAGTAGAGAATTCTTTGACTTGATTCTGTGCTCATGTGATTTCATAGAGTCTCTGTACTTCTTTAATTCTCAAGCTTTTCAAACCTTTGGTTCTTTAGTGGATGACATTGGCATTATTTAGACATTTGAACATTTTGGAAGTCCTGGCTGGAAGCTGAGGAGAGAGAATAAAACGGGTGGCTGGGGCTGTCTGTCTGGTAGCATCTTACGTTCTGTCCTGGCTCAGCCAGCACAGTCCTTTCAGTATCTACCTGAAAGATAAATGATATTTAAAACATTAAAAAATGTAACTCCTGTAATGGAATTTTTGTTTACCCAGAAGCTGGAATAGAATGCAGCTAGCTCCTTTTGGGGGTTGTTGCGGGGAGAATTGTCAGGACTAATCCTTGAAGAGCTCACTTGTCTTAAATCAGTGATAGCCTCCCCACCGCCCCCCAACCCCCTACAAAAAAACCCCTGTACACACCTTTCCCTCTGCTGCTGCTGCTAAGTCGCTTCAGCTGTGTCCGACTCTGTGCGACCCCAGAGACGGCAGCCCACCAGGCTCCCCCGTCCCTGGGTTTCTCCAGGCAAGAACAGTGGAGTGGGTTGCCATTTCCTTCTCCAATGCATGAAAGTGAAAAGTGAATGTGAAGTCACTCAGTCGTGTCCGACTCTTAGCGACCCCATGAACTGCAGCTCACCAGGCTCCTCCATCCGTGGGATTTTCCAGGCAAGAGTACTGGAGTGAGGTGCCATTGCCTTCTCCCTCTAGTTCATAGCATTAATAGCATTGTCTTTTTTAACCATTCAGCCTTAACATATAAGGATTCAAGGACCTGTATCTTACTGGCCAGGATAGATAGCTTATTTGTAATCAGCTAGATTACCTGAGACCCTTAGAGCTGAACTCATTATAAAACCTGCTCCATTCCCACCTGATGCTAACAGTACTGAGTTTGAATTAGAGTTTTCTTGAATCATTGTAGCAGTTTTGAAAAAAGAAACCCAACCCTCAGTATCTAACAAAAGTAACTGTCTTGTAGGATGGCGCCAAGCATTATGAAAAGCTTGATGGATCACACCATTCCTGAGGTTTAGAAGTCACAGCACAGTGGAAACTTCCCAGAAGTTCTCCCGTTTACGTCTTGGGCAACTGACCTTTCTATTATGCACCTGAAGCTTTCTAGGAGCCAGCGAGCATATGCTGCATGAGGACTTCCTGTCTTACAGTAGGGCTGGGAATCTTACTGTTCGATCCAGTATATCTTGTTCAGACATCAAGATAGTTGTAGCCTTACCCTGGTTTTACAGTTGAAAAGACTTTTACAGACTAGCTTCTTTACTGGAAACCTGATGCTTTCACAGCCTTGTGAGTAGAATGACTGCTCCAGGCTCAGCTCTGTTAGAACCATCACCTTGATATCGAGCAGTGCTTAGTTCTGTGCTGTATTTGCATTTTTACTGTCACCATAGTGCATTTAGAATTACTTTTCTTCAGTTCTATGTGTGTGTAACACCAGCTAAGTAACACTGGTTTCATTCCATGTAAGCATTATTAGACAGTGTGTGTAGCTGCAAGAGACTTATCGATGATTGTCATTACATTTTATCTACCTTCACTTAATACGCTTGAACTGTCGCCTTAACTAAGTTAAGCATCTAGAATAAAAGCCAAAATGTAACGATTGCTGCCTTTCTAAACCCAGACGCAGTTCTGCATTCGCCTGAGATGTGCACTGGCCCCGCGCAGCCTGACAGTACCTCCCGAGCTAGCACAGCTGCCGATGTGCATTTGAGACTTTCTAATCCTTCCTTGTGTAATGGAACTTCTTTCTTCTAAAAGTAACTGATATCACTTTTTGAGAAATGAAGCACTATATATTTAATGTAAAAATTCTTGTACTAAATAGAATGAACCTTGACTCTTCTTTTCATGTGTAGATTAAGTGGGCTAAGACCTGATTGTGGCATTTACACAGTATGTAACCTAGCTGCCCCGGGACGGTCTCCGGACACTGTCCTGGTCATGTGTTCCATTTCCTGCCTCCTCCCTGCTCAAAGAATGACACATTATCCTGATTTTTTTTTCCCCCCTCTTTGGCTTATGCCTATTCTATTTTAATTAAAAATGTATAAATAAAGTTAAGTTCTAGTCTGTATGTTATTGCATCATTTGAAAATGTCAGGCTTGTAGGAGAGTCCTCTCCCAGAGTGGCTAACACCCAGGAGCCTGGGACAAGCCCTCTGTGCTGAGAGGCCCTGAGTGTCCAGAGAAGTACCTTCAGCCTGGAAGCCCAGACACACTGGAGGCCGAGCAGCAGGGCCTCAGCGAGCCTGTTGATTTTCCTGGCGACACCCAAGCCATGTTTAACATTCAGGATACACCAGTGGTTTTTAAGTAACAGAGAAAAATCTTACCTTGCATGCTTTCTGTGGTTCAGAGGTTGAATACAAAATAAATCAGTGCTACTGATTCATGGCTTATCTTGTGTGGAATTCAGAAAAGCCAACCCACTCAGGTTTTTCAGTGATGATGTTCCTCGTTATCTGTCTGGACTTGGCTCTGAAGATAGTTCCAGAAGTACAGGATTACACAGTACTAAGGATGGTTTTCTAGAAGGATCAACATTTGAAGTACCTAGTACTTTGTGCCAAGTTATTTAAATAAGAAAATGAGAATTTCATTACAGAAAAATATTTTTAATGTCATAGAAAAGATGAGCATTTAACAGCCATAATGAAATAAACCATTGCTATACACAGTAAACTGTTATAAGAACTGCTAATCCTTGCCCAGGTTCTCAGAATCTGGGGCTAGCAGGTAATAGAAAGTGACCACTCCATGAAAACACACATCCCCAATCCAGCGGGCATGCCACAAGTGTGTCAATTAGAGTGACTTGGCAACAGCGGAGAATACTCAGGTTTTCTTGCAAAGTCCTTAAACTGTTCAGTGCTTTAGGGAGGTTTTCCCCAGCTGGTTTAGTTATCTTTCAGCTGCTCTTTCACCCAGACTCGCTTTCTGATCGTCATAACCCTGGGACAACCGCCTGCCTCACAGATGTTCCCTCCCCAAATCTCCCACATCCTTGTCCACCTTCGAGGATGACAACTAACAGCTTTCAATGAAGTCACCATGATTTATAAAGTCTAAAACCACAAATTTCTCATGTGGTGAAATTTGTAATTACTGTAATTGCACATTCACCAATTCCTTTAAAAGTTTGGTTTAAAAGTACATTAAATAGAGTTCAAAAACATTCGAGGAAAAGGCACTTAATACTGCAACTTCCAGAACATAATTTGTCTGTCTTCCCCTCCTGTGATGACGCTGCTGCACTGTTCGTTCATCCACATACACGTCACGGCACCTGCGAGGAGAGACACGGGGTTAGGGTGAGCTGCCCAGCTGCCACCACATCGTCTTGTCCTTTGAAACAATCTTTGCCTGAACTCAAGTGCTTAGGACAGGGAACTTGGGAAGACTAGGAGACCACGCAGATGTAAAGCTACAGCTAAAACAGCTGGGAGTCACAGGTGTGTAACATACAAATATTAACACCTACAACAAGTCAGGTATCATGAGGGACAAGTGGGGAACTGGTGTGAGTGTGCTGACTTCCGTTCCTATCAGGTGAGCGGAGGAAGGCAGGCACAGACCTCACTTGAATGTAGTGTTGAGAAGAAATGACCACACAGCAGTGACGGTGGGAAGCGGACGAAGGTGGGCTGTCAACAGTTACTTGTAAGCATCGACCCAAGAATTAACTGTCCTCCAAATGCTCAAAGGGCAAACTTGAAAATGTAAAGAAAACTAAGAAGCCAACAGGCAGAAGGACACAGACGTACACAAGAAAACATCCTTGGATAATAGACACGCCAGGTCACCAGCTGGAGAAGTCCTCCAAGGAGGGGACCTGGGAGGTGGAAATCACTGGGAGCAAGGCTGTTTTCTCTGTAATTTATTTTTTTTTTTTTTGGTGACAAGGCATGCAGGATCTTAGTTCCTGGACCAGGATTGAACCTGTGCCCCATGTGGCAGAACCACTGAGTCTTAACCACTGGACACCAGGGAAGTTGCCTGTTTTTTAAAAACTTATTTGGGTCACAGTTGAAGCATGTGGGCTCTAATTCCCTGACCAGGAATCAAACCTGGTCCCTCTGCATTCTCTTAGCCACTGAACCACTAAGAAAGTTGCTTTTATATATATATAAAAAAATCTCTATGCATGTGTTAAAAAAATCTATACCTTTTACTTTTTTTTCCTCTCTATATAGAAGTTAATGTAAAAACTTCCCATTTTGGAGTCAAATGTCTGCCAACACAGATCTAAATCCTGAAAGAACCAAGAGATTCAGGTGGCCAGGCTGGCCAGGACCTGGAGGGGAACGTTCACAGCACAGAGGTCCCCGGGGGCTTGTAACCTGCGAAGAGCGTGTTCTCTGGTGGGAAAGGAGGCACTGGAGCATGTAGGGAGAAGAGGCAGGTCAGTGGGAGACACTTTACCCGAGTGGCCCTGGATCCTCTTGCTGACCCTTCCCCCAAGGAGGTCCCAGACGAGCAGCTCCCCAGACTGACTCCCAGATACGACGGAGTTTCCATCCCAGAGAAAGCACCTGCAAGAAGGATTTGGAAGTCATCCCTCGTCAGGAAGGAAGGGCTAGAGCAGGCCCAGAGTGGTGACTGCGAGCCTGTCTGTAAACGTCTTCATCATGAGTAACCCGAGAGTACCTCTGGGGCTCGTCCGCAGTCAGAGAAGAGATGAGCATTCCTGTCTGCACGTCGATAACATTCAGACGGCTGTCGGCTCCTGTGCTCAGGACGTGGCGACTGTCTGCAACACAGGGCAGGACAGGGTGCAGGTTACGGCTTTAGACCATCTGAGATTTCACTTCTGAGTCCAGGAGCCCAATGTTCACGTGAGTTATTTGTTGTATTAACCAATGAGGACTAACTTCTCTGTGAAAAGCTTCTGTGTTTAAGGCACTGGGCTGATGACCCTTTGGTGTGAATTCATAAATTAATTTCTCCAGTGATTTGAGCAATTAACAAGAATATCTGATACAGCTTTTCTAATAGGTACACATGCTATATGCACTGTGTTCTCCCACAAAGCAGCCTTAACCCACAGGCAAAACCCCTTTTATCAGCAAATAGCATTTTTGTCATTTAGTTGTTCAGTCATGTCTAACTATTTGTGACCCCATGGACTGTAGCCTGCCAGGCTCCTCTGTCCATGGGATTCTCCAGGCAAGAATACTGGAGTGGATTGTCATTTCCTTCTCCAGGGGAATCTTCCTGACCCAGGGATCGAACCTGCATCTCCTGCATTGGCAGGCTGATTCTTTACCACTGAGCCTCCTGGAAAACTGTGTTTACATTCTTATTTATTTCAAAATAGTAATTCCAGTTCCCCTGGTATCATCTGTATTAAAAAAGGATGCTACCTGGGCTGAAAGCAGTGTCGCCCACAGTCCCCTCATGACATGGAATCTGGTGTAACAGGGTGGCCGTGGTGAGGTCCCAGATGGTCAGTGTGCCTTCCTTGGTGCCCGAGGCCAGCAGTGTGCCGGCAGCGTTCAAACTGATCGTATCCACCTGGAGAAGGAAGCACACGCAGTAGTCCATCAGAGCCACGGTCATGAAGCTGTGTTTCTCAGCCCGTTCTTTCAGCACCACCTATTTACAAGTGAAATCTTCATAGGCCAGTGACTACAATGAAGTGTTACTGGAAAATGCTGTTTGACAAAGAGCCTAAAATTGACCAACTCAGAATAGTGACTCCATGCGTGACAAGTGGCAGGGCATGCCAGGCTGCCTGAAGCACAGGGGCTCCATGAGGATGTGGGGGGTTTGGGGGAACTGGGGAATCTCAAGGTTGGCTAAACTACATCCTGTATAAATATTCCTCAACCCTGGTTATTCTGCTGACCATGAAGATCAGGCAACAGTTCACAGCCTAGAGGGAAGACAATACCACAGGCCTCAGTGCCAGATGCACCATGCCCACGAGGAGACGGACTGAGTGAAGAGGGCACGGTGCCAGCTGAGTTCTGCCCCTGCTGCGAGCACAGGGCCGTGTAGACACGTCGGTGTCCTCACCCTAGACAGACAGCTTCTTCCACTTAAGGTGTCAGAAACACATCCGGTTGCCCAAATAGTTTGAGGATACCCAGATATTCAATGTCATACTAGGAAACTGGTCTTGTGGAAATCTGGCTGGAGGGCAGCCAATTCTTAAACAGCAAAACAGGGAAAAACAGGCACAGTGGACTTGGAAACCCAAAGGATCAACTTGAACTGACAGCCCCCGTGCTCTCTTCCAGTGAGCAAAATAAAAGATCAAGCCAAGAACCCGCTTCCCCTGGTGGTTTCCGCTGGGCCCAGGTACTCACGCTGACGTCGTGCTCCAGCTCAGCCAGCAGCTCAAAGTGCTGTTTCCTGGCACACGGCATCTCTGCGGGGATCCCGGACCACACCTGGGATGGGATGCATCGCAGAACACTTCCTTTAAGAGCACTGCTAATGCGCAGCAAACACTCTCCTGACTGACCAACTCCCACTTAATAGCTCCCTACAAAACAAAGCGTCTTAAGGCTGTTTCTCTGGCCTGTGCCTGCGCTCTTAACTCTGCCATCGTGCTTCCTGAGGGTCCGCTGTGCCCGGGTCTGCTCCACCCCTTGCACTTACTGTTGTGACTTAAGTACTTTGTGAACTAAAATTGAAGTGCAGAAGTGTAGTCATGTCTATTAAGGTTTTGAGTGCTCAGTCGTGTCTGACTCTTTGCAACCCCGTGGACTGTAGCCCACCAGGCTCCTCTGTCCATGGGATTCCCCAGGCAAGAATACTGGAGTGGGTTGCCATTCCCTTCTCCAGGGGATCTTCTCAACCCAGGGATCGAACCCACGTCTCATGTCTCTTGCATTGGCAGGTGTATTCTTTACCACTAGCACCACCTAGGAAGCCCCATTAAGGTTTTGAGAAAACTCAAAAAGGCAAGTTGGCAAAAAAATTTAGTGGCTCAGATGGTTAGGCATCTGTCTACAATGTGGGAGACCCGGGTTTGATCCCTGGGTCGGGAAGATCCCCTGGAGAAGGAAATGGCAATCCACTACAGTACTCCTGGAAAATCCCATGGACAGGGGAGCCTGGTAGGCTCCATGGGGTCACAAAGAGTCGGACACGACTGAGCGACTTGACTTTACATGTAGGCAAGAAAATTTACCAACAAAAGTGCCCCCTCTGGGGGAAGCAGAAATGATGAAAAACTTGAAGGAATTCTAATGGTTTTAGGTTCTTGCTTTCTGTTTACATAAAAGCAAACTGGAAACCAAGGATGATGAATGCTGCTGTGGTTCATGCAGCAAAGTTGTGCAAGATTTCAGAGAAACGGCCAAGTGTGGCCCTGTATCAGTAAGGATGAAGGAGTGTGTCTGTATTTTTCAACGATTCTCCACTTATTTTGATACTTTCTGATTCACTGGTCAACTGCTAGCTCACAGCTGCATGAGCTCAGATGGGCCGCTGCGTGTTTCTCTAATGAACCACTAGACCCCCAGTGGAGCGCACATGGCAAGCTCAGGAAAACATCTCCCCACACTGCACACTAAACACACGAAGGGGATAACCTCCATATCCTTCCATACCACTCTATGAAAAGCAGTGAAAAAGTGACTGAACACATCAACAGCAGGGAGTTGAATGGCTTATACTATTTATATTATCCAAACATTTTAATCTAGAAATTATATATAAACCTTCACAGTAGAGTCCCACGATGCAGAATACAGCCTGTTGTCATGCCAACAGATCTTACTAACAGCATCATCATGTCCCATTAATGTGTCCTGGCGTCTTCCAAATGCTATGGAATAAAAATAGCTAAAAGATAATGAGAATTATTAAGACAGCATTCCAGCTCAATGTTAAGATTCTTAAACACATTTTCAAGAAGCATTAGATTGTTTAATTCTACGCTCACTATGGCCCACTGGAATTACAAATCATTTGTTCTCATGTTATCAAACCAAATACTTAAAATGTGAATTTAAAACTAGAAATTTCTGGGTCTGGCTCATCTGTGTTTTCCCCTCAATTTAAAAACTTAAAGAAAAATAGAATCCAACTGGAGAAATTATTAAAGTCAAATAATGTCTGACTCTTTTGTGACCCCTTAGACTATATCCCACCAGACTCCTCTGTCCATGGGATTCTCCAGGCAAGACTACTGGAGTGGGTTGCCATTTCCTTCTCCAGGGGATCCTCCTGGACCAGGGATCAAACTCATATCTCCTGCATTGCAGGCGGATTCTTTACCACTGAGCTGCCAAAGAATCCCATTCAAATCCAACCATCCTCGTCCGTTCCCTGTTGAAAACAGTGAGGGAGCCCGTG
>NW_011494680.1:11061493-11114307 GCF_000754665.1 Bison bison bison
GCCCGTGCTCCCCTCCCTCAGGTCCACATAGGGGGCTACACGGCGTGGGGAGTGAGGGAGGGGCCCGCAGATACATACACGTTATTATCCCAGGAAGAGCTTATGACAGTGGCGTCTCCTGGTAAAAGCAAACAGGATGATAAAGCCTGAAATACAAGTGACTCACCATTAATAATTTACAAAAATTAAATGACTCCTTAATGTGATAAAACTATCTGACAAGTTCCCCCCAAAATTAACCCCCAATTCTGGTTATGTTGGTCTTCCTCATATTCATGAAGTTTCTCTTCATCTGGCTAATTCCAGATGCCTCGTTTCCTCCCAAATGTAGAAAAGTGAAAGTGGGTCGAGTGTGCAAGGATCTAGCGTGATGGTTCTCATGGGGTCCAGGCGCCCTCACTGCCCTGGGCTGAGGGACCCCCACTTACATCAGAGTCGGGGGGGTGCAGGTAGGGACTGTCCTTAAGAATCCCAACACCCACTCTGGGTTACAGACTCAGGTGGGGAAGGAAAACTTCTAAAATCTTTAGGGAATTTCAAAATCTTTCGGATGCTTTACATCAACAATAAAATGTGTTTTTTTTTTTTTTGCAGAAGAACTGACTTTCTAGTATTAGATATCAACTTAGAAATGCATTAAAAGTTATATAAGTGGCACACATACATTTAGTCTGACAGTTCCAAAAAAGGCATGATCTGTTGAGAATTCTACTGGATAGCAATGTAAGCTTTCTAGGCTACAAATAAAACCACGATAACACGAGAAAGAGGTAACCTGAAAATTTTCTGATTTAATTTACAAGGCATCTACCTAAGGCATTCTGTAGCTACCACACAGAAATAAACCCAATTATCTGGGAAGAAACAAATGTCACGTGTGTGTGTGTGTGTATAAAGCAAACTGCTCCATGAATTTCCACCATAACACTGATACAAAATGAAAACGAACTCAACTCACCATATTTGAGAATGATATGCTTCTCTGTAGCATCCTGGATTCTTTGGAAAACATCTTCAAGGTGGAATCTAATTTAACAGCAACAAAACAAACGCATCAGAAAGGCTTCCTGACCCTTAGACATGACCAGCACGTGCTGAGGTAATGGGCAAGGTGACTGAGGGCTGGGTCCCCCACGAGGACTCTCTAGTCTGTGAAGTCTATGACCTATGGCGCCATGACAAGGAGGTCAACTGAGAGCCATGACCAGAGGCAGAGTTAAACCTAATAACTGATAAGACTCTAAAGTTACACATGAGGAAAAGACAAATTTTAATATTAAAGAGAACCAAAAGATCTTGGCAATGTAAGGTGTTTTTTTTGCCTTTTTTTTTAAGTAGCCACATTATAGAGTGATGTACTGCAGGCTTCCCAGGGGGCTCAGTGGTAAAGAATCTGCCTGCCAACGCAGGAGACCCCAGTTTGATCCCTGGGTTGGGAAGATCCTCTGGAGGAGGAAATGGCAACCCTCTCCAGTATTCTTGTCTGGAGAATTTCATGGACAGAAGCGTCTGGCGGGCTACAGTCCATGGGGGTCACAAGGAGTCAGACATGACTGACTGACTAAACAGCAACCCTAGTGCTGCATTAGCATTTACGGAAGAGAGACACTAACTTTCTAAATAATAAACTGGGGATTAAAATGTCCAAGCTTTTTAATTTTCTTGCCTAACAGAAGCTTTAGAAGTGCATCAAGGTTACCTCTTAAATAAGACTGCAAATTGCAACGTGCTCCAAACACCCATATTTGAAATATGCAACAATATGTTTCCCAACTTGAAAACATACAAACGATAAATAAAAGGTGAGATGAGCTTTAAATCATTTCTTCTTTATAGCACAATCTAATATTTCAACCTACTTTTTGCCAACACCACATGCAGAAGTGTGCTGGGGTGTCAGGAAACTGCCAGCTAGCCTGGCATGTGAAGATGCTTTCTCAACATCAGAGGGTCCCCTCGTTCTGGGGGTGACCACGCCAGAGGCTGCCACAAGTGGGTCTCCCAGATGATGGGATCGCCTGTGGGGTTGCCCACACTCCTAGATACACGCACCTCTGACGAAAAGCTACAACTCCAGGGTGACCGTCAGGGTACATGTAAGTCAGTAATACACATGGAAATATAAATGCACACAGATCAGCAATATGAGCTATTAATAGTGAAGAAACAAACAGAAAATAACAAAAGCTTTTGATTAAAAAGGATGTTGGCAGGTTCACAAAGAAGCCATAGGCTTCATAAGCCTCAGAGGTTTAAAGCCTTGATGCCTGTAAAACTCATGGTTTACAAGGTCAGACAAGTACAGGGAACCTAAGGATTTAACAAACAAACCCAGCTAAGAACGCAGGCTTTGCTAAAAAATAAGGGTTTTTGTCTGGTGTGATGACGGCAGACTGGGGGGACTGGAACCCTGGCCGAGCGTGCCGACTTCCTCCCGTGAGCATTGCCATCTGGCCGCCCCCAGCGTGGCCCGTGCACACTGCAGGCGCACTCCCTGGTCCACCGTAGGATCCCTTTCTGGGCTTTGTGGAAATTCTATTTTATGAAATCCAAGGTTGTATTTGACAGAGAAAGGAATGACATGCCAAGGAACGAAAGCCATGGTCCCAGGATCTGAGACCAGCAGCTCTGACCTACTGGAGCGGTGTGGCTGCACAGAATCTGGCCTCAGCTTAATGGAAGAAAAACAGAATTTCCTATGATGAAGACTGAAGCACAGGTAGGCGGTCAGTTACCGCTACAAACTCTGTCCAAACCAGGCATCTCAAAGTACATGAGGGGCAGCTAAGCTCTTCCCCTCTCATCTCCTATCCCTCCTGAGCACCTGCCACAATTCAAATGGGACGCAGATGAGACATGCATCAGTTAATGGCATGTCGTGTAGACTTCCAGGAAAAACAAAGCTGTGGCTAGCAGGAAAAGCCCAAGGCTGAGCCCCTTTTTAGGATGAAAACCGTGAAGTTCTCGTGTGTCACTAAGATACAGTTACCAGACTATCAACCAGCCGGCGCAGGGCTTCTGCAGGATTCTGACAATGTACAGGCACATTAACAGTGTTTGAATTAGATTTTTGAACTTAACCCTACAATCAACACCTAATCAAAAAACCGAATTCATACACTACACACCGAGTGACAGAGTGGAGAACACAATCGCACGTCTGCCCCCGCGTGCTGCTGTGCTGCCTCTGGTCAAGCCCTTGCGCCCCAGGGAGGGACAGGCCCACCACACACTCTTGCTGCCCCGCCCCTTAAAATTCTAGGAAGCTTATCAGCAATAGAAAGGCATTTTCCACTGTCGTTTTTGGCAAATGAACACTGAAATTTTACGTATTATACCACAAACTAACTGCCCAAATTTTACGTGCCGGTGACACAGCAGGTACAGTCCTGGACTGAGAGACGACGAGACACTTGGACGCTTTATGACTCAAGATAACCCAGCTTTCAGGTAGGAAAACACACCTTGTGAGGTTGTGAAGATGGACGACCCATTGCGGGACACGGCTATTCCAGTGACTGCCCTGTCGGAAAACAAAGTGTCGTGAATTACCATCAACCATGTGCTTGGACGCCGGCGTCCTACAAAAGGCCCTGATTTGAGTGCAAATTCCTGTGACTGTTTTCTTCACAGCATGACTGCTGGACCCATCCCACCTTCCACAAGGCATTAGCAAGTCATGGCTCGGCAATTCCTAATTCTGTTCTGGCGACGCCTATGGCTGGAAAACACCCCCACTCATAGCTCCCAGGCCGCCCTGCGGGAAGGCTGCCCCACGTCTGCCCACTAGAGAACCAGTGACGCTCGCTGACCACCATGGAAATGCCTCCGTGTGGTCATTTCACTTGCTTGGTCACTTAGCATCTGTTCCATGATGATGCTGTTTGGTCCTGAGAAGGGCTGGGACCCAGGACCCTCTGCTGCAATGCTGGTACCTGGACAAACATCTCCTCCAACAACAAAATGCAAAGAAACTATAACGGACTAAAAATAACTGCGTGCCTGGGCAGCTGGGGCAAATTATGGACAAGAAGATAGAAAAAGATAAAAAAAAATCTGATGCTAGTTCTGAAAAGCTGGGAGCAAAAGCAGGGGACTGCGCATGTCCCCTGCACACAGCACCCAAGGGGTAGAGCAACCACATATGCCACCCCTCTGGCCCGACCCCTGGACCCAGCCCTACCCTCACTCCACTTAAGGAACCAGCTCGCCCCTCCTCGTGGAGCAAGCAAGGGAACCTGCTGCTTGTTCCTGCTCCCTCTGCTGCAGCCGGGGCCCCAACAAAGCCTCGCCAGAATTTCCTGTCTGGCCTCTGATCAATGTCTACAGATCGAGGGGGTCAAGAACCCAGGTCAGTATCAGTCCCAGCAGGTCCTCTTCAAGTTTCCCTCATGTCTTCATGGCCTCAGGTGTCGAGGCCCCTTTCTACCTGCTGTTTAGAAAGGGTGATGAGGGATAGCCAGTGTTACAAGGAATAAGGGGGACCCACAGGTTTCTTTGCAGGAAGCCATGCTCTGATTGGGGGCTGTGGATCGGACGGGGACAGGCCTGTTCCGTTCCACCCATAACCAGATGTACATGGCATCAAGCGTCAGACAGGGCATCGGTGGCCCTGGAGCAGGACGTGGGGCCTCCTCCCAGCCTGAGTTTTCTTCTCTGGAGCAGGACGGGTCAGCGAGGTCAGTGCTTCCCAACCTTCCCACCGAGTCCATCACCACCCCTGCAGACAGGGGCCTCAGATGCTCACGACCCCTCTGGGGCCAACGCAAGCCTGATTTGGGGGAGGGCGTTTAAAAAAAATTCTTATGAACTTTGCAACGCTCTCTCTCTCCATGTATGCACACACGTTTTTCGTTTTTTAAAAAGGACACATTTTCCCAGATGATAACAGTAAATGTGACACATGGGGGAGATATATCCTGTTTCTCAAGAACTTCACACCGTCGGACTCGAGGGCCGTGAGCCTGTCTGAGGAGCACCCAGCCACCTGCCATCAGTATATCCGTCTGTGCTCCAGAACGATCGATGGCCGAAACAACACACACCCACCGTCTGTGCCACACTGACCCCGGGTGGCTGGTCCCTGTGGACGGTGTAGGGGGATAAAAACCAACCACGACAGCTTTGAATGACAACGGCCCCCCGTGACTCAGCTTAACCTGGCTTCACCCCAGGCCGAGACCCCACCGTGCGCACGGCCAGTGCAGAGATACTCTTACTCTTTGTGGATTCTGTGTTGCTCCTGGGGCTCTAGCCGGGCGATGTTACTCCAGGCCAGGGTTCTGCTCTCTTCTGTCAGGTCTTCAAAAGACTCTTCGCCTGGAGAGACTACATTAAATTGCAACTCAGTCAACTAAGCTTCTAACCAGCATTGGAGACAAGTGTCAGAGTCTCAAGAATTTCCATTAAAATCAAACAACTAAGACAGCAAAACACCCACCGAAAAAGAACGACTTTGAAATACACTTGTTAGACAGCTCCATGTTAGTGAAGGGAAAAAGAATCAGGTGTATGATCTAAATAAAACATCATTTGAAGATTAAGAAGTATCTTTGACTACTAAAGCCTTTGTGCACTTTTAGCAATGTCTGCAGAGTTTTCACTCAACCCTGAAGCTGGGAACTTCAGGAAACATGGCACTGAATAATCATTTCCTTGTCAGCAATCTTTTCAAAAACCTGCCAGTTCCCTAACAACACTGCAGGGTTTTGGTTTCGGTTTTGAGCAGGAGAAAGAAGAGATGAAACCAGCTACTACCACCCTCTTGGGCTGGACTAGCTAAGCCATCCCTTTGCTTCTGTTTTGAGAAGGGCTGGAACAATTTCGCTTTTGAGAAAATCCCCGTGGATGGGTCTGGTGATTAAACTGAGCATGGGTTCAAGGGCATCACGAGATAATCCCATGGTCTTCATGACTCAACCCGTGGAGCTTTCTCTCTCAGGTCACGAGACTGCGGGCAGCTGGACCGCTGAGCCGAGCAGGTCCCAAGTGTATGGCCTGGGGAGCCTGGACGTGCCAGGGACAGAATGTAGAACTGGGAGATGACAAGCAGCCCAACCACTCTGCTCCCAAGGTCCACGCAGGGTCGGATTCCTGGGAGCCTGGGGGTCTGAGGCCGTTTTATGTGAAATGTACAATGTGGATAACTGGATGAAGGGACTCATTCTTTCTTCCCTTTCTAAATACCAGCCGTGAGAACAGGGTCAAGTTCATTTTACCACCTGGCACAGAGGCTCTGTAAATGTCTGTCAAATAACTGAATAAAAAACCAGAATCGAATAAAGAGAGCACCCTGCACTGAAGATCTGTACGTGGGGGTGGAAAAACAGGGATGTTGGAAGTCACTCCTGGGACAGGGCTAGGTGACCCTGTTAACAGCAGCCACAGCCAGGACAGATCAACATGAAAACATGAATGGCTAAGAATCAGAGGCCAACTTGGAAAACAACAGAAAAGAAAGAACATAACAACAACAAACGCTGCCAGGTTGCATTAAATTACCAGAAACTAAAAGTGAGTTGATTTCCTTTAGGGATGGTACGGGGAGGAAGGAGGGAGGAGGGTTCAGGATGGGGAACACATGTATACCTATGGCGGATTCATTTTGATATTTGGCAAAACTAATACAATTTGTAAAGTTTAAAAATAAAATAAAATTAAAAATTAAAAAAAAATAAACAAAACAACAAAAAGAGGTCTGTTTGTAGGAGAAACTCAGTGAGACAGTAAAACAGAATCATCTCTAAGCTGTTCAGGGTTCATAACTTGTCTCTTTTCTAGAACCTTCAGAAAATGGCTTAATCAAGAAAGAGAAACAGAAGGTGCTCATGTTGTTATTCTCTTTACAAGATTTACCTGGAGAATCTGCCGTGGAGGCATTGTAACTGGAGGGCTGGGACACGCTTTTAAACTTTGGGGTGATCCTTCGAGGATGGGGTGTCACAAAGAGCTGTCTGGGTGTCTGTCCAAACTCTAAGATCTGGGTGAGCATGGCGACCTTCTCGTCAGGATCCTCGATGCTTTAGGACAGAACACAAACCCCTGTGGTGACCACTGGGGTCAAGCTCCCTGAGTGCGTGCATTTCAAATAATGCAGATCACCAGGAGAGAGATTAACCCTCAAATAGTAACAGCAACTATATGCTAGAACTGTCTAGACTGTATTGTTTATTTGTTGTTCAGTTGCTAAGTCGTGTCTGACTCTCTGTGACCCCATGGACTACAGCCATGGGGATCCTCTGTCCATGGAATTCTCCAGGCAAGAATACTGGAGTGGGTAGCCATCCCCTCCTCTAGGGGATTTTCCCGACCTAGAGATGGAACCTGCATCTCCTGTGTTGGCAGGTGGGTTCTTCACCACTGAGCCACCAGGGAAGGCCCCCAGACCATATTACATGTCTTTAATTTCTGAGGCTCAGTATTTTATATAATGGTAAAAGCGGGCTATAATTCACTGTAACATTCCCATGCCTTTATATCCTCAGATAACTGCATTCATCATTTAGACACAGAGCTCATTTGTGGCTCAAGTAGAAAATTCCTTAAGTGAAGTCGCCCAGTCATGTCTGACTCTTTGCGACCCCATGGACTGTAGCCTACTAGGCTCCTCCGTCCATGGATTTTTCCAGGCAAGAGTACTGGAGTGGGCTACCATTTCCTTTTCCAGAGGATCTTCCCAACCCAGGGATTGAACCCGGGTCTCCTGCATTGCAGGCAGACGCTTTACTGTCTGAGCCACCAGGGAAGCCCAAGAAAATTCCTTACAGACTCGTAAATACCTGTTCAAGTCCACACCTCCTTCATAGGTCAGCGGATGAAACACTGGAAAAAGAGACACAAAAACACTATTGAAAGCTGTACTGTTTTCTTCCAATTCACAATGCTCAGAATTTTAAAAACAACAAATTTTAAGTTGTATTCAAAGAAACTGATTTTCACTTTGCAAAATAGCCTTATACCACCCAGCCTGGGCCAACATCAATGAGGACTGTTGGTTTTCTGAGCTGCAGTCTAACTGGTGGTGAGACACTCTGTTATCTGGGTGCGTGTCTCAGTCGGCGCCTTCTCCTGGGGTAAGCACAGAGTGCCGTGTGTGGAGGACAAGTGAGGGGTCAGACGACCTCCTGCCACCAGTGCCGAGGAGCCTGGAGGAGACAAGAGCTGACCGTGAAGAGGAGGGCTGCAGCTGGCTCCCATCTGCTCAGTAACACAGAAGCCCCAGGGCCCTTGCAGGAGCTGTTCAATCCTATCCTGACTGAGCTTTAGCAGAAATTACTGAATGGGATGTAGTGGACATGCTGAAGGTAGGATACTTCAGCATAGACCCCTTGGATCACAGAGGAGTGGGTGTTTTTAGACAAAAGCACTTCCTCCTCTTCACTCAGGATCGAATCCGGGGTCTCTGAGCCAGGAGACCCCATATATTGAGACCAGATGCTTTGGCCAAGGAAACAAGCTGGGCTGTGCTGAGCCCATTGTGGGGGGTTTGCTTTTGCTTCCATCAAATGCTGAATGGAGTTTCCATGGCTGCTACACACCATTATGGGCTCCGACAGCATCCTGGCCCTGCTGCTTGTAGCCAAACACCAGGTCGATCCACTCATGCAGGTGCTCGGACACGTACTCACTCTCCAGCGCGGCTCTGCTCTTCCGGAGAAAATCCTCTGGACCTAGGAGGAAGCCACCATCAGAACACCCAGGGATGCCACCTGACTTCCTCCCATTCCTTTGTTTTTTCCTTTTGGCCAGGCTGTAGGGCTTGCGGGATCTAGTTCCCCAACCAGGAACTGAACCCTGACCCCCTGCATTGGGAATGTGCAGTCTTAACCACCGGACCACCAGGGATACCTCTCTCATTCCTTCTATCAATCCACATGTCGACAGACACTGGGGCTTCCCAGGCGCACCGGCAGTAATGAACCCGCCTGCCAATGCAGGAGACGCAGGTTCTATCCCTGGGTCAGAAAGATCCCCTGGAGGAGGAAATGGCAAGAATACTGGAGTGGGTTGCCTGGAGAATTCCATGGACAGAGGAGCCTGGCGGACTACAGTCCATGGGGTCACAAACTAACCAACTAAGCACACACGCAGGCATGCAGGCAGGGCTTCTGGGACAGGCCAGAGGGACATGGTCCTTACTGAGGCTCACCCACCCCTTCCATCATGTAAAATATAAATCTGCGGTGGAGGAAGAGGCAAAAATCATTTTTACATTTAGCTCTCTCAAGTACATGATAATGTTTTTACATCACTGTCTCACAGAATACTTACAATTTGGAGTAGATTTTTACCATCTCCTCCAGACAGAGAATTCTACTGTTGTTTTAAAAAATCTAAGCAACTAAATAACAATACTGAAATTGCACAACTAAGTGGAGGGTTTCCGAGATTCAGCGCTTCCCAGGTGGTACTTACTCCGTGCCCAAGGGGGGAGCTCTACGTCGTTAACCAGCTGCCCTCCTTGTCTCTTCCCCAAATCCAACTTCAGACTGTTGACTAAAAAGCTGACATCATCACCGTAGAATTCCGGGATCAGCTGAAAGTTTTGCGGAAGAAAGAAAAGAACAGCAGCAAACATTTTTAAAGCAGTTAGAAGCCACAAGCCCAGTGAATCATTAGCTTGGTAACTGCTTACCTCTTTAAAATCGGTTGCACCATCCAAACAGTTTTTCCAAGTTTCTGCAATACTAAATATGAAAAAAAAAAATTCAACTGATTTTAAATCGAGGGTATGGAAATAGCCAGGGCGCTATTCTACACTTTACCTAAGTCAGATCATTTCTCTTATTAATTCATAATTCCCAACATTCACATGAGTCCCCCCCACTCCCCTTTTACAGACAAGAAAACTCTGGGTCCACACAGGGTGTGAGCACAGGGTCAGGACATGGACCTGGGGTGGGGACATCCACAAGTCTAAGACAGGAGCCTCCCCCACACATGGCCTCATTGAAGGGCCACTCCGGGCAGGTGCTTAAACATGAAAAATGAGCACAATTATTTTAACAGCTCATTTCAAAAAGGGATTATAAATAGACACGTGCAGAGCTTAGAAAAAGACTAGAAAAGACACAGACCAAAAGATGAACAGTGAGTTCTATCTCAGTGTGGTCAGATGCCAAGCGAAGTTATTTTCTTCTTTATACTCTCTGCTTTTCATGGTAAGAAAATTACTTTTGTAACTAAAAAATATTTAAACACTCACAGGGAATTGTATTCAATTCATAGCAGGCTTATTTAGAATAATGAAATGTTGGAAACAGCCTAAATGTCCAACAACAAATAAACAGTTAAATTATGTGATACATTAGGAAGGGATACAGTCATTAAAAAAAAAAAAAAAACAATCACCGTTTTGCAGAACATCTAACAATATGGGGAAAATTTTAAGATTTAATACAAGACTGCAAAAGGCAGGACAAAAAACTATTTAAGGTATGTTCTCACATTTACACACACACACACACAACTACACAAAGCCCAAGAGGAACAGATATAACATTACTGTGTGTGTGTGTCAGTCGCTCAGTTGTGTTCCACTCTTTGTGATCCCTTGGACTGTAACTTATCAGGTTCCTCTGTCCACTGAATTCTCCAGGCAAGAATACTGGAGTGGGTTGCCATTTCCTTCTCCAGGGATCTTCCCAAGCCATGGATCAAACCCAAGTCTCCCACACTGTGGACAGATTCTTTAGCGTCTGAGCTACCTGGGAAGTCCAACCATTTATGTATATATAGAAAACTACAATCTTTTACATACTGGATAAAAGTTTATGGAATAAACAGAAGTGTTTTTAAACTTACACTATATATGTTTTCTTACATGTCCTTCCATTTTTGTTTATATCTAGTTTTTCCAGATAAACATATTGTGCATGTATAAATGAGAAGGTTTAAAAAGTAGAATGTGAGGCACAGATGTCTACCTGTTGAACATTCTATCTGCGTTGTCGAACCTTCCATTCTGCAGGCACAGCATGTACTCTGGCGCTGGAGGGGGAGAAACCAGAGTTAATAAGCTCACAGAATCACTGCAGAGCCCACGTGCACACGTGCGTCCCCAGGAGTGACAATGAAGCAGCTCACCGATCCGGACCAGGTAGAAGAGCACGTAGCCTGGGGAGGAGTAGTGGCTGCCGTACATGAACCTGGGCTCCGGCATCTCCTGGTAGCGGGTCTGCAGCATGGGGAGAGGAGGCCTGTGAGGGCCGGCTGGGAAGACAGTAACTGATCCGGGAGCAAAGCCTAAGGAAACCATGACCTGATCACATCCTAGCCCCCAGTTTCTCTCTTAAATAGGAAAAGGAGCAGATAAAAAGAGGGGGGAAACTGAAGAAACACAGCATTCTTGCAACAAGCATCTTGGTTTTCTTGGCTCAGTGGTAACAACGTCTGCTGGGGTGGGATTGAGAAGAAGAAATTTTACCTATCTTTTGTGCCATTCGCCAAAGGGTAACTTCATCGTGAAAATAAATTGGCAAACCTATGATGAGCTCAGCTCCTACCCACTGAACTGTAAGCAAATGCTAAGCAGCTAAATTCCTCGGGGAAGGAAGGCAGAGGGCAGAGGAGGGTAAAGAATATGCTCAGAACCTTTGGTCTCTTCGAATACACCTCCACCCAGTTTTGGGGAAACGAGTGTCAGGAGCTATAAAAACACAGGCCATGGCTCCTGGGTTGCCTAGAAACCAGGAATCCCCGGGTCCACGTACCAGCAGCCTCTCCAGACGCTCCTGGTTGAGGGCCCCTACTGGCTTACTGAGATCCCGGAAGGTCTCTGGATTTGACAGATCTGCAAAAGAAACAGATTGTCAAAAATTAATTAAAATGAAGGATGCAACTAGAGATGATCATACTAAATGAAGTAAGTCAGAAAAAAAAAGACAAATACCGTCTATCATATCACTCATATGTGGAATCTAAAATATAGCACAAATGAGCCCATCTACAAAATAGAAACAGATTCACGGGCACCGAGAACAGGCTAGTGGTTGCCAAGGATATGGCGGAGGTGGGAGGGATGAGCGGCTGCTGGGGGTTAGCACATGCCAACTGTTACATTTAGAATGGAAAAACAACAAGGTCCTACAGTATAATGCAGGGAACTATATTCAAAATCCTGTGATAAACCATAATGGAAAAGAATATAAAAAAATACTGCATATGTGTGTAAACTGAGACACTTTGCTGTACAACAGATATTGGCACAACACTGTGAACCAATAATAATTCAATAAAAAAAAAAAAAGAAAAGAAAATAGAAAGCTGGCAAGCTTATACTTAATAACATTACCCCCTGAACTGATTCACATGCACACATTTATTTCCAAATAATAAACAGCTTTCTAAAAGTTACAGATCCATTAGAATCACAGTATTTCTGGTGGTTATTTATACAGCTGTAAAGGTTAGAACTTTTGAGTGTTAGCTACAACCACTCAAGAATAAAATCTAATTTGAAAATGTTCACAATATTGATTTTAAAAAAAGACCTACTGATTAAGAAAAATTATATTCCAAGTAAAATGACAGCAAAAAAAAGTAAACAAATTTCAAAGCCCATTATTCTATCAAAATTTATTTTTTAGGTTTGAGTTACTGTGAATATTATCCTATGATAATAGCATAATTGGAGAACTGGGGACCTGAAAATTATCAGATAAATAATATTCCTAGAAAAGCTGTCACCTCTTTCAAGTAAAAGGGAGCAATCAGTGAACTGTCAAAAGTAATTAAATCTTCACAATATCTAATTTTAAGCCATTATAAAATTACTATGCAATCACAATAATTTTGGTAAAATAATTTGAGAGAAAGAAATATACTCTCTCAGTAATGTGATTATTGATGATTCTTATTTCCTTGAGTATTTCAGTACTTTCTAAGTGCTCTACATGAGTTTGAGTAAACTCTGGGAGTTGGTGATGGACAGGGAGGCCTGGCGTGCTGCAGTCCATGGGGCTGCAAAGAGTCAGACACGACTGAGCTACTGAACTGAACTAAGTGCTCTATAATAGTTATTACTTTTGATAATCACATTTTTGAATATGAATTGACATTTAATATGATAACCTGAGATGCGATTTTCCAAGTAAACTCTTCAGTATTTGAAAACAATACTTGTTGGTAATTATGGTAACACTGGCTAAAGATCACATGCGTGTTTTCTGGGTATGGCTTTCAAGACGTATGTGAGTAGTTTCTTCAGGATTAAAAAAAATTCAGAGACAGTAGAGAGAACACACAGAACACACGTAATTCACGTAACACGTGTTATCCAGCATCACGGCGCAGAAACTGGCCACCTAGAGTCACGAGATGGAATGGGTTTTATTCTGCTCACGAATCACAACGTGGTCCTAGGATGGAGCGAGCTCTTTGCTCTGAAAGCCCGGCCCGCGCACGCACCCAGCTCAGAGCTGCTGTAGTCGCCGATGACCCAGGGGAACACGGGGTACTGTGAGAGGTCGCTGCAGCTGCGGTCGGCCAGCGAGTTGAGGTGCAGCAGGTACTGGTAGTTGGACAGGAGGCCACGCTGCCACTGCAGCGTGTAGCCCTCGGCCGTGCGCTCCGGCACGTGGTGCTCTGTGGGGACAGGGGGACAGGCCGGGTCACACCACGCTCAGTGCACGCAGGCCACGGCCACTCAGCAAGTGACGTTCCTACAGGGGCTTGCAGTGTAGACCCTTCAACCCACTGTTGAAAAGCACATTTCAAAAAAAGAAAAGTAGGCTAATCTGTTTTCACAAAAGAGTTGTCTGGTCAAGGATGAGCATCTCTAAGATCCAGGAGGGAAAATGATCAAATATATGATATGAAACAACATATCTATGAGATATATGACAGGAAACATACTGTATCTATTAAATATATAAAACATCATATCTGTGAGAGATATGACATAGAATATCACATCTATAAAATATAGGATATAAAGCATCACATCTATTAAATAGATATGACATAAAACAAACATGAAAATATAAAGCAAATACATCAATATTACATGGCAACATCTAAGGTTTACTATATTTATCTGTAGTCTACAACATGTATTTACTAACAAAGAATTGTTCCCAATGTGCTTGAATTTCAATGTCTTTAAGAAGCCATTACCATTTGAAAAAGCTCATTTACTCCATTTCCTACGAAATCAAAACAAAACCATCTTTTCTTTCTCTTTTAGAGCTGGAAGACAGGCACACGGCTGATTTGTCAATGACTATGTATTATTTATGCAAGTGAGGAATACAGAAAAGAACAGAAACTGCTGAAGAAGAAATCAGGTGTCTGTCAGGAGGACGTGATTTCTCAACTAGAAGGCCCAGAGAGACCACCTGGAAATAACCTCAGAAAAGAAGGAAAACACAGATTGTGTGACACCAGTGAGAATCTTCCTGAGAAATGAGTCCATTTTTCTATTATGTTTAGAAAATTCTGCTTTCAATTTTTTATTGGCAGCATAAAACAACTTCCCTCATTTGCTGATTCAATATTTATTCTTAAATACTTTGCCAAGTTTCTTCTCTAGCTACCGGGAAAGGGCTTAAAAAAAAAATCAGAACACTTATCCTCTGATTTTCCATTCTTAGAACATCACAGAGGAAGTCTGAACAATCTCAGGAATAAACTCGGAAAGGACACTTCACAGAAGCAGACTTTCTAGACCATGGTGGGTTTAAGATTTTAGGACTCACTATGAGAGTTGAGTTTTTTGTTGCAAGCTTGTTACAGTTAGAAAAATTAAATGAAAAAATTAAATTGGGAGGCAGGAGATAACAGTAAACCCAAAGCAAAGCTATAGTTATGGACTGAGTTAAACTGAATAGCTTAATGTGAGAATAAGCAAATATGAACTTTAGTAAAGTTCACTTATAAACTTTAAACTATGTTCTTCATATGAAAACAAACAATTCCTCCTTGAGAGAAAATTTCTTTTCTAAGGGAATTAACTCACTACTTCATAAATGGGTTCACTGCACACTGGAACAGCAAACAAAACTGAGATGGTATTAATCAAATTCCAACATGTACTTAACGCATCCCATTCTAGTCATCTGACAACTCTGAAACCAAGAATAACTTAATTCAACCATACAACTTAATATGTTTGTGCTCAAAAAAAAGGAAAATACAGGTGTCTTCTCTGACAAAAGTGGGAAAATTCACATTTCCCATGGAAGACTGAGGAAGTAGTAGTTAGGAGCAAACTGCGCTCCAGGGTACCATAAGAGCATCGCAGGCTCACGTGTTCCTTTTTTACCGTCTCCCAGTTTTGTGACTAGGACCACAATTAATGATCACAAACACATGAATGCATACCCCACTGTCTCACATGAGGAAACCCAGTCCTGGCATTCATAAACCAATGGAAGACAGGACTGGACATAAAAAATGACCACGTGTATTCTTTATAATCCATTCAACTTGGGTGTCGTTAAGATACAGAAAAAGCTCACCAAGGGTTTTTTAAAAAACCGAATTTGAGTGAACTATTACCAAATTTCATTTATATTTCCCTTTGTTTTTAAAATGCCACTCTGCTAATGATGGTTACTGATGAGAACAGATAAAGGGGACCCTGGAGAGGTGACACTGGACACAGCGACTGTTCCACTGCTGAACCACCCCCACGTGAACAGATACAAGGGTGGGTGGGCACCAAACCTAGATATGTAGCGATGTAAAAGTAGAGGTCGTCTCGGTCCTGACGTTCATAGAACTTCAGGTAGATGTCGGAACACAGGTCATCTTCTGTGCAAAACACTTCCAAGCCCTACAAATCCAGGGAGGACAGAACAAAGGGCACCTCAGTGTGAGGGACTCAAGTACAAAAGCCTTTCAATTCAACACTTGCATTTTTTATTTGTAGGTCTTGTGTGCATATTCCCCAGCTCTTCATTTAATTTATATAACATGAGAACAAGACATGTATTTCAGCTAAACTTTATAAAATCGCTTTTAGTGCTGAGTATTTTTATTGGTAATCACATTTGTGAATTTGTGCTGAATCAAAATTGGCAACTTGTGTCTTCACATATGTTTTTCAAACACAAATGTTTAGCTTTCCTTTATAAATTCAATCATAATTCTGATTTTTGTATTTAGAACTCTCAGGCATACTTTTTATACTTTTAAGTACATTTTCATGTGCCTCTAAATATATGTAGCATTTTTGTATATTAAAAAATACATACTTTTCTGATTAGGTTTTTGAGATTTGTGTATGTTGATTTATACATGGTTGGTTTATATTTTAACGACTATGTAATATTTCACTGAATGAATATAATTCACTTTGTGTGCCCTGCCGTATCTGATTCTTTGTATTCCCATGGACTGTAGCCCACCAGGCTCCTCTGTTAATGGAATTTTCCAGGCAAGAATACTGGAATGGGTTGCCATTTCCTTCTCTAGGAGATCTTCCCTACCCAGGGATCGAACCTGTCTCTCTTGCATATCTTGCATTGGCAGACAGATACTTTACCACAAGCGCCACATGGAAACATAAATTACTTGAGTGATCCTCTTATTGATGAAAAACTAATTCAACCATAACTATTTCAATTTAACAAATTGATAATTGAATTCATTCAAATAGGAACTTGCAATTATTCTTAAGAAAACTGTTGAGCTGTATAGATGATGTGTTGGTGAGGCCAAGACGGGATAGTAACAGAAAGGATGAAAACAAAGCATTGTCCCAGGTTCAAATACAGGCTTTCATATTACTAGTTAACTCCTGGAGTCTCAATTTCTTTGTAAAATAGGGTATCTTGTAACCTCAGAGAGGCTGTGCTAATGAACAGATACTGTACATAAACTGCCCAGTACACACAAAGTACTTAATCAATGCCAATTTCTTCTCTCTTTATGACTATATTTCTGTATTTTTAACAGCATCTGTTTCCCTAATCCTCTACTGGTACTGAAAATGGAGAATCACTTCTGTGTAAGAGAAGCAGGAAAACAGTTAAATTTAATAAAGGTAAAACACCAAAACAAGCTGCTTTAATATCCACAATGCTTTTGTAATGCCACCAACTCACTGGTTCATCTTCAAAGGAGAACAAATACACTGATATTGACATCAAATGACAAGCCCCTGGAGTCACATCCTTTGTGGGGACTGGTTTCTAGATTATAAGTGTGTGACTCACAGGAGGGTGGACTTGGGCTTATCCCTGAGATAAGAGGCATGGCAGGCAGGACAGCCCTGGTGGTTGAAATGGTTACCTTATCCGTTTCTCCCTCTCCCCAGGCCTGGAGGCAGAGGTAATCTAAGTCCACAGTGACTGTGCTACAGTTCCACTGAGGGCTGGCTCTGTAAGAACTTCTAAGCTCTGCCTGGAGACCTTGCTGGGCTGCAACAGGGTGGCGGCAAGGAGCCCTGGGCCGGTTCTGCATGTACAAACCCAGAGCCCTGAGCACTTACTTGGGAGGGAGAAACCCAGGGTGTTCGAGTCCTCTTGCTCTGGGAGCCAAGAACATGTTCCCCGCAGCCCTGCCACCTACCAAAAGAGCTGCTCCTTTAAAAACTGCCAGCTTACCCAGAAGAAGGAGCCATGAGACTCAGAGCCCATCTGCTTACAACACAACATGCGGGCACCTTCCAGAGTGGCCCCGGGGGCTTTAAGTCAATGAACCACTGACCAACCCGGAGACAAGACGCCCATCCTCCAAGGGAACTCACCAGAGGCATGAGGCCGTGTCTCCTCTTGTAAATGCGGCGGATGTCCTGGAGCATTATCTGGACCACGGGTTTCTTTAAAAGTAGAGAGAGAGAGAGAGGATGAGCTGGTTGGATGGCATCACCAACTCAACGGACATGAGTCTGAGCAAACTCTGGGAGATGGTGAAGGACAGGGAAGCCTGGAGTGCTGCAGTCCATGGGGTCACAAAGAGTCGGACACGACTGAACAACAAGAGAAGATCTCAAACTGCAACATTCTGACGCAATTAGAAGCTCCCCTTCGGTATCAGAAAGGGAAAGATGAGCCCATCTTAACTTCCCAACAGATCACAAGTGAACGGCTAGAAAGGGGGCTCTTAGGACAGGGCACACCCCACTACGTGCCAGCCTGCCCTTTCCACTAGCTCTGTGACCGTGGACATGTCCCTCTACTCACTCCGCTTTGGTACTCAACTTCTCAGAATGATAATGCACTCATCTTTAAGATTTTTTTTTTTTGATGTGGGCCATTTTTGAAGTCTTTATTGAATTTGTTACGATACTGCAGAAGCAGTTTTACATTTCAGTTTTTTGGCCGCGAGGCATATAGGATCTTACAGCTCCCCGACCAGAGAGTGAACCTGTACGCTCTGCATTGGAAGCTGACGTCTCAACCACTGGACCACCAGGGGATCCCTAGGCATCTACCTTTCAGGTTTTTGGAAAGCTGTTGAGTGATAAAGAGCATTAAAGGATTGGTGTGTACAACCTCACAGGAATTTTGCTTTTTATAGACCTATAGTTTGCTCAGAAACTAATATGCATCTTTTTTAGAGCCCTGTCTTTTGTCTCCTTAAACTACAGTGGTGCTGTTCAGGCATCAAGCCATGTCCGACTCTGCGACCCTATGGACTGTACCCTTCCAAGCATCTATGTCCATGGGATTTTCCAGGCAAGAACACCGGAGGGGGTTGCCATTTCTTCCTTCAGGGGCTCTGCCTGACCCAGGGGTCGAACCCGCGTCTCCTGCACTAGCAGGGCAGGTTGTTTACAACTGAGCCACCAGGGAAGCCCAAACCTCAGTGTAATAAAGCTCATAAACTATAGTATAAACTAGAGCCTCTATACTTTATGAGAGAGGTTTTCTTGCTTCTCTGGAGCCTTGAAATGCTAGTAAGAGAGGAACAAGGTTACAAAAGGCTACAGGTCCACCCTCCTCCCCACATGAGAGGGAGGAGGAGCCCACAGAGGCAGGGTATGCAGCGGTGGAAGCTGCAAGAAGACTGGCCAAGGCCCCCAGCCCAGACACCTGGGACCCTGAAGCTATGGCACATACTCAGATATTTTTGCAGAAGTACTGACTCAAGCCACAGCAACTGTGGTGGCCCATACAATTTATCACACCACACGGAAGGCCAGTTCTCTGTCCACTGGAGGGCCCGGTGGGTGTGCTGCACCACCTGGTGGACAGACTCATTATAGCACCACGTAGAAAAGGGCTTCCCTGGGGGCTCAGACGGTAAAGGATCTGCCTGCAATGTGGGAGACCTGGGTTCAATCCCTGGGTTGAGAAGATCCCCTGGAGGAGGGTGGCAATCCACTCCAGTATTCTTGCCTGGAGAATCCTCATGGTGGGCTACAGTCCATGGGGTTGCAAAGAGTCGGATGCAACTGAGCGACTAAGCACAGCACAGAAAAGGATATATTTGCGTTTCAGTGAGTGTGTGTGTGTGTGAGTGTGTGTGTGTGGTGTGCTCAGTTGCATCTGACTCTTTGCGACCCCATGGACTGTAGCCCACCAGGCTCCTCTGTCCATGGGAATAATACTGGAGTGGGTTGCCATTTCCTTCTCCAGGGGATCTTCCCAACCCAGGGATGGAACCTGTGTCTATCACATCTCCTGCATTAGCAGGTGGATTCTTTACCTCTAGCAACACCAGGGAAGCACATACAATGACTGACCAACTGGGAGAACTTCTTCCATGGCAGAAAACACTCCTGTTCTTAAAGCTGCCGGCCAAAAGGACCAACGCACAAGCAGAGTATTGGGATTTCTGCTCTTTCAATGAACCGCTCTGAAAAGGGGCCAGATCTAGATAAAGCCTCTAATCTTAACAAGGTTTAGTGTAGAAATCTGAGTCTCTACTGTCTGGCCAAGTGAGTCTACAGGCATCGTGGAAGAGAAGCCTGCTTCCAGCACCACCCCTGCAGCTGCCCAGTGACAGCATCTCAGCACGCACCTCTGCGCCGCCGGAGAGGACCACTTTCTACCACTTCTCTGGGCAAGACTCAGACCTACTGATTGTGTTTATAATTAAGGAATAACGAGAAATACGACTCAGGGGTACAGATAAGCAGGTACACGGGAAACATCCATTTTCCTTAACCTTAGTAGATTTCACTGCTCACTTGCATGAGTGCAGAAGGTATAAATCTCTAAGGACCCTTTACTAAAATCGGGAGGGGTGGGGTTTCTTCTCGCATCGCTGACAGCAAGTGACCCCGAAGTCACAGAAAACAAGTTAGGGGAGGTCAAATGTCAAGGTCACACGGGGAGCCTGTTAAATACCAGATGCTGGATGAGCAGGGGCGGTCATTCTGACTCTCACCAAAATGTTAGAACACAGTAAGGTCAAGTTCAGAGAATGAAAAGTTCACAGAAGACGAAAACTGCAGTGCAAAGGAGCTCTCCCTGGCCCGCAGTCCGCTTACCGGGTACCCGTTGAGAGGCTGGAAATAGAGGGTGGTGTCAGTGACGCAGGCGTGGCCAGGGTTCGTCACCAGAGGTGTCACCATTTCTGCTTTGCATTCCATGTGCAGCTTTTCAGAAACACTTTGGAACCTGAGGATACGTTTTCCAGCAAAAGCAAGAAAAATCAGAAATCAATCTATTTTCTAGGCTTAACTTTATCTGAGGGAGCTCCAGGGTGACTCTGCAGAACAGGTATCTAAACACAACACTTAATATAAGAAAAGCGGTGACGTAAGCTAGTCGCCTAAATAAAACTGCCTTTCTTTTAATGGGTACAATGAGTACTTGATTTTGAAAAAATAGATGAGGTTATGTATCACAGAAGAGAAGACAGACAAGTGAAAAAACTTGTCAAACAGGCACAAGAAGAAACAGACAACCTAAGTAGTCTTACGTCGAGTGAATAAATTGAATAAGAACACTTCAGGCCTGTATGGCTTTACCAATAAATTCTACTAAAAATTTAAGGAAGAAATACAATCCTGCACACATTCTTTTGGCAAACAGAGACTAAAGGCATTTCTAAACTCATGTTATATGGCAAGCATAACCCTGATAGCAAAACCTCACAAATACACTAATATTTACAGAGCAATATCCATGAACAGAGATGTAAAATCCTTTACAGCCACAACTACTGAAGCTCGTGTACCCTACCAGAGCCAACCCGGGCTTCCCAACGAGGGAAGCCACCGCAACGAGAAGCTGTGCCCCGAGATGAAGAGTAGATGCCGCTCGCCACAACCAGAGGAAGTCTGAGCGCAGCAACAGAGACCCGGCACGGCCAAAAAGAAAAAGGAATTTAAAAAGTCCTTTATGAAATGCTAGCAAAGAAAATCCAGTAATACGTAAACAAAAAAAGCAATACATCATAAGCAAGTTGGATTCACCCCACGAATACAAGGTTGTTTTAACAATGAAAAACCAATCAACATAATTCATACTATCAACAGAATGAAAGAAAAAAGATGATCTCAATAAACGCACAAGAAGCACTTCACAAAATTCTACATTCATTTTTGAGAATACTCTCAGCAAACCACACATAATAAGAAACTTCCTCATCCTGATTAAAGGACAGCTATGAAAACCTACAGCTGGCATTCTTTCGCGGTGAAACATTACACCTCTTTCCTGTAATACCAAGAACAAGGCAAGAATGTCTGCTCTCACCACATCTGTTAATCAAACTGTGCAATGAGGCGAGAAGTAGAAATAAAAGCCTTAAGAATTTCTGTGAAACTTTCATTATTCACAGATTAAACAATAATGGACAGATGAAACACTATAGAATCTACAAAAAACCCCCCCAAAACAGATATCTTTACCAGCAAATTCTGTAACATTTTCAAAGGTAGTATAAGACACACATCTCACAAAAAGGTAGCAATAAAACAGAATATTACAAACTAATCTCATTTATACACATAAGGTTCTAGCCAAAGCCAACTAATAGTAAATTTTGAATTTGGACAAGCCATAGGATACAAGGTCATTGTTTAAAAAAAAATGAAAAAAAAAAAAACCCCTATTTTCTATATACCGTAAAAAATGATTGGAAAATAAAATTTTGATAGCATCAAAATCTAGGATTATGCTCAAAAGACAGCAGCATCCACATACTATAATATAAACATATTATATATATATAATATTAGTATTAGTCGCTCAGTCATGTCTGACTTTTTGCGACCCCATGGACTGTAGCCCGCCAGGCTCCTCTGTCCATGGGATTCTCTAGGCAAAAATACTGGAGTGGGTTGCCATTTCTCCTCCAGGGGACCTTCCCAACTGTACATAAAGGAGACTTCATTAATGTGCATTAGAGGATACCCCAGGTTAACCTGTTATAGAAAACTGTCTTTTAAGTCTTTAAATTCTATACCAATTCTATACCTCTGGTTGGCAGATTGTTTCTTTATTTAGGTTTTAAGGTGAATGACCTGGGGCTATTTGTTTCCATCAACCTGACTGCAAATCTAAAGGCACAGTTGAAATGTCTATTTTTCTTGCCATCCTCAGAAGAGACTGCTGCAGATCTACTCTATGATTCTCATTCTTTTCAGCTTACAATACAAATAGCTTATTATTTTTTGCAACCTATGTCTTATAATAAAGCAGTGCTGAAAAATTAAATAGAAGAATGTTCAGTTGCCATATAGGCTACGAAAATGATTTGCTGGTGATTTTTAAGCTTGATTCTAAATAGATTTACGAAGAATGGCACTTGGAAGATGTGGTTCAAATTTTGCTATTTAAGGTATCTTGAAATTATAGGCTCACTCTCCCTAAAATTTCAAAAAGTGTAGAGCTGAGGCTCTTAAGGGTATAGCAGTGATAAAAGCTTTCACAGTCATTTCTAAAAAGCAACACTTCATAGTTTTCTGTCTCCAATGGTTCTCTAATATACTTGTAGAAGGAAGGCAACAGAAAACCAAGAATAAAAATAGCTGAGCTCTCCACAATTGGGCTTCCTGCTTACTTTCCCTGTTCAAAGAAAAGAGGAGACACCATCTTGCAATAGAGGCTTCATAGGCAACTGGGCTTCTCCAGTGACAGTTGGCATTTGATGCCCCATATCTCTTGGTTCTTCTTGTTGCCAATGGTCGGCCTGGCAATGGTGGTGAAATGGGAGCAATTAATCTGTAGATGAGGGAGGGCTTCCTTTAACAGTTGAAGGGTACCGTCTGGTACGATTCCAAAGACTTGTAGTGTTTTTAATGTGGGAATTTCTCCAAGTTCAAGTAAAGTTTCAGGTATTATGTCATAGCACTGACTGAGTGATAGGTGTTGGAGGTAGTTGAGTTGATAAAATTCTGGAAAGCAGTCATTTTTCAGCATGACACTATCACTTAAGTCTAGGTGGACAAGATTGGGACATCTTCCAACTAAGGTAGAGACATCTGATCTCTGCAGGTTCTTTCGGTACCCGCTGAGGTTCAGCTGGGTGATAGTCTCTGACACAAGCTGTATATAAACATATAACATGTATATATATAAAACATGTTATATATAAACATATAACAGTACAGGGAACTGGACGAGGAGAAAGAACTCTCTGTCCTGTCTTTACATCTTTCAATCTAAAATTAATCCCAAGTATTTTAACGAGGACATTTTGGGGTGTAAATGGGGAAACCTGACTATGGAGCCATGAGCTGCCTGGCATGCAGACTACTGCTGCGTGAGTATCGTGACAGTATGGAGGGCGGCAGAGATCTTCCTGTAACGGAGAAATGTTGAAGTAGTCGCGGGTGAAGTGTGAGGGAGTCTTGCAGTGTCATTTCAAATTGCTCAGGAAAAAGTTATACTCATATTTTAAATACATCATACCAACATACATATGCACATCAGCTGTACATGTATACCTATTTATATAACATATAGACACACGTGTGTTACTTACGTACACACACACAGCAAGCAACAGTATGAGCATGCAAAGTGAAAGTGAAAGTGAAGTCGCTCAGTCGCGTCCGACTCTTTGCAACCCCATGGACTGTAGCCTACCAGGCTCCTCCCTCCATGGGATTCTCCAGGCAAGAGGACTGGAGTGGGATGCCATTTCCTTCTCCAGGGGATCTTCCTGACACAGGGATCGAACCCAGGTCTCCCGCATTCCAGGCAGATGCTTTAACCTCTGAGCCACTAGGGAAGCCCATGCAAGGACCAACGCAAATTACGCAAAATGTTGACAAATTAATACTTCGTGACTCACAGGGAATCTGTGTTCACTATTACCTTTTTGACTTGTGAGGATTTGAAATTTTTCAGAATGAACAGTAGGGAAAAAAAAATATACTTCAATAAAAAAAAGTATTTCCTTGGAAGTATGATGAAAACTTATTTAGCAAAAGTTTATTTTCTTTCGTTTAGAGGAATTATATAATCCTGCAATATTTCACTTTATGTTGTAAATATTTCTCCCCCAAATTCTTCAGCCTAACACTCTGGAGACTGGAATAAGTTAAAACTTTCATGGTGAACCATTTTTAAAATTCATGTCATGCTGAAGCCCAGGATTAAAGTCTAAATTGCTACTTAGAAAAATTATCCATTCTAAGTAGGTCAAAAGAAGCTAATTCTTATTATATAATTCTTATTCTTTTCCTTTCTAAAATGAATGCTATACTTGCCCTTCTGCAACACATTTAACTGGAACATCCTACAAATACAAAAATGAAAAGTAATGCTATGTAGGTGAAACAGAGAAAGAACAAACATAACCATAGAAAAGACATTCTTGGCAAGTGACTTTACCAGCAAACTCTCTAACATTTTTAAACATAGTGCAAGGCTCACAAATCTCATAAAGGTAGCACTAAAACAGAGTATTACAAACTAATCTCATTTATATACATAAGCTTTCAGCCAAAGCCAACACGGAATAATCTATTCAACCAATATGTTCTACTTTGTCCTACTTTGTTTTGCTAAGCTGCAAGGATACAGCAAAACACAAAAATCTTAAGTAAAAATGACATCTCATGACTAGAGACTGCAATAATCCATACCTAAGATTTTATACACATTAGACAATCTATACATATATATTAAGTAAATGGAATTGAACAAAGTTTAGCAGGGTTGCTAAAAACAAAATGAATACACAAAAATATACTTCATTCTACTTGTCAACAATAAAGAGAAAATGACATATTTTAGGATACCATTTAAAACACCACTAAAATATGAAGTACTTGGAATAAATCTAGCACAAGAGAAGAAAGATCTTTACAAAGAAAATTGTAAAAAAAAAAAAAAAAAAGACACTAAGGAAGACTTAAACAGAGTTTCACTGCAATCGGAGTAAAAATCCGAGTATACTTTTCTTCTATGGAACTTGACAAGCTGATTCTAACTTGACACAAGATGTGTAAGACCAAAACACTGAAGACATAAATTAGAAAGGAAATGCCATGCCAGATACTAAGACACAGTGATTAACACAGTAGTACTGCAGACGGAAACACAGACAAATAGCCCAGATCTACTTAACAGAAGGAAATCTACTTAAAATATGGGAAGAAACAAATCAGAGAACAGGTTAATATGAAAATATAGTTACTTGCAGAAAATATATTGTATACTTAGAAAAGTGAATACTTTACCCTCTGGAGGAGTCTCAAACTCACAAGTGATATAAACAAGTAAGTTTTTTAGAAAGAAAGCATTTTAAAAGCGCATTCAGAAGAGTAGAGAAAAGGGGACTGCAGAAGGAAAGACTCGAGAGTGTAGGGGTGACGAGCTAAATGCCGTCACAGCAACCTGAGCAGTGGGGGCTGGTGGCCTGAACGGAGGCAGTAACGTTGAAAGGATAGAAGCTCACAGACTGGGAGGTTCTGGGGGACACCATTCCCCAGGCCTTCAAGAGGCCAGGAGCCCCCGGACTCTGCCCTGGCATTGAGGCCGGGGCCGTTGCCCCAGGTCAGCAGCTTTGGGGCGAGGCAGACGCCAGCACCCATCATCGATGGCAGACACACTGAATGAGGCCTGAGATGACAACGCCGCTGCTTTCACCACCAGGAATCAAAATCATGGAAAACTTACCTGTTTTTGTCGAACGACGTCCTAGCCAAACGGGACTGCAAGATAGCGGTTATCTGTTAAGACAGAATCATTTAAAAAATATGGCTGTAAGTATCTGTAAGTGACACGTCAATGCAGGTTCATTCACAATAAAGATACAGGTCTTTAGAAACTCACCATGGCAGTTTGGTCCCCCAGTTTGTCCAGACAGGATGCTCTATGAAGCTACGAGTACAGAAATATACACGGATTTATTTCTCTCTCTGATGATAAGAAGATAGTTCCTTAGAAGCAATGAAACACAACCACCATTCTGTTACTCAGTAACAGCTAAGAGCCATTCTAAAACATCTATGACTTCTTCCTAATGTAGAGTTTTCAAGTTCAACACATTCAAGTAAATCTCATTCAGATTTATACCAGAGGTTATGGTTTTGGTGAGATGTATGAACATGAAATTTTTTTTTAAAAAGTTTGCCAGTGAATATCTGAGAAGAGCTCTGACTTACTTGAAGCAGTGTCTCCACAACATCTTCCACTTTCCCTGAAACATCCAGCTCGAAGACATACTCCATCATGCCCTGAAAAAGAGGAAGATGAACTGAATCAGAGGAGAACAAGCACATCAGGACCTATCATTTTGAGAACATTTGCAACCCCTGCTGACAGGTGCAGGCAACTCCCTCAGCCCACCTGGGAGATCTACTTCTGTGTTTACTATTTCCTTCCTTCCACTGCCTTTGGGCTTAGTTTGCTCTTCTTTTTCTAGGTCCCTGAGGTATCTAATTAGGTTTTTTAATTTGAGATCTTCCTCTTTTCTTAAGGTAAGCGTTTAACACTCTAAACTTCCTTCTTAGGATTGCTTTTGCAGCATCCTAGGCATTTAGGTATGTTTTCGTTTTGATCATCTTGAAGTATTTTTAAAATTTCCCTTTTTATTTCTTCTTGACCCACTGTTTGCACAAGAAGGTTGTTTAATCTCCACATACGTATCAATCTTCCTGCTGCTATGGATTTCTGGTTTCACTCCACGGTGGCTGTTAAAGATACTTGGAATGACATCAGTCTTGTTAGACTTACTGACTTCTTTTGTGACCTGACGTTTGATCTGTCCTGGAGGATGTCCCCTGTGCCCGTGAGACAGTGTGTCTTACTGTCCTTGGGCAGGATGTTCTGCATGTGTCTGTGAAGCCCATCTGGCTAGAGTACAGTCGAGTCCTGCTTCCCGAGTGATCGTCGGCCTGGATGACCTGCCTATTATTGAAGGTGGAACGTGGAAGCCTCCTCTGTTCAGTGCAGCTGTCAGTCTCTCCCTTCAACCTGTCAGTGCCGGCTTCACACACTCACGTGCTCTGAGGCTGGGTGCACATACTGTTGTGACGGTTACTTTTTATGTGTCACAAACTGCACTCTTCTCTTCCCCACGAGGGTGAGTATGCTGGGCTGCATCTGCCTGTGTCTCTGGCTCAAAGTCTGGAGCAGCTGCACAAGCCCAGCTCTTTCCTGTTTTGGGAGGAGGGTCCCCAGACATCTAGAGCATTATGGGTCCTGTCAGAGCTCCAGGACAGGTGAGAAGATGGGGACTGGGCATTCCCTCCAATCACGTGCACTGTTCCAGGGGAGGGACTATGGTGAGACGATGCTCCAACATTCCTACACCTTCAGTGTGGCTCACTTCACTCTCACCTGGGCACAGGGCACTCTGAACCGGTTTCTGGATTTCTCACAAAGGGAATTCATCCATGTACTGTTTCTGAACCAGTCTCCCCATCAGAGGAATAAGGGTTTTCCCAGTCTATCATCTCTCATCACCATCGTCAATGTCATCATGCCCCCCTTTAAACCTGAGAATCCTCTGGTGTCCTAATTCACACTGGAACAAAAGAGCTTTTCTTTGCTTCAGACAACCTGCCCCACTTCCTTTGACGTCACTTTTCAGCAGATTTGTACCTTGAGTAGGCGTCAGGAGAACCTCTGCAGTGAGGGTGCAATGACCCGTGGTTCTCAGCTTGGAGGGGGATGGTCCTGCCACCCCTGCAGGGCATTTGTCAACATGTGGAGGTGCCACACAACAACAGGGGACAGTGTGTGTGTGGGGGGTAGCACTCAGTGGGTGGAGCAGCCTGTAACGTGAGGGACAGCCCCTCACAGTGAAGAAGCAACCTTCCCAGATGCCAACGGCACTGCCTGTGAGTAACAAGCGCTCAGGACTCACTGCTCCTAACTGACTGGCGTGCACAGGTGCTTCCTGCACATAAAACCTGGAGGTGGCTACTGGGGGCCAGTTGTCCCAGCTGCTGCCGAGGACTCGCATGCCAGGCCGGCCTGTGACCAGGACTGCCATCTAGCCAGTAGCAGTCTGCTCAGACGTGGGGCTTTTCCTAATTCAGAGGAGTCATGACAGGAGCATTAGGCCCATCTCTAGGTCCTATAAGGTCTCCTCTGCTACATGCTACATGTAGACTACATGCTAAACTGCAGCATGGGTCTGTGCTCAGTCTCCTCTGTTCATGGTATTCTCCAGGCAAGAATACTGGAGTGGGTTGCCATTTCCTCCTTCAGGGGATATTCCGTGCCCAGGGACTGAACCTACGTCTCCTGCCTTGGCAGGCGGGTTCTTTACCACTGAGCCACTTGGGAAGCCACAACATTAAGTAAAGCATAGAGTGGTTGGATGTGATGTCTAGTGACGAGTCCTGTGTTCATGGTCCTTCAGAGCTTCTACCCAATCAGGAGAACTTATACACTTGTTGCTGCTGCTGTTAAGTCGCTTCAGTGATGTTCGACTGTGTGTGACCCCATAGATGGCAGCCCCCCAGGCTCCCTCATCCCTGGGACTCTCCAGGCAAGAACACTGGAGTGGGTTGCCATTTCCTTCTCCAATGCAGGAAAGTGAAAAGTGAAAGTCAAGTCGCTCAGTCGTGTCCGACTCCTAGCGACCCCATGGACTGCAGCCTACCAGGCTCCTCTGTCCATGGGATTTTCCAGGCAAGAGTACTGGAGTGGGCTGCCATTGCCTTCTCCTGAGCTCTTAAATAAGGGTATTTTATAACGTATAAATATTTCTGTAACATTTAAAAGAAGTCCTCAGTGATTCCCATTAAATATGATGCATCTTCTGATTTCAATTTTTAACCTAATAATTTAAGCCTTTTCCCCCACTAATAGACCCACTTATTTTTAAGCTAAAAAGTTAACTGAAATCTTTTGAACTGAAGTCTGTGGCTCCCTTGGATAATTTTGTTATAACTGCTAAGTAACAAGCCTTTAAATACCTGTTATCATTATACTCCATCAAAGAAGTTAACACAGACACAGAACCTTATTGCTCAAAATCACTATGGAAATTGTTGGGGATGAAGGAAAAACCTTACTTACCCTTTCTATTTTATATGGTGCAACAATGTTGTGTTCTTTAATGAAATACACCTGAAAAAGACAAATAAATAGTTGTAAAATAATTAAACGTTGTCAGTGATGAGCTGATGGATGTTATGAATCAAATTTAAATCATTGTTATTTAACCTCTATTTCCAAAAGCATTTGCATTAATATTAGTATGGCTTTAAAGTTCTGATGTTAAAATAACAAACATTAAATTAAAAAGAGATTCATCAAGGAAACAAGGTAGCAACCCCTGCAGGATCGATACAATGTTTAAGATGGCTTGTCAATGTCATCACTTGAGCCCAGTAACCACACAAGTGAAGGAGGCTAACCTAAGTGTTCATTGTCTAAGAAATGATTAAGACAGTCACTGTGGTATGAAATCCATTCATCAACATAGAGAAACCTCTCTTTTCTAGAGGCACAGTTTTCACATGCACCAGGCCACTTGTCCTCACATGGGACACTAGCAACCACATATCACATATACACACACACAACCAACCACATATCTCACACACACACACGCCCCAGAGCATCAACCTCCTCGCACGTGCGCCCTAATCCCGCCCTCCCTCCAGTTAGGACAGAAAATTTGCCTCCCCCACATCCGTCAGCTGTTCAAAAACGTAGTTCCTACGATCACACGATGCACCTTCTCCCGTTTAAATGCACTACAGATTAAAAAACACTCCTTTGGTCTCACATCCTTTTACCCCTTTTCTGTTCATTTTAGTGGTAAAACTCTTTGCCAGAGCTGATGTACTTTCCAGGGCCCAAAGCAGGTTTTCCTCTGATCTGTGTCACTGCAGCCGTTCCTGATGAGGTCAGCGAGGACACACAAGGTCGGGGAGGATGCACAAGGCCACTCTTCTCAGGGCTTGGATTCTGTTTCTCAGACGCGACATAGCCGGGCCCTTCCTGGAGCAGGTTTCTAGCCGGCTGCGCGGCACCTGCTCCAGGTTCTCCCGACCTCACCAGCTGCTTCCTCCAGCTTCCCAGGGCCCCTGCTTCCCTCCCCGCCGCCCCGGGGCCTAACAAGTGTCTGTCATTCCAGGCCCAGCCTCCTCCTGAAGCCCAGACAGAGGCCTCCAGACGTCGGTGGCGCCTCCTCCAGGTCACATCTACAAAGCCTGCTCCCACATCGAGCCTCACCACTAGCCCAGCAGCACCTCTGTCAGGGTTTCTTCAGAGCACACCGGGATGCCGACCCCTCTCACCCTCCCGCAGCCACCAGCCTGGGCCACACGCCTGAGTCACTACTCCCAGATGCTCGCCTGGTGTCCCCGGCTACCCCAGGCACTGGAGAGAACCACAGACAGAGACCAATCAGACCGGGGCCCTTCTCAGCGAGGCATCCGCCGCTGCTGCACTACGGTAGCTCGTGCATGCCTTCTCACGTTCTGGCCTCTGGCCTGGTTCACCTTCCTCATGGCGTCTGTCTCTGCCTGACGTCAGAGAAGACATCTGCTCACTGTCTGCTGTCCCACTGAGAGGTAAAGTCCCTGGAGAGAGGGACTTCAGATATTTTATTCTTCCCTCTATCTCCCTCCTCTCTCTTGGGCTTCCCAGGTGGCTCAGAGGGTAAAGCGTCTGCCTGCAATGCGGGAGAACTGGGTTCAATCCCCAGGTCGGGAAGATCCCTGGAGAAGGAAATGGCAACCCACTCCAATACTCTTGCCTGGAAAATTCCATGAACGGAGGAGCCTGGCAGGCCGAAGTCCATGGGATCACACATAGTCACACATGACTGAGCAACTTCACCTCTATCTCTAAAACCTTGACTGTGATACTTACAGGATGCATGAAGAAAGTGAGAAGTGTCAGTCGCTCAGTCCTGTCTGACTCTTTATGACCCCATGGACTGTAACCTGCCAGGCTCCTCTGTCCATGGAATTCTCCAGGCAAGAATACTGGAGTGGGTTGGATGCCCTTCTCTGGGGGATCTTCCCGACCCTGGGACTGAACCCAGGTCTTCTGCATTGCAGGCAGATTCTTTACCATCTGAGTCACTGGGGAAGCCCAGGATGCATGAGTACTATTGTTGATACACACACACCCCTTCCTCTTTATTTTACCAGCAAAAGAGTATATAGAAGCAAAGCTCTCTAAAGCCCAAAGAACCATAACATATTTCTAAAGCACTGTGACCTAGTAAGTAATCACACACACACACACGCACATTTTGTTTTCCTGGTTGTGCAGTTAACCCAGGAAACTTAATATTTGAAAGAGTAGCTTATGTCTAGTTGCCCTTGATATAATATAGCTGATTTTGAGCTTGATATGAGACATCTTACATAAACTATTGAAAGGCAATAGAAAGATTTTGGTTCTAGGTTTATTAAAATTATATTAAAATGGATACTTTTATAACAGAAACCACACTTCCAATTTAAAACCTACCTAATCCTTTCAAGATATGGACTTTCCAGAATAAAGCCACAGTGCAGAATGATACTATAGTATAATGAGCATGCAGCTGTGGGCCAGAATTATCAATAATGGTGTTCCTTCCCCAAAGTAAGAGATGGCGGTAACTGCTTTCATTTATGCCAGTCAAAACTAACAGACATTCTAAAATTAATAGAACCATGGAAGGCAGATCTAGAATATCACGTACCCTGATATCTCCCAGCTTTCATAAAATAATTTTCAATATACACTAAAAAGGGCCATGAACAAGAGGGCTGCGTGATCTGAACACCACTGGGAGGCTCTCTGCTCCAGACTATTCACCCCGTGAGACTCGCAAGGCTTTGAGTCAAGTCTTGAAGCGAAGAAACCTCTCTATCTGTTTCCCACGGCTCTTCCTACATTTCACAGAAAGATACTTTTCTTTGAACACTTCAAGGATCTGGGGCTCTGCAGAGGGGAGGCAACCCTGCTCTCCTCTCTCCCTTTCATTTTCAAGGTGAAGAAGGTGAGATTCACAGCAAAAAGACAGGGCTAACGGGCTTCCCAGATGGCTCAGTGGTAAAGAATCCACCTGACAATGCAGAGGATCCCTGGGTTGGGAAGATCCTCAGAGAAGGAAATGGCAACCCACTCTAGTATTCTTGCCAAGAGAATCCCGTGGGCAGAGGAGCCTGGCGGCCTACCATCTATGGGGTCACAAAGAGTCGGACACAACTTAGCGACTAAACAACAAAAATGAGCTCTACTCTTACAATTTTTTAAAGATCTACAGGTGAATTAAGTACAGCTGACCCCTGAACAACATGGGCATGAACCACGTGGGTCTACCTACATGTGGACTGTTTTCAATAAATACATTGGGAAATTTTGTGGAGATTTCGGACAATTGGAAAGAAGATGAACTGTGTAGCCTAGAAATATCAGAAAAATTAAGACCTAAGTATGTCATGAGTACATAAAATGTATGTAGATACTAGTCTATCATATCATTTACAACCATAAAACATACATGATAAATTTATCACAACTTAATGCGCAAACTTCCTGACCAGACGTGGCACCAACTGAAGTGGAGAGAAAATGTAAATAACTATATAGAGACACAGCATGAAGCCACAGCGCTCCCTCCCTGCAGCTCACACTGCACCACGGCCATAGCTTCCTAGCCAGCCCCTGTGCGGAGGTCAAGTGTTGAGAGTAACCTCAAAAGGCCACAGGACACCGTTCATCTCCCTGTGAACAGTCATCTCTTCAGTAAACTCCACTGCAGTACAAAGTGGTTTCTCCTGGTTCTTGTGCGTCGTGTTCAGTGTCAGATCGTAACCTTGAATAACACCACGGGACCACGTGGTGTCACTAGTGATGCTGGCAGTGCTCCAGAGGAGCCGAGAAAAGTCACGACACTACAAGCAACAGCCGAGCTACTTGATGTGTGTACCGCTGACTGAGCTGAGGTCCACAGCGGGGGCCGCCCCCGTGTCAAGATAAACGGATCCCGCATTAAGGACCATGGTGGAAAGGAAAAGGACATTCATGAAGTGGTCACGCAGCTAGCCCGCAGGCAGGAGAACCTGGCACTTTCTGTGAAATACTTCTTTATCTCATGTTTAAAATGCAGCTTTTATGTGGGTGCAGGATTGCTGTAAGAAAGCCACACCTATAGATGAATATGAGGTCATCACATGACAACTTAAAGCCAAAGGAAGGTGAAGGAGCTAAAGCTGGAGAACTTAATGCTAGCAAAGGATGGTTTGATAATTTTAGAAAGAGGTTTGGCTTTAGAAATGTCAAGATAACAGGAAAAGCAGCTTCTGCCAACCAAGAGGCAGCAGATGAGCTCCCAGACAGCATGAAAAATATCTCTGAGGAGAAAAGATTATCTGCCTGGACAGGTTTTTACTGCAGATGAAAGTGCCCTCTTCTACGGGTGGGTGAGCAGGGAATCCACAAAGGACATTCATTAGGAAGAGAAGTGACGACCAGGAGTTAATACGGCAGGCTGAGATAGGCTAAGTCTGCTGTTTCGCACAAGTTCAGTGGAGTTGATGACCAGGACTGTCCTGATCTATAAAGTTGCTGACCTCTAGCCTTGAAGAGCGGAGAAGGCAATGGCAACCCACTCCAGTGTTCTTGCCTGGAGAATCCCAGGGACAGAGGAGCCTAGTGGGCTGCCGGCTATGGGGTCGCACAGAGTCGGACACGACTGAGGCGACTTAGCAGCAGCAGCAGCAGCCTTGAAGAGAAGAGATGACCACAGCTGCCGTCTTCAGGTTGCACAGCAAGAGGGCTGCACAGCAAGGACCCTTTTCCTGGATTGGTTCCATCGATGCTTTGTCCCATTGATGCTGTCAGGAAGTATTTTGCCAGTAAGGGACTACCCTTTAATATTTTTTTTAATTGGACAATACCCTGGCCACCTCGAACGATTTCAACACCAAAGCTGTCAAAGTGGTCTACCTGTCCCAAAACACAGTATCTCTAATTGAGACTCCAGATCAAGGGGTCATAAGAACCTTTAAGGTTTGTGCGCATGGTGCTCTATGGAAAGGGCTGTCAATGCTGACAGCTGGAATATCTTCAGAGTCTGTAAGGACCGCACCACTGAAGATGCCCAGGTTGTTCAAGAAAAAGCCATGAATGCCATTAAGCTGAAAACCACACGTTCCTGCTAGAGAAAACTGTTCAGATGCTGCGCACAACCACACAGCATTTATGACAGAGCCAGAGTATGGATGTGGCTGAAAAAGAAGGGGGCTGAAACGTTTCGAGACCTGGATCTCAGAGAGATTCAAGGACTAATGGACACCGCACCAGAGGAGAGAACAGAAGACAACCTGATGCAGACAAGCGCTCCCAAACCAGACCTGAGGAAGGAGACGCTGTAAGCGCTGGGTAATAAGCTGACATTAGACAAGCTAGCAGAAGCGCCTGGGTTTTTATTTTTTCCTGCCTTTTGACTTCTTTTTACAACATGGAGCCTTCTACGACCCAGGCGCTGAAACTAAAGCAAACTGTGGAAGAAAGATGGGTGCGTAGAGAAACACTTTTAGAGAAAAAAGCAGAAAAAGACAGAAATTATGATGTATTTCTGTAAATTTAAACTGAATGTGTCTGCCTTTCCTGCACCTCCACCCCTTCCTCCTCTGCCCGCCGAGACAGCAAAACCAAACCCCCTCCTCCTCCTCGGCACGAAGACAGACGACAAGGATGAAGACCTTTGTGACCATCCATTTCTACTTAATAACTAGCAAACAGTCACCCTGCTGTGCAGTTACTAAACTTGTAAACAGATGACAAACTTATAGTATTGATAAACCCAGTACAGACTGCAAACGTGTCTTCTCTTCCTTATGATTTTCTTACAACCTTTTTTCTCTAACACACTGTACTGTATGACTACATAATATAATACATACAACATATAAAATGTGTTAATAACCATTTATGATCCCCTACAGGATGAAATGGCAACCCACTCCAGTATTCTTGTCCGAAAAATCCCATGGACAGAGGAGCGTGGAGGGCTAGAGTCCATGGGGTCGCAGAGTGGGACGAAACTAAGCATGTGTCATCAGCAAGGCACCAGCAGGCTATTCGTAGTAGTTAAGTTTTGGGGGAGTCAAAAGTTATACACGAATTTTTAACTGTGTTGGAGGTTGTCAGAGCCTTGAACTTTTTGCTTTACTCAAGGGTCAGTCGTATATGTCAGGAGAAAAAACATAATTTATCTCTGTACTGCCAGTGTCAACACAGTGCTGGATGCAAAAATCTATACTGAGTAAACGCGAAATGAATAAAAAGTCACAACTCCAAGCTTTATAACTAGACAAGGCTACACAACCCGAGTCCTGCCTGGGTTGCCATCACGAGTCACCTTGAGCTCACTGAAGTGGTGGGCGCTGGCCTCCCGCCTCCTAAATGGTGACGAGGCTACAGGAGAACCTGTAGTCCTTCACCTCAACCTCACACAGAGTCAGGACTCCTAAGGGCGAACCCACAGCCGGCAGGTAACACACACACACTCACCTACCTACCCGAGGAATGTTAAGGATCTCAGCAGGGATCACACCTGCTAAAACGTATTTCCCAGTGACTAAATTTTAAAAGAATTTAAACATCTTTTCCAGCGGTCTTCATTTGAGATTTGTACAAATAATTTCAGTATGCTAAAAAAAAAGTGTGTATATGGAAGCCCATACAAACACACACACATATATAATGTATGTATTTATTCATTTAAATGTTCATTCAGGTTAGAAAAAATATTTACCAAGTGCTCCTTACCTGGCTGAAAATGAGTGAAATCGCCCCAGATACTGTCCTAAAAATGCAGATAAAAGTCATTAAATATATATAGAGTTTTTTGGTAGAAGTAAAGTCAAACAGTTGCGACAGTGACATACTTTGCAAAGTGTCTATTGGCTTCATTTTCTCCATCTCTTCCTATTTTTATACAATCCCTCAAAGGAATCTGTATAAAATTGAGAGAGAGAGAGGTTATAAAAATAAGACAAGGTAAAATGCACACAAATATAGGGCTATTTCTCTTCACATTGAAAGTGTGTTTACCTTAATGATGGGTTGGGATATTGCATCCGGTTCAAAAATAACTGATTTTGAACATATTTTTAAGGAGCCTCTGATTTTCCTAGAGATAAAGTACAAAGGGATATTATTAATGAACATAACAAGTCACAGAAGAATCATAACACATTTTAACTAGCATGTAGATGACTAAAGCATCAACTAATAAAAGATCAAAGACAAAGGTATGAAAGGTTGGACAACATAGCAAAATAATTATCCTCATCTCCTAAAGGAAATCAACCCTGAATATTCACTGGAAGGACTGATGCTGAAGCTCCAACACTTTGGCCACCTGATACGAAGAATCTACTCACTGGAAAAGACTGATGCTGGGAAAGATTGAATGCAAAAGGAGAAGAGGGCAGCAGAGGATGGTTAGATGGCATCACCGACTCAGTGGATAGGAATGTGAGCAGACTCTGGGGGACAGTGGAGGACAGAAGAGTTCACTGTGCTACATACAGTCCGTGAGGTTGCCAAGAGTTGGACACGACTTAGCAACTAAGCAACAACCATCACCTCCTCCCTGGAGGTTAAAGAAACTCCACGTGTTGTAATACAGTCTCACTGGTTGAGGACTGTCTGGGAATTTTTATTCATTATCACTTCACTTGGCCCTCACAACTGCATGAATGTGAAGCAGTTTTCTGATCCTTAAGAAATGCTGATTCCATCCTGTCTGTGGTTAATTCTTTTGACTTTGAATTTCCTACATCTTAAACACTTATTCAGAAGACCATACTGTAACCCTAATCCTTTTTAAACCTGACATTGATTGGGTAAGGGATTTTTTTTCCTTATTTATAATCATGGGAAAATAACAGTTTGAATTTAGCACATAAAATGCTTTTAGTGGTAATTCTGGAGTACATGGGAATTCAAGGTAAAATTGCTTCTTTGAGAATAAGCAATTTTAAAGATGATCTGCCTACTACTACAATACCAAATAGATCAGCTGTTGACCATTTTTCTCCTTTTCTAGGACATGGATAAGGCTCTAGTGAGTCTAGGGCGACGCCTGCCTGAGCATGCTAGAGGCTAGTGTGCCTCACTAGCCTGAAGCCAATAAAAAGCTACACTTTATTGTCTTTTATTGACTGAACGACTTTTATCAATGATCAGACCAAGGCAATAATTTATTATGTAATCAGAACACAGGTTAAGAAATACTGGGAAAAAAGAAACCTTTTAAAAAAATCATCTTAGTTTCCAAGACTATATTTTGTCTACAAGGAAAGCTCCATGGATTTTTTTAAATTACTTGTATGACATTTGAGCTTTTCCTCCAGCCATTCCTTGGTGTCCTAGTGAACCCTTCTCACTCTGCCCATCCCAGGGGTCTCTTAATTGAAGCAATTATTTTACTTGGACTCTAGAAAGACCCACCTGCTCTCCCTGAGTCAATCATTCTGCCAAAAAATCTCACATCCTTCCTGGCTTACAAAAATGCCAATGGCTTCCTAGCGCACATGATAAAGCCCCATCGCAATCTGAGAAAGGCCTGCCTCTGTGTACACATGTATATGTACCAAACGGATGAGCAGGGTCATGGTAAAGGCCATGATACAGTCTACAGTTCTTCTTCCTCAAAGGCTCTTTTAAATGTTGATTTTTATATCATTTTTTCCATGCTGTTAATTGCATTTACTTCTCTAACACCCTAAATTACCTAATAATAACTTAAGTACTTTTAAGGCAAAAGCTAAAGAAATACAAATAGAACAGAAAACTCCCAAGTACCAACCCACCAGTTCCTGCAGCTGTTAACATGCAGTCATTTCTGTTTTGTGTCTAACACCCTAGAACCCTCCTGGATTTTAGATAAATTCCCAGACTCCTATACTTCATCTGCTGTGCTGTGCTCAGTCATGTCCACCTCTTTGTGACCCCATGGACTAAGCCCACCAGGTTCCTCTGTCCATGGGATTCTCCAGGCAAGAACACTGGAGTGGGTTGCCATTTCCTTCTCCAATACTTCATCTAAACATACTTTAACATGAATCCCTCAAGTCCTTCAATAAATGACCATCATTACACATCTACAAAAAATAATAATTCCTTAATGTCATCCAGGATAAAGTCAGGGTTCAAATCTATTTCATAACTGTTTTTTATAGTTGGTTTGTAAAAAGCCACAATTCCTTTAGCTGATATGGCTCCTAATATCTGTTAATCTAAGACAATGTTCATTTCCCCGCTTTATGGACTTTGCTAAACACATCTCTGTGGTTTTCATCTATCACACTTCCTTTATGTCAGAGGCAGTGCACACGTACTGCCCTCATATCAGGAGGCCCCAGTGGATTCAGATAATACCCACCTTGACATGTGCATTAAAATATTTCTCAGCAGCTTTTCACCTGCTGGTTTAGCAGCCACTGAAGAGTATGTCTAGATCAGGGGTTAGCAAACTTTTTCAGTAAAGATCCAGGGAGCAAATATTTTTGACTTTGTGGGCCATTTGGTATCTGTCTCTATTCAGCTCTGTTTCCCTGTTGTCGCAGAAAACCAACCAGATACAAGATGTAAACAAGTGGGTGTGACTGCATTCCAATAAAACTTTATTTAAAAACCCAAGTGGCAGCCAGATATGACCATAGTCTGTGGATCCCTGATTCACTAGGGATTGAAATTTTTAACAATCCTTCAGTGTTTGTTATCTAGAATTTATCAAAGAACAGCTTTAATTATCTATGATTTGGCCACCCTGAAGTACAATTTGTACCAGGAAAGCAGGAAAAATGCTTGATGTTTTTTATCAAGTTTTAGAAAAATGAGTCGGTGTCCTACAATCCTTTGAAGTTAAATGATACACACACACATATATATATACGTATGAAATTATTTATATCACATATATATATATATATCATTATGAACTCATAGGAGTTGAGCCCTTATGATACATTCCAATCCCCTATAGTCATTCTTTTTTGATGCTCAATCTGCTCCATTTTTTTTTTTCCCCAACTTTTCAGGGTGGCCTTGTGCCCTTTTAATTCAGTATGCAATCATTTTTGATATTTTTCCTTACCTGCCAGGATAACAAGATGTTCCAGGCTCACCTCCCTCACTTTTCCTGCCCCTAACTTAGACTCAGGCACTTCTCCAAAGAGCCCTCATTGCTTTTACTGGAGAGAGGCATTCACAGGGCAGCTCATTGCTACTGAGCTGTTTCTAGGTCTTTTCAGAAGGCAGAGCTAGAAACTACTTTCTTTTAAAAGAAAAGCATATGACTCCATATAAGCATTACCAACTCAAATCAAAGATCCCAAGGTTTTTACTTAACTCCTTTAATATTAGATCTGTATCTCCTTTGTACTGAAAATCTCGATCTTGGCATTTTTCTTTATCTAACTGTATAAAACTGTGTGTATAAAACAGTTCCAAAATAATACAAAAATACTTAACATTACTACTAAAACAATTTACAATATTTTTTGCAATTATTCCTTAACTGAAAATATATTTCACCAGAGACACAAATTATTGTGTTGTGAAGTTGATTAAAACAATTCTTTTCCGTGATTAATCGTCCAGCTTTCTATATAGCTAGGTTTATTTGTTTCATTTTCTTTTTAATTTTTAGAGTTTTCTGCCTCTCCTGAAATTTAACAAAGAAATAAATTTTATATTGCATATAAATATTCCTATGGTTCCAAAAACAGAGCTATAAAAAAAGGTACATTCAGAAGCATCTAGCTGTCATCTCTGTATTATCTCCTGATCCTCCTTTTTCTATGTAGATAACCATTTCCATTAGCTTTTTGCTTATGCTTTAAAATATATATATATTTAACTTTTAAAAACATAATCAATATAACAGCCCCATTTTCATATGAAAGATAGCATCCAACACCAAATATTCTTCCCTTGCATTTTTCACTTAATATGTGTTGGAGAAAAATCTACAGTAACACACAGAACCTCTTCATTCCTTTGTTACAGTTTCATAATGCTCCAGTATGTGGTCATTCCATAAGTTATTCAGTCACCTACTAAATTATTTCCAGCATCTTGCTATTACAAGTAGTCCTACAATAAATGATCTTGGACATATGTCCATTTATATACTTTCTAGTGCATCTCTGAGGTAGTTTCCTACAAGTAGCATTGCTAGATCAATAGGATAATGTACATGCAATCTTGCTAAATATTACCAAATTCACTTCCATGGAACTGTACCATTCCAACCTAATAACTTGAAAATTACAAAAACAGGTTTCAGTTTGCTTGCTTATATTTGTGCTTCAATAATGACCAATGTATTCAATTTTAAGCAGGACATTATTATAACAGCAGAGGAGCATTGGGAGAAAAAAAAGGTATGAAATTAGAGAAAAAATATGTTCAAAATTCTAGAGGTAAAAAAGCAAGGTTCCACTTTCAATTAGAAAAATAATTATCTAATATGATTGAACGCCAAGGAAACAGATATGTCCAAACCTATCAAACAAAAAGCTAAGTGAGTTTCACTTTGGTTTGTATTTATATAAATAGTACACAGTTTTGATTTAAACAAAAACTACACGAAATTAATGCTTTTGAACTGTAGTACTGGGGAAGACTCTTGAGAATCATTTGGACTTCAAGGAGATCCAACCAGTCAATCCTAAAGGAAATCAGTCCTGGATATTCATTGGAAGGACTGATGCTGAAGCTGAAACTCCAATACTTTGGCCACCTGATGCGAAGAACTGACTCATTGGAAAAGACCCTGATGCTAGGAAAGACTGAAGGCAGGAGGAGAAGGGGACGACAGAGGATGAGATGGCTGGATGGCATCACTGACTCGTTGAGTAAGCTCCAGGAGTTGGTGTTGGACAGGGAAGCCTGGCGTGCTGCAGTCCATGGGGTCACAAAGAGTCGGACATGACTGAGCAACTGGACTGAACTGAACACGGTTTTGATCCTTTCAGGATTAAAGGATATTTCATTTTTAAAATGGTAAAAAGTAAAGTGTTTATCTAATACCAAAGCATGTTCTAAATTGTAGCCTGTAGTTGTTAAGTGACAAACCAAGAGAATTAACAGATACATTTTAGTTAATTCAAATTTGGCATTTTAAACCAAAAAAAAAAAAAAAAACCTTCATTATATACTTTTGCACATACCTTTCAAAGGGTGTGGCCAAATAAACAATCTACTTTTACAGTAATAAACAATAATAATTAAAATATAGAGCATTTTGCTTCTAGTTCAAATCAAATTATTCATTTGAAAGTCCTGATTTTTACACCACATGCACTGATGTTTTATGATCATTACTCTAAAACACCATAACCCAAATAATTGAGCATACAAGGACAAAAGGGATGCAAGAAAAAAGTGATGGAATGAATCAGGAGCCCATCGGGTGGATTTAGGAACCAGACCCAACCTCTGAGGAATTAGTACTTAGCTTTAGAAAGGGCTTCCCTGATAGCTCAGTTGGTAAAGAATTTGCCTGCAATGCAGGAGATCCCAGTTCGATTCCTGGGTTCGGAAGATCCCCTGGAGAAGGATAAATCTACCCACTCCAATATTCTGGCCTGGAGAATTCCATGGACTCTATAGTCCACGGAGTCGCAAAGAGTCGGACACGACTGAGCAACTTTCACTTTCAGCTTTAGAAAATATCTTAAGTTATGGCAATCTATACACTGGATTTATAAATCCCTTTCTTCTCATTACTTTCCCAAAAGAAGGGGAAAACTGTGTGATCATACATTTAATTTTAAAACAGACAACAGAAAAGTCTGTAAGTCTGCAGAGATCTAAAACTCCTCCTTACCTTTCCTTCTGGCTGCCCTTGTGCTGAATGTGATGAGCTGTGTGCTGTTCAAAGTAGTACTCCTCCAAGTTAAGCAGAAGCAAGGAAAATCTACATTTGGGGAGAAAAAAAAAAAAGGTTAATTTTTTTAACATATTAAGAAAGCAGAATATTTTACACGTGTTCCCAAAGTGCTTTTCCATCTTTAACATCAAAAAATACTTATTAAGTGTGTATTATATGCCAGGCATGCCTCTCCATCCAGAAAGACCTGTCTAGTTATGTCAAAAGTAAAACTGTTTTGTTGCTCAGTCACTAAGTCACCTCTGACTCTTTGCAATCCCATGGACTGTAGCCCACTAGGCTCCTCTCTCCATGGAATTTCCCAAGCAAGAATACTGGAGTAGGTTGCTATTTCCTTCTCCAAATTTGTTTACCACGTGGATCTATTATTTCTTTACAGAAACTCAATAATTTCAAGAAACAAAACTTATTCTTGCCTGAACAAAGCTCGGAGCCTTCCCACCTACAGAGTTCTCGCCCTCTGTTCCCTGTGACTGCACCCTAGGCTCCTGTACCACACACACCACTCCAGTGTCATGGCTCATGGGTAGGTGAGTGCCTCCTGCTACTCTCACAAGACCACAAGCCTCTGAGAGGTAGATCTTTAGATATTCCCCTGTACTCACTGGAAAAGACCCTGATGCTGGGAAAGATTGAGGGCAGGAGAAGAAGGGGACGACAGAGGATGGGATGGTTGGATGGCATCAGCGACTCAATGGACATGAGTTTGAGCAAACTCCAGGAGATAGTGAAGGTCAGGGAAGCCTGGCGTGCTGCAGTCCATGGGGTCGCAAAGAGTCGGACATGACTGACTCACTCAACAACCAACCTAATGCTTGCACACAATGACTATGTTATAGATAAAATAAGCAAGTTGAAACTGAATGGGATTGAAAAATAGTTGCTTTTAAAGTTTGAAGTGCTTTTTTAAAAACAAAGCTTTAAAGAAATGTATTATTTAGTTGTATGGCCACAGAAAGAAACACATGGCAAAGAACTGGAAGCAACTGTTTTGTTTTGTGGTCAGGACCCAGAAACACCGACGGCACCAGAGTTACAGGGAGGGAGAGGGTCTCATGAAAAACGTGGCACTTGAGCTGGGTCTTGAAGTTCCTGTGTAAGAGGGAAAGACATCTAGAGTAAATACGGCAGAACAGATCTCTAGATTAAATACGGCAGAACAGACCTCTAGATTAAATACGGCAGAACAGACCTCTAGATTAAATATGGCAGAATAGATCTCTAGATCATATATGGCAGAATAGAACCTAGATTACGCAGAACAGACCTCGAGATTAAATACAGCAGAATAAATATGCATGGTTTATTTCTGCTCCCTCTGGGAACAATACAAAGTAAACAGAAGTATTTTTTAAATAGTAAAAAGCCATAGACTAAAGAAAACTGGAGGGGCATACAAGCAAGTGAGAAGTAATGGTAAGTTTGTGAGCAAGACAGTGAAAGCGGACAGCCAGTGGATGGAGGAATCAGCAGTGACCAGAAACCAGGAGAGCGGATGCCTCCAGAGAAGGCACCAGTCAGGAGAAAACCAGAAGTTCCACGACTGCAGGAATAAGGCAGCAAGAAGGCAGGGATGGAGCCAAGGTGATGCTGAGAGTCCGAATGAGGCTAGTCACCCAGATTCCTCCCCTGGTAGTTCTCCCGATACACAGTTTTTCAATAACAAAGTTAAACAAGAGGCTCCCAACTAGACATCAAGCACGGTGCAGAGCATGAGAAGGTGGTTACACAAAAATCAGGAAGACATATCACACTCCAAGTAGCAGTCCGGTGGATTATCTTTGGAAAAAACTAGTGCTAAAGAAAAGACCCATGGCTACCAGCATTTGAAAGAACATCATCCCACACTGAAGCCCAGCAGAAGAGGCCTGCCCACGAGAATTACATGCTTCACCCTTAAATATAAGACACCCCAGGATTACCAGCTTCCAGTGTGAAAGAAATAGACCAAGCAAGCAGAAGAATACAACCTGAAGGACTAGAAACGTGTACAGAAAAAGAGGTCCAAAGACTATAATTAACATCCTTACAAAGAAGAAATTATATCCATAAACCAAGATATGGCTCACTTAAAAATTTTGAACCAACAGAAAAGTAACTCATAAACTAAAAATAATGACAGCAGGAACCAGCTCTACCATCACAACAGGCAACTTTTATTGGCCTGTTCTACACTGTAAAATCCATGAACAAGAATTAATCATAGGCTAAACTGCCAGAACTCAGTGTAAAATGCTCACTATTAGTACCTACTGTGAATTTCAATACAATCACAAAAGTTGGGATTGCTAGGAACATCCTTTGATGCATCAGATAATTTCCAGGAAGGTATAAATCAGAGAGATAGTTACTAAGTACATTGCCCCTTACTTTTAGCTTGTATTAATATCTTAATAAGCTGAAATGCTTTGCTTGGGCAGGAGCTAGGCAACCCTTCCTCCTTCATCTCCCCACTTCTCTTAGAGAGAGGGTAAACTAAAGTATTTGTCAGTAAGACAATGGCATAATTTTGTGGCTGTAAGGCAATGGCACCCCACTCCAGTACTCTTGCCTGGAAAATCCCATGGGCGGAAGAGCCTGGTAGGCTAAGAGCCGGACACGACTGAGCGATTTCACTTTCACTTTCATGCATTGGAGAAGGAAATGGCAACCCACTCCAGTGTTCTTGCCTGGAGAATCCCAGGGATGGGGGAGCCTGGTGGGCTGCTGTCTATGGGGTTGCACAGAGTCGGACACGACTGAAGTGACTTAGCCGTACTTAGCTGTAGCACAAGTAGCCTTCATAAACAGCAAGCTCTTCCATATAAATAAGATATAATCGTATCTTTAATATTGTTAAAATGTCACATTTAGCCAAAGCATAATATTGTTAAAATGTCTATACCAGCCAAAGCAATCTATATATTCAGTGTTATCCCTAACAAACTCTCAATGCCAATTACTGCAGAAATAGAAAAAAAATCCTAAAATTCATACAGAATCAGAAAGCTAAAATAATTGAGAATAAAAAAACTGGAAGTCTCACAGTTCCTTATCAAAAGATATTACAAAGCTATAGTATTAAAACAATGTGGTCCTGACATGTAGACCAAAGGAACAGAATAGAGAGCTCAGAAATACTCTCATATCTAACGGATCTTCAACAAGGGACCCAAAGTCACACAATAAGGAAAGAACTGTCTCTGCAACAAATGGAAATCTGGGTATTGACATACAAAAGAACGATCCTGAACTCTTCATAATATATATAAAAATTAACTCAAAATGAATTAAAGGCCTAATTTTAAGACCTGAAACTATAAAACTCTAGGAGAAAACATAAGGGGAACGCTTCATAACACTGGATTTGGCAATGATTTCTTGGCTATGACACAGCAAGCCCAACAAAAGCAAAAATAGATAAGTGTAACCACATCCGACTTCTATGACACGGAAGTATGACTACTACTTTGCAGTAAAGAAAACAGTCAACAAAGTGAGACGGAGGGATTTCCCTGGTGGTCCAATGGCTCAGACTCCATGCCCCCAGTGCAGGGGCCTGGGTTCGATCCCCAGTCAGGGAACTAGATTTCACGTGCTGCAACTAAGACCCAGTGTAGCCAAATATTAACAAAGTGAGAAGGCAACCTACAAAATTGGAGAGAATATTTGCAAACCATGCATCTCATAGCGAGTTAATATTGAGAACATATAAAGAACTGCTGCTGCTGCTGCTGCTAAGTCACTTCAGTCATGTCTGACTCTGTGTGACCCCATAGACGGCAGCCCACCAGGCTGCCCCGTCCCTGGGATTCTCCAGGCAAGAACACTGGAGTGGGTTGCCATTTCCTTCTCCAGTGCATGAAAGAACTGTTACAACTCAACAAAAATTAAAGTAAAAAATGGACAAAGGTCTTAAATAGACACTTGTCCAAAGATATGCAAATAGCCAGAAAGTGTATAAAAAAGATATTGAACATCACGAATCATCAGGACACTGCAAATCAAAATCTCATACACTATTACAAAACAATAAACATTGGGGAGGATGTGGAGAAATTGCTGGTGGAATTGTGAAATGATGTAGCTACTATGGAAAACAGTACAGAGGTTCCTCAAAAAATTAAAGCTAGAACTATCATATTCAGGTTCCCTCTGGTGGGCAGATGACTCCTATCCTCCTTCACAGCCCCACAGACTCAGGCATCTCTCACCACCTGCTTCTCTGTTGGTGTCGTTTAGTCACTCAGTTGTGTCCGACTCTTTGTGACCCCACAGACTGTACCAGCTCCTGTCTGTGGAATTTCCCAGCCAAGAATACTGGAGTGGATTGCCACTTCCTTCTCCACCTGCTTCTTTAGCTACTCTTTAGTCCTTCCAAGTCATCTAATTGCTCTAGCAACCAGGATATGTTTATAGACTCCTATTCATTAAAAGGCTTGGCTTCTAATGCTCCATGCCTAGAGCCAGAGTCAAAAGCACGATGAGGTTATCACCTCACGTGGCTCAGAACGGCCATCATCAAAAAGTCTACAGACAACAAATGCAGGAGAGAGAGTGTGGAGAAAAGGGAATCCTCCTACACTGTTGGTGGGAACGTAAACTAGTACAACTACTATGGAGAACAGTATGGAAGTTCCTTGAAAAACTAAACCTAGAACTACCATCAGTTCAGTCACTCAGTCGTGTCTGACTCTTTGCGACCCCATGAATTGCAGCACGCCAGGCCTCCCTGTCCATCACCAACTCCTGGAGTTCACTCAGACTCCCGTCCATCGAGTCAGTGATGCCATCCAGCCATCTCATCCTCTGTCATCCCCTTCTCCTCCTGCCCCCAATCCCTCCCAGCATCAGAGTCTTTTCCAATGAGTCAACTCTTCGCATGAGGTGGCCAAAGTACTGGAGTTTCAGCTTTAGCATCATTCCTTCCAAAGAAATCCCAGGGCTGATCTCCTTCAGAATGGACTGGTTGGATCTCCTTGCAGTCCAAGGGATGCTTAAGAGAACCAACACCACAGTTCAAAAGCATCATTTCTTCGGCGCTCAGCCTTCTTCACAGTACAACTCTCACATCCATACATGACCACAGGAAAAACCACAGCCTTGACCAGACGGACCTTTGTTGGCAAAGTAACGTCTCTGCTTTTGAATATGCTATCTAGGTTGGTCATAACTTTCCTTCCAAGGAGTAAGCGTCTTTTAATTTCATGGCTGCAGTCACCATCTGCAGTGATTTTGGAGCCCCAAAAAATAAAGTCTGACACTGTTTCCACTGTTTTTCCATCTATTCCCCATGAAGTGATAGGACTGGATGCCATGATCTTCGTTTTCTGAATGTTGAGCTTTAAGCCAGCTTTTTCATTCTTCACTTTCACTTTCATCAAGAGGCTTTTTAGTTCCTCTTCACTTTCTGCCATAAGGGTGGTTTCATCTGCATATCTGAGGTTATTGATATTTCTCCCAGCAATCCTGATTCCAGCTTGTGTTTCTTCCAGTCCAGCATTTCTCATGATGTACTCTGTATATAAGTTAAATAAGCAGGGTGACAATATACAGCCTTGACATACTCCTTTTCCTATTTGGAACCAGTCTGTTGTTCCATGTCCAGTTCTAACTGTTGCTTCCTGACCTGCATACAGATTTCTCAAGAGGCAGGTCAGGTGGTCTGGTATTCCCATCTCTTGAAGAATTTTCCAGTTTATTGTGATCCATAAGACCCAGCAATCCCACGCCTGGAAATATATCTGGAGAAAACTATAATTTGAAAAGATACATACACACCAATGTTCATCGCAGCACTATTCACAACAGCCAAGACATAGAAGCAACCTGAACATCCATCAACAAGAAGAATGGATAAAGAAGATATGGTACACATATACAGTGGAAAATAAATCAGCCATAAAAAAGAATGAAATGCCATTCGCAGCAACATGGACAGACCTAGAGATTATCATACAAAGAAAGTCATAAAGAGATAGACAAATATCATAGATGAATCATATGTGGAATTTAATTTTTAAAAATGATATAAATAAACTTATTTACAAAGTAGGAACAGACACTCAGATTTTGAAAACAAGCTTATGGTAACCAAAGGGGAAAGGCTGGGTGGGAGGGATAAATCAGGAGCTTGGGATTAACATACACACGACTATACAGAAAACAGATAACCAACAAGGGCCTGAGAACGCTACTCAGTAACCTCTATGGGAAAAGAATCTGAAAAAGAAGGAATGTATCTTTATGCATAATTGAAGCACTAAGCTGTACACTTGAAACTAATACAACACTGTAAATCAACTATATTCCAATAACATTTAAAAAATAAAAACAGAACTACCCTATGACCCAACAGTCACACTTCTGAATACATATCCAAAAGCACTGAAAACGTAGAGATATTTGCATATCCATGTTCACTGCAGCGTTATTCACAACAGCCAAGAGATAGAAGCAATCTAAGTATCTGTTGATGGATGGGTGGATAAAGAAAATGAGGCATATACATACAGTAAAATATTTTTCAGCCTTAAAAAAAAAGAAGGAAGTCTGGTCACATGCTACAACATGCAGGAACCCTGAAGGCACTGCTGCAGGTGAAATAGATCAGTCCCAAAAAGACAAATACCACATTGTTTCACTTATCTAAGTATCTAAGAGCAGTCAAACTCTTACTAAGAGAAAACAAAATGGTTGCCAGGAGCTGGGGGAAGGACAGAGCTTCGGTTTTGCAAGATTTGAAAGTTCTAGATATGAGTTTGGGTGAACTCCGGGAGTTGGTGATGGACAGGGAGGCCTGGCGTGCTGCGATTCATGGAGTTGCAAAGAGTCAGACACGACTGAGCGACTGAACTGAACTGAAAGTTCTAGAGATTTGCCACCCAACACGTGAACATACTTAATACTACTATACTGTGACTTAAAACTGTAAATACTTAAGTAAAAAAATAGTAAATCTTAGGTGCTTTTTTTTATAAAAGGGTTTTTAAATTTTTTTTTTATTTTGTTGAAGTATGTGGGTTTTTTGGCCAAAATAATCACATCAGGTACTATAGAACTAAAGGCATTATTTTGGTGAATAATTTATATCCTCCTTAATGTACCAATATGCCTATTTTGTAAGAAATGTAAAACACATAATGAAGGAATATAACTCAATCGCATTATTCAAAATTAAAGGATTAAGAAACCTTTCAGAGTTATTTCCTTTGTACTGAAATGTTCAATTATACCTGCTTGAGAATTTTTGTATGTAAAAATTATTACCATAAATTTACACTGTGTTTTTGAACAATGATTTTCAAACTGCATTCCATGGAGTAAAAGTTTCCACGCTTTAAGAGAACCTAAAAACCCTTTTATAATTTTATGATCTCAGCCATAGTGTTATATCAGTATAACAGACTATAAATTCTTTCTTTAGGAGACCCTGGGTCCTGCTCCTGGGTATTCCTTAGTTCAATCCATGTTTACAGAGCTGTAGTGGCATTTTCTGTAGATAAATTGACTCATTCGGCAACTGAACTTTCCTGAGAAAGATTCTGGCCCATCCTCATAAAGCATCCTGCTCAACACTTAACCAACAATGTAAACAAGTTCACTGCGGGCAGCCCTCAGAGCTAGGCTGCATTCACAGCTGCTCAATGATTGTTCAACACTCCACTGACAAACAGTGTTTAGAATGGAGCCCAAAGATTTTGCCAGTCAGTCGATTTTCTAGGCTGGAGATGCTGAGGAGATTGAGAGAAGGGAAAATGTGCCAGCTCACGTTAGGAGTGTGTTCACAGCCGGCTGTCCTCTATTTCCATCTTTACTCTGAATACCTCAACACGATCCTTGGATTTAGCCAGACTGTAGGGACTCCACTACCTACCTGGAGAGCTGGTTTAACTAACTTGAGCACGTCTTAAAATGGCCTCTGAAACAAAATATGAAATTAAGGGGAACTCCCTGGTGATCCAGTGGTTAGGGCTCTGTGATTCCACTGCAGGGAATGAAATGAATGAAAGGAATGAAATGAAGAAAACGTTGAACGGACAAGGATGAGAACACAGTTCTGTGACCCACTGTTAGAAATGTGCCCCCAATAATGTACATTTGACAGCAACCTCTGAAAAAATGAATCTTACTCCACCTAACTCTATGAACGTCAATTTCTCCTTTCCCAATTCTGCTATTAACACAAAACGAAAGCTTACTCTCTGCCAAAATTCAGCTGAACCGAATCTACTCCATTTTCCCAACCCACCAGTCAGAACCCTGTCAAAAGAGATTAGATTAGCATTAGATGACTTCACAGGGAGTTTATGCTGCAGATGGGTGACAACTTCCTCTTCGGTTTATAAATAATCTGTCTAATCTAGAATGAGCACTAAACCTGTGTTTCTCAAGGTCTTTCAGTTTCTTCACCAAGAGTCACAGCCCTGGGAGCAGGCTTCCAGGAGGGTTCTCTACACCATCGAGAAGATAAAGGTAGAGACAGTTTGAAGGAACAAACAACAGGAAATCCAGATGAATGCTTGATTACTGTTATCTCCAGCAGGGCTTCTCATGCTTTAATTACCCGGGGATCTTGTTAACATGCAGATTCTGATGCAGAAGATCTGATAGGAGCCTGAGATTCTGCATTTGCTAATAGGCTCCCAGACAGAGCTGATGGGATAGCCAAAGACCACACTTAGTGTAACAAGGTACTAAGTCTCCATGAACCAGGCTTGGAGCATTCCTGAATTGTTCTAAATGTCAAAGATACGATAAAAACAAGCACTGACCCAGGATGTAAAACAGGAGCAGCATGCTGCAGTGGAAAGGGGGCCGGGCTGGATCAGAGGACATTTGTTTTAGGCTCAGCACAGCCATGTCTTGGCTACTGGACTCTTGGTCAAACCACTTTGCTTTCTCAGGCCTCCAACTATAAAGTGAGGGGTAGGGAGCCACAGCTTAGATGACCTCAAAAGTCCTTTCTTAACCAGTGTCTGAGCCACCAGGGAAGTACCAGTGGGTTTATAGATTAATTAAATAAACTTGAGTTTAAAGAATCAGCAGGAATTCCATTTTGGGCATCATGGCAGATTAAATTTCCAAAGAAACAATCTCAATACAGAGCCTCTAAAACTGCTGGATTACTGAAAACTTCACATGCTTGGCTGAGGTGATGGAAAAGTAAGGGAAGGTCTTGGAAGAGAGAAACCAAGAAGTCAGCAAGGCACTGGAGGAGGCTTTTCCCAACTGTCTGAGCAGCAGAGCCTGAATTCAGGAGGGAACTGAGATGGGGAGAGGGAAGGAGCAGAAAAAGCTAGGGTCCCTAAAGTAACAGCCTCTAGGGGTGAACATCCGTTAGATCACAGAAAAAGCAAGAGAATACCAGAAAAACATCTGTTTTATTGATTACGTGAAAGCCTTTGACTGTGTAGATCACAACCAGCTGTGGAAAATTCTTCAAGAAACGGGAATACCAGACCACCTTACCTGCCTCCTGAGAAATCTGTATGCAGGTCAAGAAGCAACAGTTAGAACCAGACACGGAACAACAGACTGGTTCCAAATTGGGAAAGGAGTACGTCAAGGCTGTATATTGTCACCCTGCTTATTTAACTTATATGCAGAGTATATCATGCAAAATGCCATGCTCGACGGAACACAAGCTGGAATCAAGACTGCCAGAAGAAATATCAATAACCTCAGATACACAGATGATGCCACCCTTATGGAAGAAATGAAGAACTGAAACGTCTCTTGATGAAAGTGAAAGAGAGTGAAAAAGCTGGCTTAAAACTCAACATTCAAAAAATTAAGATCATGGCATCCGGTCCCATCACTCAATTGTTTCCCTATCTATTTGCCATGAAAACAGTGAGAGACTTTATTTTTGGGGGGCTCCAAAATCACTGCAGATGGTGATTGCAGCCATGAAATTAAAAGACGCTTACCCCCTGGAAGAACAGCTATGACCAACCTGCTGCTGCTGCTGCTAAGTCACTTCAGTCGTGTCCGACTCTGTGCAACCCCATAGACAGCAGCCCACCAGGCTCCCCGTCCCTGGAATTCTCCAGGCAAGAATACTGGAGTGGGACGCCATTTCCTTCTCCAATGCATGAAAGTGAAAAGTGAAAGTGAAGTCGCTCAGTCGTGTCCGACTCTTAGCAACCCCATGGACTGTAGCCTACCAGGCTCCTCCATCCATGGGATTTTCCAGGCAAGAGTACTGGAGTGGGGTGCCATCGCCTTCTCCAATGACCAACCTAGACAGCATATTAAAAAGCAGAGACATTACTTGGCCAACAAAGGTCCATCTAGTCAAGGCTATGGTTTTTCCAGTGGTCATGTATGGATGTGAGAGTTGGATCATAAAGAAACTTGAGCGCTGAAGAATTGATGCTTTTGAACTGTTATTTTGGAGAAGGCTGTTGAGAGTCCCTTAGACTGCAAGGAGAGCAAACCAGGCAACCCTATTCATATTCATTGGAAGGATTGATACTGAAGCTGAAACTCCAATACTTTGTCCATCTGATGCGAAGAACTCACTCATTTGAAAAGACCCTGATGCTGGGAAAGATTGAAGGCAGGAGGAGAAGGGGATGAGAGAGGATGAGATGGTTGGATGGCATCACCGACTTGATGGACATGAGTTTGAACAAGATCTGGAGATAGTG
>NW_011494680.1:11114407-11123850 GCF_000754665.1 Bison bison bison
TGTCCATCTGATGCGAAGAACTCACTCATTTGAAAAGACCCTGATGCTGGGAAAGATTGAAGGCAGGAGGAGAAGGGGATGAGAGAGGATGAGATGGTTGGATGGCATCACCGACTTGATGGACATGAGTTTGAACAAGATCTGGAGATAGTGGGGAGCCTGGACAGGGAAGCCTGGCGTGCTGCAGTTCATGGGGTCGCAAAGAGTTGGACACGACTGAGCGACTGAACTGAGGGTGAAAATAAAAAACCACCCACTGTATCTTCCCAGAGGGATACTGCAGGACCTTGGCCCCGGGCAGGGGACATAGTAAGTCTCCTTTACAGCCTGAGACTACAAGCCTGCCTTAACACGTATTAGGGTTAGAATTCACACTACCTACTTAGCCCAGTAACACTCAGAGCAAACAAGACCAGTTCTGTCTCCCCCAATCCCAGGCACATACACATGCAAACACTTTCTGGAAAAACACTCATTAAACCGAGATCTCCAAGAATAAATTCAAAGAGGCCACCATTGAAAACCATTAAACAAATGAAGAAGTAAAATGACTAAATGAAGGTCAGTACAAGCAGCAGACCACTAGTCAAACCTGTAAAGTCTACAGTTAATTTATTTTCTGCATCTGTTCATTACAAGAATAGTGCTTAGTTTCTCAGTCGTGTCTGACTCTGCAACCCCACGAACTGTAGCCCACCAGGCTCCTCTCTTCATGGAGTTTCCTAGGCAAGAATACTGGAGTGGGTTGCCATTTCCTTCTCCAGAGGAACTTTCCAAGCCAGGGATTGAACCTGGGTCTCCTGCATTATAGGCAGATTCTTTACCATCTGACGGGCTTCCCTGGTAGCTCAGACGGTAAAGCGTCTGCCTACAATGCAGGAGATCCGGGTTCGATCCCTGGGTGGGGAAGATCCCCTGGAGAAGGAAATGGCAACCCACTCCAGTACTCTTGCCTGGAAAATCCTATGGACCAAGGAGCCTGGTAGGCTACAGTCCATGGGGTCGCAGAGAGTCGGATACGACTGAGCGACTTCACGTCACTTTACCATCTGAGCCACCAGGGGAAGCCTGATCATTACAAGAATTAAAGAAAATAGGACATCAAAAACACAAAAGATCAGACTTTTATAAAAAAATGATCAAGGCAGCTGTAAGTGAACCAAATGAAATTAGGAATTTAAAAATATAGTAAGTGAAATTAGTTAATTCCTTGGGTGTCCAGTGGTTAGGACTCGGCACTTTTACTGCAAGGAAGGGCCTGAGTTCAACCACTGGTTGGGGAACTAAGATCCCATAAGCCACACAGGGAAGCCAAAAACAGGAAAAAAAAAAGAAAGTGAAATTAAAACCTTAGTGCAAATTAGGCAACTAGTGAAAAAGTAAGTGGTAAGATGGATTTAAATAAACTACATGCAACACAGAAAAATCAAGATACATATGAAACAGCTGTTATGAGAGATCAGGGGCTTAAGGAGTGACAATAAGCAATATTTCCTGAGCTGAAGATCTAGCTACAAATTTTCCAAAACTATTTCAGCTTGAGGAGCCCCAACTAGCAGAGATGAACCGAAGGAAGCGTCTATGCAGACAAACAGCAAAACAGTACAAAGAAAAGACCTTACAAGCAGCCAGAGAAAGGGCAGATTCCTAACAATGAGACTTGAACAACAGGGGTGTGTTGCAGGCTAATCTCCCCAAATAGAAGGTGGCCCCCTACAAAGCTCCATGGAAACCTGTTCAGTCTTGTGTTATGGCAACAGTCTGGGTCAACAAGGCTTGGACCCCAGTGTCTTAATCATGCCAGAGAAAGGGCTGGCAAGCCCCTAACCATGTTTACAGATACACAGACCCTGCCCTCATCCACTGTGTCATGCAGACTCAAGTTCCAGGCTGAGACAGCCCCTGAGCAAGCCAGGGGAGGGGCCAGGCCAACCCATGGCACTAAAGTTGCATGGGACCTGGAGAGCAAGGCTCCATCACAGCATAACAACCCCTCTGTATCCTGGCCCTCGGTCACCCCACAGGGCCCAGGGTCCTCCTGAAGTGTGAAGCCTGACCCTGCTGGGGGCTAAGAGCCACACCCAGAGGGCAGGGCACACAGGTTACTGATCTATCTGTACTTTGTTGGGTCTTCTCTCCCCCATCCAATGTTGCTCCAACAAGTTGCATGCATATTACAGGATCTTCAAAACGCTGAGAGAATTAAACAACCAGCAAAACTGATTTTCAAAACAAGGGCCATATAGGGACATGTTCAGGCAGACAAAAACAAACATACTTTACTATCATCAGACCCCCATCATCAGGGGAACTCCTCAAGGACATTCTTCAGGAGAGAGAAAATTCTGTAGGGAAGACACATGCAAGAAGGAATGCCAAGACAATGAAAGATATGCATGCAAACTGTACATGTATTAATGAGACAATGATACTGTCTGATTAAAATATAGATTGCAAATACTGGACAATAGCAGACTATAATTTAAAATGGGACAAAAGGAGCTAAGTGTCCCAAGGTCCTTATATTGTTAGGAAGGAGGGTAAAGAGAATGATTGGCCTCAGACCTTAGTTCAGTTCAGTCGCTCAGTGACCTTAGTTTTCTGAATGTTGAGCTTTAAGCCAGCTTTTTCACTCTCCTCTTTCACTTTCATCAAGAGGCTTTTTAGTTCCTCTTTACTTTCTGCCATAAGGGTGGTGTTATCTGCATATCTGAGGTTATTGATATTTCTCCCAGAAATCTTGATTCCAGCTTGTGCTTCTTCCAGCCCAGCGTTTCTCATGATGTACTCTGCATGTAAGTTAAATAAGCAGGGTGACGATATACAGCCTTGACGTATTCCTTTTCCGATTTGGAAAGTCTGCTGTTCCATGTCCAGTTATAACTGTTGCTCCCTGACCTGCATATAGGTTTCTTAACAGGCAAGTCAGGTGGTCTGGTATTCCCATCTCTTTCAGAATTTTCCACAGTTTATTGTGATCCACACAGTCAAAGGCTTTGGCAGACCTTAAGTTAAACATAAATGTTAAAATTTCAAGGAAAAGCACTAGAAAAACCAGAAACAGAATATATAACTTCCACATTCTTCAGGAAAAATGAAAGGGAACAAAGGGATCTTGCTAGTTAATCCAAGAAAAGGAAAAAATAAGATAAAAAAGTAAAAATGATTCCAAATATATCTGCAATATTAACAAATATAAGTGGGCCAATCTGTGAAGAAATATCAGAAAGAATAAAAAGTTCAACTACAAACTACAAGAAATAAGCTTAAAATCTAAGGATAAGAAAAGATGAAAGTAAAAGAATGAAAACATATATAATGCAAACAACCCAAAGAAAATATAGCTATATTAATAGCAGACAAAATAGAAAAAAATTATTACTAGATGGAGTTCATTGTATGTTGATGAAAAACTTAATTTGCTAAGACATCAATTCTAAGGTTAAGTAGACTTAATAACATACCCTGAAAAAAGTTACAGTGAAGTTGATAGAAATACAAAATGAACTTAGCATCATGAACCCTCTCTCAATCAGAAAAATAATTCATTAAGGAAATAAAAGATCTAAACAATTAATAAGCTTAATGTTAATACATACACAGGATATTGTAACAATATTAATATAAATCTATCTTCAACATCCTATTGAATATTTGTGAAAACTGACTACATATTGTTATAATACAAAATTTCAAACTATTATACAGACCTTATTCACTGAGCACAGATTAACAAATTAAAAGAAGATAATTTAAAAATCTTCTGAAGTTGGAAAATCTGAAGTTGGAAATGTTAAATATCTGATGAGTAAAAAATGATACCACAACAGTATTTAGGGGAAAAAAAGCAATGAATTCATTAAATGATCATTTCCATTTTACATCATTTAAAAAACCATACAGCAAACACACTCAAAATCCATTTGTGTGTAGATTCTGGTGTCTTTTTAAATGGTAGCCACTTTGGAAGAAGTTAAATTGAGACAGTAAGAAGGGAATAAGGTGACAGGTATTTCCAGTAAAGCCAATGTAAATTTTAAGTTAACCAAAAAATTTGCAACATTTATTTTTACTCTGTTTTTTGGTTATGTAAGAAAAATAAATCCTATTTCTTTACATCATAGTTATGTCAATTTCTCTCAGCCCATCAGTGTTCCCGGTGGCTAATTGAGTGCTGATTCTGAGTTTATTTTCGACACCTGGCAAACTCCACAGAGGTATGAAAGGAACAGGATGAACAGTCTTTAAAACGAATGATTAAACCAGACTATAACAAATCAGTTTTCCCTCTCAGCAATTATTTTTAGTATAACAAATACAGACACACTGACAAACATATTAAGTAACACATTTTATATCAGGCAAGAAATTTAACATCAGCATAACCAAGAGAATTATGCACAGATAGAATGTTTGAAGCAAAGCTGAAATCTGAGATATGCCTGTAAAATGATGAATGTAATTTGTGAGCCCAATATAGTATTCATGATCATCATGTTTTAGCCTGGAAGGACAGCTTTCAAGCCACAGCTAAGTAATTTGTTCTGAAACTGTAGACAGAAAACTGACTCTCTCCCAGTAGGGACAAGCCTCAACTGTCTCAATTTCTCTATCACCTTAAAAGAAAATAGCTGTGGTCCCACCACACCACTCCTAGACCTGAAGATAAAAAATATGTAACAATTAGCTTACTCCATCCTAAAGGAGATCAGTCCTGGGTGTTCATTGGAAGGACTGATGCTAAAACTGCTACTCCAATACTGTGGCCACCTGATGCGAAGAGCTGACTCATTTGAAAAGACCCTGATGCTGGGAAAGATTGAGGGCAGGAGGAGAAGGGGACGACAGAGGATGAGATGGTTGGATGGCATGACCAACTGGATGGACATGAGTTTGAGTGAACTCTGGGAGTTGGCGATGGACAGGGAGGCCTGGCATGCTGTGGTTCATGGGATTGCAAAGAGTCGGACACAACTGAGCAACTGAACTGAACTGAAATCCTGAAATAGAAATATCTAAATAGTGGTAGTTTGTAGAATTCCCTCGTATGTTAACCCACTATACACATCTACCATTCCCAACAATTCCAAGACATGTGAACTGTCTTTAGATTTTTACATTTATCTTCATTAACACATGCAAAGGACATTTCAGAACACCAGTGAGATCAATATGGTTTCTTCCATCTAAGTCTTAACCAGAAGAACAGAGTATTTCGTTTGAATAGCCAATTAGCTCTTTGTTTTCTAATAGTGAAAACTACCCAAAGCTTTACTTTAAAGCATCATCAATAATTGATACCACTCTACCGCTGTTTAAACCGGAAACCTGAGAGTGGGACTGCTGTTTAGCAAGTAAAAATACAGGACAACAGTTAAGTTGGAACTTCAGATAAGTTACAAAATTTTTTTCGTACAAGTATGTACCACATATCACATGCGACATACTGGAAGATTTTTCACTGTTCACCTGAAATTCGAATTTAACTGGGCGTCCTGTATTTTATCAGACAACTCTAAGCTAGAATTCTCCCTCTGTTACCTCTCACATGCAGTCCATCCCAACAAGGCTTATCGATTCTCCCTCCTAAAAACATCTAAAATCCATCCACTTTTCTCCATTTCTTCTGCCATCACATTGGTCTAAGCCACCAATCTAAGAATTTCCCAACTGCCTCTCTGCTTCTACTTTTGTAGAAATACCACTTTCTCTAAAAGTATCAGCATTAACTTTATACTAAGAGAAATAAAAGCTAACTTCAAGTTTCCCCTTTCCGGGTCATTATTGAGTAGCTGAATAGCAGCAACCTAAACTCTCTTAAGCAGCATCAGAGGGACCCATGAAATCGCAGCTCTGAAGAGTGAGGACTTTTCAGGGGTGATCTCTGAAACAGCTCCAAGGAAAGTAGCAGTTCTCTTGGGTGTGTCCAAGTCAATGACCTCTATCAATCATCTTGCTAAATGGTGTTTATTGCTACAAAGAGATAAGCTAAGAAAATCTGTGCAGCCACAAGTAAATCAGTAGTTCAATAAAGCTGGTTTAAAACACTCTTGTCTTTCAGAAAGAATTCCAAGATTTAGAAAGAGACTGCTTGATTGTGAGATATTCCTGTCCTTCAAACTGCTATTCTAAGAAACCATCCTGGTTAGTGTGCCCATCAACCCAAGGTTGCAAAGCCACAGAGCAGAGCACTAGAGAATTTAGGTAGTCGGTAAGTAAGAGGCAAGTGAAAAAACTGTGGCACTGACTTTTTCACATTACCGATGCTCAAGAACAGTTGCCACCTCCTGACTAATGAATAATAAGTATTTTGGTTGTTCGAGCTACAGAGAGCGCAGCTAACCTGTCATGCTGCGTGATCAATGGATAGCAACAAAGCGGATTATACAGAGAAATGCCAGTGCAGACTTTAAAGATTTGTGTGATACTGCAGAGCTGTACCAGCTAACCAAATTAAACACAAATTACTGCCATGGAAGTAACTGGCAGAAAACAGGTTTCCCTGTATATCAAAGAGGCCCCTGGAATTGTTACAAATGACTCTTAGATCATAGAACACGATGGCAATTCAAGTGTTTCAAAGTTCTTACAATGTAAATTTGAACATTCATCTATTTAATACAGAATACCCAGTCTTAATGTGGTTGGCACTGAACAAAGAAACTATTCAAGCTGTCGCCACATGAAACAAGCATTCAAAGGGGAAGTCAGAACAGCCTCTTATGAGAGTGAGTTCCTTTATTGAGGATCCAGTTATTATTATTCAATAAACAAGCCTTTCTGTGGATAAAGCCTAATGATGCCACCAAAATCGTTCTTGGAAGCCCCATCCAAGATACAGCTTTTGGTATGTCTTCTTCCCTACAGTGGAAAATAGAATTTCAGCCTCCGGACACCCTGGCAGAGGCGGGTGGAAATTAGCAATTGGAAAGAGGTATGAATGGTTGCACCGGGTCCAGTCAATCTCTAGAAAAAGAAGCATGGATGCTGCAAGAACAGGTAACCCTTAACGCCTGCACTTGTATTTCATGTATAATCTGTTTTGTGGGTCTCCACTGATCACACAACGTAACAAGCTGGCAGCACTTACGGCTCCACGACCAAAATACGTGTAAAACGATTCATTCCCAGTTTCTGTCGGCACCTGGGACCAGCAAGCTGTTTCCGTCACACGAAATACACTGGAAACTGGCTTACAGCAGAAGTGAGCTTATAAAGGGCTTCCCTTGGAGAAACCGAGGATCAGAAACTCTGAATCCTAACTGCTCTGAGACCATTTCAGCCTCCGCCCGCGGGACCCCGAATCCCCCCGGGATGCGCTTTCACAAGCACTCATAAGAAGGTCCACTGCTCGGCGGAGGACGTCTGGGGCGCGGGGGAGCTGGACGCCGGCTTTTCTCTGAATAAGGCCGCTCTTTGAGGCTCTCTCCCGGCCCAGGAGGGCAGAGAGCGGCCCGGGCATATGCTTTGGGGCTGAACTTGGGATGGGAGCACCTGCGTCTGCCCCGCGGGCGGGTGGTCGCCAACCCGCGCGGTGTCGCCCGAGCGAACAGCCCGGGACCGAGTGCGGAGATCCGATGCCCGGGACCGGGGGAAGAGGGCCCGCCGAGCCCGCTTACACCCCGCTCCCACCCACCCTCCGACCCCTGACCCCTTCCGGGTGAGCCGGGCCGCGGCGGCGGGACCCGCGTGGCCGCCCGGGCTTGGGGTTCCGGCGCGGGATGGGCCCGGCCCGGCACCCGCTCCTGCTCCGCGGTCCCGGCGGCGGCCCGGCCTCTGCGCTCCCCGGCGGGCGCTCACCTCTCCCTGGAGTAGAGCTGCAGCTGCTGCTCGCGCTGCCTCTTCCGGGTGAACGCCATGGAGGGCGGGCGGGGCGCGCGGCTCCAGCTCGGGTTCCGCGGCGCCGCCGCCGGCCGAGACGTTGGGAGCCCGGGAGGCGGGCCGGGCACAGCGGGCCTGCGGGCCCCACGAGGAGAGCGCGCCTGCGGCCTGGCGTCCCGAGCCCGCGCTCAGCGCCGCATCCCCGCCGCGTGGGGCCTCGGCCGTGACTCAGGTCGGAGGAGGGGCGGGCGCTCGCCCGAGGCGCCCAGGACCCAGGGCCCGGCCTGGGGTCCGTCCCTCCGCCCCAAATCGCCGCCCCGCGGCTCCATTTCACTGCTTTTCCTCATGAAGACGGAAGCCCACCCTGAACTAAGTCAGCGTGTGGGCCACGGAGGTTCTAAATAACATTTGAGTCTTTAATTGAAATAACTAGTCACATGATTCTCTTTTTGCTAACAGCTGTGTTTGAGATGCAACTTACACGCGAAACAATTCAGCCATTTAGAGTGTACCAATCAGTGGTTTTTAGTATATTCACAGATATGTCCAACTATTCGTGCAGCTGAAATCCAGCAGGACCCTGGAGGGAGGGGGCAGGGTGGCTCCTGGCTACAAAAGCCTTTCTGGGTCCCTGTTTATGTTTGAAGAAAAATGCTTTAGTCTCCTAGGCCTTCCCTGAGTTCCCAAGGGCAGCTTCATGCAGTTACTAACCAGGGCAGAGGGAAGCAGAGACGAAGGGAAAGCAGTCCAACACGGTGCAGAGCAGAGTCCTAGCTCCTCCTCAGGATGAAGCCAGAGCAGCTGAGCTCTGCTACCCGGATAAGGCCCCCGGATCAGGGGGACGATGCTAACTTCTGGCTGCCCACAGGACTTCCCTCTTCCCTCACCACCAAACAATGAGAAGAAAGGCAAACACCCTTCCTCCTACAGCCCACATTTTGCCTATGAACTCTCTTCCCTGAAACCCACTTGGTCTAGAAATAGATGCTCTGAGTTCAGAAGAGAGTCACCTCGGCTGGAAAAAAGGCCAGAAAACAGCTTGCAAGTTTACTTCATTCAGTTAAACATTAGCGACTGATGTGACCCTGCTGATGGAGAGTGACAAAGATTCCCTGCCGGAGCGAACTCCAGCCTTGCCACTTTGAGCCTTCCTCTCCACCAGGCCTTGGCCTAGAAAACCACAGACTCTCAGATCAGATCAGATCAGATCAGTCGCTCAGTCGTGTCCGACTCTTTGCGACCCCATGAATCGCAGCACGCCAGGCCTCCCTGTCCATCACCAACTCCTGGAGTTCACTCAGACTCATGTCCATCGAGTCAGTGATGTCATCCAGCCATCTCATCCTCTGTCATCCCCTTCTCCTCCTGCCCCCAATCCCTCCCAGCATCAGAGTCTTTTCCAATGAGTCAAGTCTTCACATGAGGTGGCCAAAGTACTGGAGTTTCAGCTTTAGCATCATTCTTTCCAAAGAAATCCCAGGGCTGGTCTCCTTCAGAATGGACTGGTTGGATCTCCTAGCAGTCCAAGGGACTCTCAAGAGTCTTCTCCAACACCACAGTTCTAAAGCATCAATTCTTCAGTGCTCAGCTTTCTCTATAGTCCAACTCTCACATCCATACAT
>NW_011494680.1:11123950-11125054 GCF_000754665.1 Bison bison bison
TAAAGCATCAATTCTTCAGTGCTCAGCTTTCTCTATAGTCCAACTCTCACATCCATACATGACCACAGGAAAAACCATAGCCTTGACTAGACGAACCTTTGTTGGCAAAGTAATGTCTCTGCTTTTGAATATGCTATCTAGGTTGGTCATAACTTTCCTTCCAAGGAGTAAGCGTCTTTTAATTTCATGGCTGCAGTCACCATCTGTAGTGTTTTTGGAGCCCAGAAAAATAAAGTCTGACACTGTTTCCACTGTTTCCCCATCTATTTGCCATGAAGTGGTGGGACCAGATGCCATGATCTTCGTTTTCTGAATGTTGAGCTTTAAGCCAAGTTTTTCACTCCCCTCTTTCACTTTCATCAAGAGGCTTTTGAGTTCCTCTTCAGCATATATGATTTTGCCTGCCACAGTACAAGACCTGTACAAACAGAAGCAGTTTCTGACTACCCAGGCCTCATCCCTGGGTATCCCCAGCTCCCCTGAAGTGCCTATCTGAGGAGGCTTAAGGCTTCCCAGAGGATTTACTATTTATTGTAGCCAACACCTGGGGCTTCCCTGGTGGCTCAGTGGTTAAGAATCTGCCTGCAATGCAGAAGTGGGTTCGATCCCTCGGTAGGAAAGATCCCCTGAAGGAGGAAATGGCTACCCACTCCAGTATTCTTGTTGGAGAATATCTTGGACAGAGGAGCCTGGCAGGCTACAGTTGGGGGTCACAAAGAGTCGGACACAATTGAGTACATACATAGCCAACATCTGACATGGGCCCTGACTGCTGTTTCTTAGGGCATTTACAAAAAGGGCTTACAGCTGTGAATTCTTTCTCTGAAACCTTGAGATGTGTCTCCCACAACCCAGGATTGGCTTCCTAAAGGACTCGAAAGCCATTTGAAATATCATCAGGAAGTTGAGGGCGTCTATCTCCTGCTCTCCCTGGGAAGGCAGCTGCCAGCCAGCAGATAAAGACTTGCATTTACAGCTATCCACTCTGAGATTTTTCACTTCCCAGCTTACCTTTAACAGGAGAAGGGAAAAAACTCTCTCAAAAAGACTTTCTTGAACAACAGCTCAGATACGCTTCTGCTGTTATGGCGGTTGTGTTCCTTG
>NW_011494680.1:11125154-11126844 GCF_000754665.1 Bison bison bison
TGATAATGAAGAAAGGACTGTGGGGGCTGGGGGGTGGTTCCCTCCTCCTCCTTCCACCCCAAACCACCAGCCCTCCAACACCTGTGCCCTTCACTTCGTTCTGCCATTTCCAAGTGCATTTTCCCAAGATCAGCCTCCTCTTCCCACTCAGTCAGCTTAGCCTCTGTAATTATCCCTTCTCTCTTCCCTCTTTCTCTCTTGCTTTGTCTTTTTCTCCCTCACTAAGTCATTCCCATCCAAATATATAGTTTTGAACGATGTTCCCCTTACCCCGCATCTCCTTCCGTCTCCCCATTCTTAGCCAGACTTCTGGAAACATTTGCCTCCCGGGGTGCTTTCTCACCCTGCCTGTCTTCAGTCTGCCCCACCTGGACTTCTGTTTCCACTCTGTGTTGTTGTTGTTTAGTCGCTAAGTTGTGTCTGCCTTTTTGTGACCCCATGGACTGGTGTCAGGCTCTTCGGTCCATGGGATTCTCCAGGCAAGAATACTGGAGTGGGTTGCCATTTTGTTCTCTAAGGGATCTTCCTGACCCAGAGATCAAAGCCAGGTCTCCTGCATTGCAGGCAGATTCTTAACCATCTGAGCCACCCGGGAAGCAAGGAGATTTAGAACATCGGATTTCTGAAGCTCAGGTTCTTTATGTCTCATCACAGAAAGGATTCAATTAAACAGGGTGGTATCACACTCATTAGACTTCAGCCTTATTCTTAAAAGGGCTTCCCTTGTAGCTCAGTTGGTAAAGAATCTGCCTGCAATTCTTAAAGAAGAATAATCCTTATTTTTCTTAAGGAAAAATTATTCTTTTTTTTTTTTTTGGAAAAATTATTCTTATCCTTCCTTGGTATTCCCTTACCAGTACTCAAGATCTCTGTGGGAATGATCTGATTACTGAAATGTTATTACCATGGCCCATGTGTAAGCTGATTCTCTCTCTTCTAGCTCATGTGAGAATGTTTCTCAGTCGTGTCTGACTCTGCGACCCCATGAACTATATAGCCTGCCAGGCTCCTCTGTCCATGGGATTCTCCAGGGAAGAATATTGGACTGGGTAGCCAGTCCCTTCTCCAGGGGATATCTTCCTGACCCAGGGATTGAACTCAGGTCTCCTGCATTGCAGGCGGATTCTTTACCATCCGAGCAACCGGGGAAGCCCACTCCAGCCCACTGATTTATAGATAAAATTGGCTCAAAGCTCACAGAATTCAACACCCTTTCCAACATGTCGCTTCCTTTCTCTGAGGGCTTCCATCATCATGACTCTCTCTGCCTCCTGAGATCCTGCTTCTTAACATGTGTCTTTGCTTTCACCACGGGAGCATTTTATCTGCCCGCCTCCCTACCACGTTAATGGAGAGTTGTGAATCCTGGCAGCAGTAACATCAGTGCAAACTGCTGTTAAAAACCCATGTTAGAAACCCTGGGCTCGATCCCTGTTCAGGGAACTAGATCCCATATGCAGCAACTAAGAGTTTGAATGCCATAGCTAAGACTTCAGTTCAGTTCAGTCGCTCAGTCATGTCTGAGTCTTTGCGACCCCATGAATCGCAGCACGCCAGGCCTCCCTGTCCATCACCAACTCCCGCAGTTCACTCAGACTCACATCCATCGAGTCAGTGATGCCATCCAGCCATCTCATCCTCTGTTATCCCCTTCTCCTCCTGCCCCCAATCCCTCCCAGCATCACAGTCT
>NW_011494680.1:11126944-11130698 GCF_000754665.1 Bison bison bison
CAATGAGTCAACTCTTCGCATGAGGTGGCCAAAGTACTGGAGTTTCAGCTTTAGCATCATACCTTCCAAAGAAATCCCAGGGCTGATCTCCTTTAGTGCAGCCAAATAAGTAAACATAAAAAAAAAAAAAAAAAAAAAACTATGAATATTTTCTTAGCTGTTTTAAGTCTACCACCACTGAGGAGCCCTCACATTTTTCTTCCACAAAGAGTCCAGGCTTACAAATTCCTTACCCCTCTCCCACCCCACAGCCTTTCTAGGGCTAAAGTGTCCGGCCCCAGGATCCTCTGGGGTCTTGTTAGAAACACAGATTGCTGGCCCCACCCTGGTGTTTCTGATCTACTAGATGGGTTCCCCAATGGCTAATCAGGTGAAAAATCCTCCTGCAAAGTGGGAGACATGGGAGATGCAGGTTGGATCCCTGGGTCGGGAAGACCCCCTGGAAAAGGGCATGGCAACGCACTCCAGTATTCCTGCCTGGGAAATCCCAAGGACAGAGAAGCCTACAGTCCATGAGGTCGCAAAGAGTCAGACATGACTGTGACTGAGCACACAGATCTGAGGTGGGAACCGAGAGTCCTGAGCCCCCAGGTAGTACTGATGCTTGTCTAGAGACCACTCTGAGAAACTTGGCTTTAGAACAAATTTCTTCCCAGTCTTAAAGACAGCAGCACCTCCACCTCCCCCCACCCCCACCCCCTGCCCTTCTCTTCATCCTGGCATCAGCAAATATGCAACCTCAGGTGGGGGAGTGGTGTGCTCACATTTTACTGCAAGCACTTATCAGCACATTTCCCCCAATAAGCAGTTTCCCCTCTAAGAGGCATGAGATGCCAGGTTTAAAGAAAATAAGCCTTGTTTTTCCCCCACTGTGTTGCCTCATCATTGTAATTGTCAATATTATTGCTATCTGAATTTATGATGCAATTACTTTGTAGAAAACACGATGCTGAGTACTTTGCATGCATTTTATTCTTCAATCCCGTTGGGAGCTAATTCTCCACAAATCTTTTACATTTCTCCGTGTTAGGCATCATCAGTCAATTTGCTCAGATTTATTTCCATTCTAGGAGAGTAGAGATCAAGAGTATCCTCTGCCCAGAGACACCCTGGGGATGATGAGGACCACACCCTCCCTGCCCCAGGGAAGATTTGCCGACCTCTCAGGATAATTAATGTAATAGTTCTCTCCAGAGGACAGAGGGCGCAGGTTTGCCAGCAGCCTCTGAATAAGGCTGTGGCTTCCCTGGTGGCTCAGACAGTAAAGAATCTTCCTGCAATGCAGGAGACTTGGGTTCGAGCCCTGGGTGGGAAGATTCCCTGGAGGAGGGAATGGCAACCCACTCCAGTAGTCTTGCTTGGAGAATCCCCAGGGACAGAGGAGGCTGGTGGGTTATAGTCCATGGGGTCACAAAAAGTCAGACAAGACTGAGCAACTTTCACTTTCCTGGAGAAGACTGGGGATTTCCAAAGATGCGAATTCCTGAGCTATGATGCAGGACCACGGTGTGTCCACATCCACTGACCGCCTCATCGCTTCAGTGGGACGTGAGGGTCAAGTGGCTCATGTTGCCTGCTCCCTGGTAAGTGACACACTCTCCAAATCCATGTGAGTACACTGTCCCCGTACCTGCTAAATCTAGAGGCATTTGCCAAGCCCATCTAGCAGCTGTCACCTGCCACTCCAGAGGAACTATTTGACTTCCTTCTTGGCAAATCTCTAGACTGTTCTATTATTTCCATTCTTTGGAAGAGAACAGCTAAAGCTTTATGCAGTTTAATAATATGTCCAATAGTAAGTAACAATGCCAGTTGATAAGTGACAGTGACAAGATCTGATCCCGTGTCTGCCTGAGTCAAATCTACTTTCTTTGCAATTATACATTTCTAGTGGCAATTCTGCAGAGAAGGCAATGACACCCCACTCCAGTACTCTTGCCTGGAAAATCCCATGGACAGAGGAGCTTGGTGGGCTGCAGTCCATGGGGTCGCTAACAGTCGGACATGACTGAGCGACTTCACTTTCACTTTTCACTTTCATGCATTGGAGAAGGAAATGGCAACCCACTCCAGTGTTCTTGCCTGGAGAATCTCAGGGACGGGGGAGCCTGGTGGGCTGCCGTCTACGGGGTTGCACAGAGTTGGACACAACTGAAGCGACTTAGCAGCAGTGGCTCAGTTAGTAAAGAATCTGCCCACAGTGTAGGAGACCTGGGATCAATTCCTGGGTCGGGAAGATCCCCTGGAGAAGGAAATGGCAACCCACTCCAGTGTTCTTGCCTGAGAATCCCAGGGACGGGGGAGCCTGGTGGGCTGCCGTCTATGGAGTCGCACGGAGTCGGATATGACTGGAGAAACTTAGCAGCAGCAGCAGCAGCAGTGGCAATTCTGAGACCTTAAAGAAAAAAAGACAAAACTAAGAATCAGAAGTCCTCATTATTGTATTAAAGCTCTAAGTAACCTCACAGGAAGAAAACAAAAATTTCCACTGTCAGTGTACCCAAGGGAGCCCCAACATACCTACCAGTGACGGTTGCTCCTGGACAATCTTCCTTGAAGGCAGGGAGGGGGAAGGATCAACTCAGTGTTTCTGACATCCCTTTTCAAAAAAATACCTAGTTTTATTTATCTGGCCACACTGGGTCTTAGTTGCAGCACGCAGGCTCTCTCAGTAGCAGCACGTGACCTCCTAGTTGTGGCGTGTGGGATCTAGCTCCCTGAACCCAGCCCCCAGAGTCTTAGCCACTGGCCCATCAGGACATCCCTGACATCCTCATAAAGTCTGCTTTTCCTCAGTTTCTCTTAGTAATTGATAGTATTTGTATATCCACATACCCATTTTCAGTCAGTTTTACTGAGGTATAGTTTACAATAATGTTCCTCAGTTGTAAGTGTGCCATGGATGTATTATGACACATGTGGAGTCATGTGACCACCACCATGCTTGTGATGTAGGAATTTCCATCACCCTAAAATGCTTTCTTGTGCTCTGTTGTCAGGAAGCCTGGTGTCCCTTCCTGATTCCTGGCAACCACTGATCTGCTTTTTGTTGGTTTACTCCTCTTTTCTAGACTTTGATATAAATGGAGTTATGAAGCACGTCTGACTTCCTTCCCTCAGCCCAGAGCTCTTAAGGTACATCCACGTGGTTACCTGGAACACTACTTCATTCTTTTTCTTTTCTTTTCTTTTTGCTGAACAGTAAGCTTTGTATGAATAAATCACAATGAGTTTGTCTTTTCAACAATTGATGGAAATCTGGGATGTGTTCAGTGTTTTGGGCTAATATGGATAAAGCTGCTATTAACAGTTGAGTACACATCTTTGTTTTCCTTGAATTCACGAACTAAAATGGACTGGAATGGGTGAGTTTAACTCAGATGCCCATTTTATCTACTACTGTGGCAGGAATCCCTTAGAAGAAATGGAGTAGCCATCATAGTCAACAATAGAGTCCGAAATGCAATACTTGGATGCAATCTCAAAAACGACAGAATGATCAGTTTTCATTCCAATCCCAAAGAAAGGAAATGCCAAAGAATGCTAAAACTACCACACAATTGCACTCATCTCACACACTAGTAAAGTAATGTTCAAAATTCTCCAAGCCAGGCTTCAGCAATACATGAACCGTGAACTTCCAGATGTTCAAGCTGCTTTTAGAAAAGGCAGAGGAACCAGAGATCAAATTGCCAACATCCGCTGGATCATCAAAAAAGCAAGAGTTCCAGAAAAACATCTATTTCTGCTTTAT
>NW_011494680.1:11130798-11151963 GCF_000754665.1 Bison bison bison
ATCCGCTGGATCATCAAAAAAGCAAGAGTTCCAGAAAAACATCTATTTCTGCTTTATTGACTATGCCAAAGCCTTTGACTGTGTGGATCACAATGAACTGTGGAAAATTCTGAAAGAGATGGGAATACCAGACCACCTGACCTGTCTCTTGAGAAACCTGTATGCAGGTCAGGAAGCAACAGTTAGAACTGGACATGAACAACAGACTGGTTCCAAATAGGAAAAGGAGTACATCAAGGCTGTATATTGTCACTCTGCTTATTTAACTTATATGCAGAGTACATCATGAGAAATGCTGGGATGGATGAAGCACAAGCTGAAATCAAGATTGCAGGAGAAATATCAATAACCTCAGATATGCAGATGACACCACCTTTGTGGCAAAAACTGAAGAAGAACTAAAGAGTCTCTTGATGAAAGTGAAAGAGGAGAGTGAAAAAGTTGGCTTAAAGCTCAACATTCAGAAAACTAAGATCAAGGCATCTGGTCCCATCACTTCATGGCAAATAGATGGGGAAACAGTGGAAACAGTGAAAAACTTTATTTTTGGGGGCTACAAAATCACTGCAGATGGTGATTGCAGCTATGAAATTTATTAAAAGATGCTTACTCCTTGGAAGGAAAGTTATGACCAACCTAGACAGCATATTAAAAAACAGAGACATTACTTTGCCAACAAAGGTCTGTCTAGTCAAGGCTATGGTTTTTCCAGTAGTCATGTATGGTTGTGAGAGTTGGACTATAGAGAAAGCTGAGCCCGGAAGAATTGATGCCTTTTAACTGTGGTGTTGGAGAAGACTCTTTAGAGTCCCTTGGACTGCAAGGAGATCCAACCAGTCCATCCTAAAGGAGATCAGTCCTGGGTGTTCATTGGAAGGAGTGATGTTGAAGCTAGAACTCCAATACTTTGGCCACCTGATGCGAAGAGCTGACTCATTGAAAAAGACCCTGATGCTGGGAAAGATTGAAGGCAGGAAGAGAAGGGGATGACAGAGGATGAGAAGGTTGGATGGCATCACCGACTCAATGAACATGAGTTTGAGTAGGCTCCGGGAGTTGGTGATAGACAGGGAGGCCTGGCGTGCTGTGGTTCATGGGGTTGCAAAGAGTCGGACACGAATCAGCGACTGAACTGAACTGAACACATCTTTGTTAGAATATACATTTTCTCCCATGTCCTAGGGGCCATCTCCTGGAGGCTCCCATGTGTTCCCAAGGTAAAGCCCAGCTCCTAGCATGGCACTGATACTTTTTAGGAGCCTTTCTTTATCTTTCCCACTGTATATCTCTAAATATTTTCTGACACAAATTTGTATCTATGCACCCAAACAGTGCTAAGAGCTGGGGATAAATATAAACAAAGCAGAGAAGATTCCAGTCTTTACAGAGCATCTAGTGGGTAAAATTGACTATAAACAAACCAAAATATAAAATAATTGCAGGGAATTCCCTAGAGATTCAGTGGTTAGGACTCTGTACTTCCACTGTGGAGGGCCCAGGTTCAAATCCTGTTTGGGGAAGTAAGATACAAGATACCACAAGTCACATGGTGCAGCCAAAAAAAAAAAAAAAGATCGCAAACCATGAGTGCTAGAGAGAGATGAGATGACACTACTAGCTGCCATATGGCACAGAAGAACTTGGCTGGAGGTGAGAAGGTCACAGAATAACAGGCTGTGAGATAACTGGGTCAGGCACGTGGGCACAGATGCCATCAAGGTTAATGATGGGCTAGGGAAGAGGGACTCGGTTAGCCCAGAGTCAAAGCCTTTCATGAATCAGGTGGATTCCCAACAGGACAATAGATGATAAAGCCTGATGTCATTAACTTCTAAGGAATTCTGGTTCCTGAAGGAGAAAAATATATCATGTGAATATAGCAAAAGGAAGCAAGGAAGATGCTTATCTCTCGGTCCTAAGGTGCACAGGTTTAAGAACCCAGGATCACACAGGACAAAGGACTAAGAGTTGCTATGATTGCTACAGATCAGAAATGAGTAACATAGTCTCTGTCCTGAAGGGGCTGTTATGTTAACTCCCAAAGAGTTGGGAGGAGAGGGGTGGAGAGGAGATGAAGTTCAGAGTGAGTGTCCTGACCTAGTCAACAGCTGGAGAAGCTGGGCTACTGATGATAACAGAAGTAAATAGGTGAGAAATGGGAGGACAGATAGTGAAAATTGTAGTTTGGGTCCTGAGTATATGGTTCTCTGGCTTCTGGCTTCTGCTCACTTGTGATTGCTCTGAGCTTCAGAAGCCTGAAAGGGATGCTTGACCAGGTGTAACAACGTGCCTGTCCACACACTCAGGCCTTTGCAAAGCTGTTCTGACTCAGTAATTTCCCTGTCCTCTGACCTCCCATTCATGATACAAGTCAAATTTCACTTCCTCTTTGAGCTCCCCAGTCACCAGTTGTACCTACCCACACCCTAAGTGAAAAAGAGCAGACATTTGAATCACCCGGATTCTCGCAGCTTCCAGTTCAGAGTCTAATTTTAGCTCATCCCCTCTTGTAATTATTTGTTTACATTTCTGTTTACCTTGCTCTCATAACAGCCCCTTCAGGACAGAGATTATGTTACTCATTTCTGATCTACAGCAATCATAGCAATTCATGGTGTCAGTCCCATGCATATCTTACCAACACAAGCTGATAGAAAGCATAGAAATTCAACTCCATTGGCCTGTTACCTGTTTCATGAAACCATACTTCCTCTTATTTATTGTACTTATCTTGTTCAAGTTTCACAGCATGCTCTTTCCATTAGTACTTTGAGCATAGCTAACAAATCCATGTCATCTTGTTCATGCAGTATAGAATCCTGTGTGCTGTGTGAGTCTATATCCTGATAAACTCAAGTGTCCATGCTTGGTGGCTTGTTCTTTCAATGAAGCTTCTCGCCTCCATTGTTAAGGTCACTTCAACTGCCCTTCTTTGCCCAAGTGAGTATAGACTCCCTTTGTTTCAATATTCAGAAAGCATTCCTTGCTTCACCTTGCTTTTATTCCTTAATTTCTTCACTAGGGCTTAAAATCAGCTTGGAACGTTGACTGAAAACGGGCCTGGTTGTCACTGCGTGAATGAGTGGAAAATATCACTCTATATGTGGTCTTAACATTTAAGAGATTTTAGTTGCAAAGTAGACTAGATTTATGATCACTGTTGTGTGGCTTGCCACCTTTAACATATATATCCTTTATTTAGAGGGTATTGACAAATGACAAGGTATAGACAGATTACCTGTTCCTAGATACATAAAGAGTGTGGAAATTAGAACACAGTCATGGTTAGGACAACACAAAACATCCAAATCTACTTTAGCAAAGATTAATGAATAAGATATCTGATGAAGAATATGCATATATAGCATTAAAAAAAAGTGTTAGTCACTCAGTTGAGTCCGACTCTTTTGTGACCCCTTGGACTGTAGCCTGCTAGGCTCCTCTGTCCATGGAACTCTCTAGGCAAGAATACTGGAGTGTGTTGCCATTTCCTACTCCAGGGAATCTTACTGATCCAGGGATTGAACCCTGGTCTCCTGCATTGCAGGCAGATTCTTTATTGTCTGAGCCACCAGGAAATACCCATTATATGGCATATTGCTTTTTAAAAATATATATTTATTTATTTGGTTTTACCAGGTCTTAGTTGTGGCATGTGAAATCCAGTTCCCTGATCAGGGATCAAACCCGGGCCCCCTGCATTGGGAGCATGAGTCTTAGCCATGCTAAGAGTCCCGGCATATTGCTTTATAAATGATATAAATTGCTTTTGAAAATAATGAAACCTCATCAGAATGCTCCCCAAAGATGTTCACAACTTCACGTCAAAAAGGATGAATATTAACTTACATGGACAAAAAGATTCTGATTTAAGGACCTTGAAAGGGCAAGATTATCCTGGATCATCTAGATGTGCCCACTCTAATCACATGAGTCCTTTCCAAGCTGTAGTCACAGGAAGTGTGAGTGCAGAAGAGAGAACCCGAGAGATGGCAGTGGGAGACTCAAGTCACACTTGCTAACCTGGAAGACAGAGGCCACGAACTAGGGGATGCAGGCGCCCTCAATAGATTGGAAAAAGCAGAGAACCAGTTTCTCCCCCGGAGCCTCCAGACAGGAGCAGGGCCTTGGTTTTAGCTCAGTGAGATTCCAGCTCTGTTGGAAGCCACAGAGTTCATAGTAATTTGACACCGCAGCCATAGGAAACCAAAACAAGACAGTATTGTAAGGCGGATGGAATGGCTTTCCAGAAAGAAAAACCAACCAACCCAGTGAAACCCTGGCTGAGAGTTGTATATAATTTAGATGGAAATGGGGAACATGACTGGAGAACATGAATTATCTTTGATCATTATTTTCCAGACAGGCCTGATGATCACTTAAAACAGAGAAAAAGACAGCACAATATCCACCAAGATGTTCACAGTATTGCTTCAATAGTGGGATTATGGGTAGAGCAGTCCCCCTTATCTGAAGTTTCACTTTCCGTGGTTTCAGTAACCCACAGTCAACTTCAGCCTGGAAATACTAAATGGAAAATTCTGGAAATAAACAATTCATAAGTTTTAAATTGCATACCATTCTCAGTAGTGTTGTCGGGGGAGTGTGTAATCTCCTAGGTTCTGTCTTGCCACAGCAAAAATTTGAAGTGACGGATGGACCAGTGTTACAGCTCAGTTTTATTGGCAGGTAAATACATCCTTGAGGTGTGAGGGCAGGCAGACGCAAAAAAGGTGAAGAGAAGTCCTGGGCTCAATTTTGGCTCCTCTTTTTATATGTTTTTTTCTCCTCCCCAGGAGCCTGCCCTATATAAATTGGGCTAGCCAGGAGGGCTGTTTGTTTTACTTGAGGTCCTCACTCCAGTCCTTGGACCTTCCTTTGTTCTATTTTTGTGGGCTTTTCCCCTCTTTATCTTTTAGCCATCACCATTTTGGACTCCTTTTTCCTATTCTAACTACCTAACATTCCCCCCTCAAGAGATGGGAGGCCCAATTCTTTGGGAATAAGGGCATAGAAGTCTTTCTGGCTACTTCCTGCTGAACTGGGATGGTGAGGGGCATTGGGCCTCCCCCTCTTGCTAGTCTTAAGCCTCAGAGTCCTTATAGTGGTGTCCATCTAAGGATGAGTGATATTTTCTGTGGTTGGCTGTAGTTTTATATATCCTTGTTGAACTGGCACTGCATGTTATAGCTTGTTGACCTGGGCAGAGACAAAACAGGTTAGACAATTGAAAATATATGGAGCAATCATAAGCAGCATCAATATGGTGATAATTGGTAGGGGTATTAGTCAACTCCAAATTCCCCTCGCCAGGAGAAGGATCCCCCAAAGAGAGACTGTAGCCACCCTGAGAACTCTCCAGCTCATTTTTTGAGATCCTGTAGAATCTGAATGCTTTCCTTGAGGACTGTGAGACTTTCTTTAACTTAGTTGGAGCTATTTACCCAGAAGCATCATGTCTCATTCAAGCTGACTCAAGCCCCTCCTCATTCAGGGATCAGGAAATCTACCTCCTGTCTGTTTTAGAGTATAATCCCTGCCAAGCTGTGTTGGCTTTTTAGCACTATCCTGAGAAATCTTATCCCCAGAAACTTAGTTTTGGGGGTGTTCATTAGACTGGCACTCATTTGCAGTCCTGAATAGGTATCTGAGATCTCCCAGGGGCTCACAGGTGTATTGAGTGTCCTCTTCTGTTTTCTTCCACGGCTTGACTTGTGAGTAGTGAATCCAGGAGTCATGTCCTTGTACCTTCACTGCTGTGGGGGTAGAAAGTATTAAGGATAGGGGCCCTCACATGTGGGATGGAGTTGAGCCTTTGGGGACCCATCCTTCCAGACTTTAATTAGGACTTGAGTCCCTGGAGCATATAGTGGTGGCTCTTTAGAATATTTTGGGTCCTGGTTGACACCCCAAAGTATATATCTTGTTGGAATTGTGTCCAATGGCCATGGTATAAGACTGGAGGGTCTGAGCCTCTGGATCTAGGAAGAGGTTATTGACATAAACAAAAGGTCTCCCATATAGCATCTCAGAAGGACTAAAACCAACCTGTTCCTTAGGGGCAATATGGGTGTGGAGGAGAGCTATTGGTAAAGCCTCCTTCCATCCTAGGGAGGCCTCCTGGGTTATCTTTTTTATTTGCCAATTTTAATAATTGGCTGGCTCTTTCTACTTTTCCTGAAGACCGAGGCCTCCAGGCACAATGGAGATGATAAGTAATGCCCAATGCTTTAGAGACCCCTTGCGTGACCTTAGAAGTAAATGATTTCCCATTGCCACTTTGTAATGACCTGGGCAGACCAAATCTTGGAATGATTTCATGGAGCAGTTTTTTTTTTTTTTTTTAACCACCTCCTCAGCCTTCTCAGTCTAGGTGGGAAAGCCTTATCCATCTTGTGAATATATCTATCATGACTAACAGGTATTTATACCCTTGAAAAACTGGCATCTGGGTGAAGTCCATACGCCAGTCCTCTCCTGGGCATGTCCCACATCACTGGACAGGCTGGGCCAGCTGGGGTCTTTGAGCTCCTTGGGGGTTAATTGGCAAGTGGGACAAGAGGAGACCACTTGCCTTATAGTCGTTTGGAGGCCTGTTCCTCTAAAGGACCTTTCTAGTAATCTTTGGAGGGCCTTCTCCCCTAAATGAGTGGTGGCAAGTAAGGAGTTAACCAACTTCCATTGGAGGTTCCCAGGTAGAAAAAGGAGTCCCTCCTTGTGGAACCACCCATATGACCCTGAAAGCCCTCTCTCGTAGCTTTAAGAGTCTCACCTTCCGGATATGAAGGAGTTTCTGGCAAATTGGTCTGTGGAACTAAGGTGGCAACCCCTATTAGGTCACTGTTCTGTAATGCTGCTCTCCTAGCTGCCTGATCAGCTGCTTGGTTCCCTCGTGCCACTTCCATGCTCCCTTTTAGGTGTCTTTTACAACAGGAGACTGAAACCTCAGAGAGCAGAGGAACTGCCTCCGAGAGCCTAAGGATTTGATCACCACATTTGATTGGGGTCCCTCAGATGGTCAAGTGGCCTCTTTCTTTCCAAATAGCAGCAGTTTATATAGCACCAGAAAGGCATACTTGGAGTCAGTGTAAATGGCTACTCTTTTTCCTTACTCTAAAGCTCGAGTCAGGGCTATGAGCTCAGCTAACTGGGTTGAAGTACCTGGTGGCAAAGGTTTAGCCTTTATGGTCTCAAAATTGGAGGCTACAGCAAATTCAGTTATTCTTTTTCCATCCAAGACAAAGCTGCTTCTGTCAATGTACCAGATTTCCTCAGGATTGGTCAGAGGATCTTCTGACAGTCCGTCTCGGGGTTTTGTCCAGTGGTCCAAAGTTTCTAGGCAAGAGTGAAAGGGTAGAGAGCTCTAGGGGGTAGGCAGGAGGGTAGCTGGGTTAAGAACCTCACAAGGGGATATATTCAGGCCTGGATTTTCCATCAGCACTACTTGATATCTGAGGATTCTTTGATCACACATCCATAAATGGCCTCTCCCGTTCAGGAGTTGTTTCACTTGGTGGCTGGTAAAAATAGTTTGCCCCCAAAAGAGAGTCTTAAAGCATCTTCTATCAGGACTGCAATAGATACAAGATTTCAAAGGCAGGGAAAGATCTCTTCCCAATAAGAAAACAGGACACTCAGGGGCCACCAGAAACTGGTGGGAAAATATTTGTCCATCCCAGCAACAAAGAAGTGCTCAGGTGAATCTTTTTGTTAACTGTTTTTCCTGTAGCACCCAAAATGGTACAGGTTTGGGAGGAGATGGCTCCAGAGTAGGAGGTTAGGACAGAGTAGGTAGCCCCTGTGTCAACAAGAAATTCTCAGACCTACCCGCCACATCCAGTTGCACCCTTGGCTCCAGCTCTGTGATGGTTATATGTGACAGGCGGGATGGCTGGAGCAGGCCACTTCAGTCCTGTTGAACCATCGTGAAGAAAGGCTTGGCACCTGACTTCGAGGCTCTTGGGCCCTGAGGGCAGAGTGCTGCCCAGTGTCCCAATTGATGGCATTTGTAGCAAGCTATTTTAGGAGACTTGTCATAGTTTGGACACTCTTTGGCCTGATGTTGCGCCTATCTACAGATTAGGCTTTTGCCTTGTGCCTTGTCCTTTAAGGACTTGGGGTTTGCCATAGGGCTTCCCTGGAGGGCAGCCAGCATCTGGGCATGCCTTGTCTCTTTCCTTTTCTCCCTTTCCTGGGCCTTGGCCTCCCTATCCTATTCTCTGTAATAAAAGGTATTGGTGCCTGTCTGGACCATCTCATCTAAAGAGGCAGCAGGGTCCTGCTGCTGTAGCGGTTTTAACTTTATCCTGATATCTGAGGCACATTGGGACAGGAATTTGTCCTTTAAAATCACCTGTCCCTCATAAGAGTCTAGGTCCAGATTGGTAAACTTTTGGAGGGCCTCTTTTAGCCTTTCCAGAAAGGCAATGGGGTTCTCATTGGACTCCTGAGTTATTGCTGAGACCAGGAGTAGTCCCACAGCTAATAGGCTTCCTTCTATTTCCATAGGTGGACTTCTTGAGAGGGGAGTCTTTCTGAAGCGTATCCTACCCAGTACTGTTGCAACCTGAGAGTCAGGTGTCCCCGGGTCAGATTTAGGCGTAACAACTTGCTGGAGATCGAATCCCCAAGCAGGTCGAGGCATGTCAGCCTCCCGAGAATTGGGTCCCTGGTCAGGTCGAGGCATGTTGACCTCCTGGGGCCCCTGAACTGGCAGATCTCTGAGCAGGTTGAGGCGTGACAACCTCCCAGGGAACAGGCAGGTTGAGGCAGGTCGACCTCCTGGGACCCCAGGCTGGTGGATCCCTGAGCAGGCTGAGAGGTAACAACCTCCTGGGGACTGGATCCCTAGGCAGGTCGACCTCCTGGGACCCCAGGCATTTCTCTCCCAAAGGTCAGCTATTTTCTGGTTGACCCTCCAGAAGATTGTAGAGGCAACATTGTGGGCCCGGACGGGGCTCAGGAAAAGCACAAGAAACAGGAGGGAAGGGGACTGGGCACAACTTTTGAAAGAATAACATAGCCCAAGGGCATAACACAAGCTGATTAAAATCAAATGGGTCCGAGATGACAAGTCAAATTCAACTAAACCTTGATCCTCAATCTGCAAGCTAAATGACACACCCAGAGGTGCCAGGACAGTTCAGGCAAGGTCAAAAGAGGGAGGAGGGGGTGATTCCTGAAATGTTGGAATGATCCTCCCACTCATGGGGTGGGAACTAACCACACCACATTCCACGGGCATTGCACCCTCCTCTGTGATGGCCCATACCCTGTGGAGTGTGCTTCTCTCTGAATCCAAACAAATCCACCTCTTGCCTACTGTTGTGTCTCTCACAGAAATTTTGCAATGAGACATCAGAGCCTGAGCTTCATTAGGTCCTGAAGCCAGGCACTGTGGGTTCCGGCCAGGCGCAAGTCCCAGCTGGATACGACTGAGTGACTAAACATAGCAGAGTTCCTGCCACGTGGGTTTGAGTCCCAACGGTTTCAAGCACAACTTTCAGAAATGAAAAGATGATGACCTGCCCAATAGTTTGTAAGCAGTGGCATAGATGGAGAGAGGAACTGAAGGACGGGAGGAAAAAGCAGTGGGAAAAATGTACTGAGGAATCCCCTTCATAACCTGCTGGAAAATCTGCTAAAAATACCTGACCTATGCTCACAGTTTTCATTGGCCTGGTCCTTGGCACAAAGAAGATTAAGGACAGAAGAACCCCCACCCACTTGGGCAACAGCTACTAGAGCGCAAAGGATAATGGAGCCTTTGGGACACACTGGGGAGTAGCCTCTCCAGAGTCACTCAATTGCACCCACTGCCATTGGCCTGTTTGCGGGGGGTTCAAGGAAACAAGAAATGAGAGATTGTAAAGGAATTAAGATTTTGTTAGCCATATGTCCTTCCAGACATAGGAATGAGGGATTCCTACCTGAACAGGAGGTCTCCTGGAATCTGAGACTGAGCCGCATGAGCTCTCTGCTGAGTTTGTTTTTGCTGTCCCGGTTTCCAGCACGCTGGGCTTCTTGTCCCTTCCACTGTGCTGTGTTTTCTTTGTGTTCAGCTTCTGCCACAGAAGCTTCACCGAGTTGGGCTTCTGCTGTGCTTGGCCTCCACTTTGCAGGGGCCAAGCCGAGGTTGTTTCAGCCAGGTTAAATCCAAGAAACAGCACCATATATGTCAGAGGAGTGTGTAATTTCCTCAGTTCTGTCCTGCCGTAGCAAAAATCTGAAGTGACGGACAGACCAGTGTTATAGCTCAGTTTTATTGGCAAGTAAAGGAAAATATATCCTTGAGGCATGAGGGCAAGTAGACCCAAAAGATGGGAAGAGAAGTCCCTGGCTCAATTTGGCTCCTCTTTTTATATGCTTTTTCTCCTCCATCCTACCCTATGTAAATTGGGCTAGCCAGGAGGGCTGTTTGTTTTACTTGAGGTCTTCACTCCAGTCCTCAGACCTTCCTTTGTTCTACTTTTGTGGGCTTTTCCCTTGTCTTTTAGCCACTGCCATTTTGGACTCCTTTTTCCTATTCTAACTACCTAACAGTGTGATGCAATCTTCCTGTCCAGTTCCATGCCCCTACGTGGGGTCCCAGCCACAGACATGGTCAGCTCCTGACAGTCAACCCAAGGTTTAAGGCCCTACTTCTGACCCACCGATAGACGGTCAGTAGTAACCTAACATGCTGCCTACACCACTGACTTATCTCCTTTTCATCACATGGGCATTTCATCTTCTCACACTGTCACAAGAAGGGTGAGAACAGTACAATAAAAGATTTTGAGCGAGAGCACATTCATATAACTTTTATTACAGTATACTTTTCCGTTTTATTTTATTATGAGTTATTATTGTTAATCTCTTACTATGCCTATTGCCATTTCCTACTATGCCTAATTTATAACCTAAACTTTATCATAGGTATGCATGTCTAAGAGAAAAACAGTATCTATGGAGTTTGGTCCCACATATGATTTCAGGCACCCACTGGCAGCTGGAGGAACTTATTCCCCACAGATGACGGTGGACACTGTACACATGTATACATATTTCCCCTATCCATTTATCCATATACTTGCTTAGATTTTTTAATTTTTGTACAACAAATATATATCACTTTGTATGTTAACAAAAAAAAAAAATGGAAGTGAGCAAAAGAAGAAATTATTTACTGCAAAAAGATTTGGTTCAAAGGTCATTCAGGTCATTCATACTGAAAATCATGACCCAAGACCAAGTTTTCCAGTCAGTAATAAATTCTCTTTCTAAATACTCTGAGGTGCAACACACACACACACACACACACACACACACACTCACACACACATCTGTGAATCAAAAATTAGAATTTTAAAAAACCTTCGTATAGCACTATAAGCTTTATATTTTCCTAATATTCAAAAGAATATTCTTGATGGAATCAGTGTGGATATTACCAACTGTGATTTCTTTTAAAAACGTAGTAATAATGAGATTTGTCAACATTTGGAAGTTACAAAATCACATGTGGGTGAAAGATTCTTTCAGAGTGGGAGACAGATTGATGGATTGAAAAGTTCACTGATACAGTTTCAGTTTCTCCATTCAACCAGCCTTTAAGACGTTACGACTTGCTGAGCTACTGTTGAACCAAAGAGGAAAGTTCATTTACATGAGAAGACTATTAAATACCCTTCCCTTTTCTAATTAAATATCCCTCTGAGATCAGATTTTCTTCAGATACTTCAACCAGAACAGCATATCACAAGGGATTACAAGCCCAGGATACTGCTAGAATCCAGTTTTCCTCTATTAAACCAGACATTAAAGAAACTGTCAAGTATGAAACAATGACATTCTTCTAATTAACTTTATTCCAAAACATGTTTTATGCAAATATTTATTTTAACAGGCAGTAGATTTATTACTGTCATTTAAAAATATCTTAAAAACATCTAGCTATCAATTTCTAAGATAGTAAATATCCACATAAAAGTTCTCAGTAATTTTTAAGGGTGTAAATGGATTTGGGAGAGGAAGTCTGAGAATGGCTAAATAAGCCATTAGGAAGTTCTAGACTCTAACAACTTCTGACAGAGAGATGGAAAAATTGTTAGCAAGGAGTCTTATTTATTTGACACACATGTTGTCTCAGGAAGGGTTAAGAATATTAGAATTCGGACTTCCCTCATGGCTCAGTGGATAAGAATCCACCTGCCAATGCAGGCAACATGGGTTGTACCCCTGATCCAGGAAGATTCTACATGCCATGGAGCACTAAGCCCCGAGCCACAACTACTGAGCCTGTGCTCTAGAGCCAGGGAGCCGCAACAAGAGAAGCCACTGCAATGAGAAGCCTGTCCACCTCAACTAGAGAGCAGCCCCGAGCTCACTGAAACTACAGAAAGCCCACATGCAGCAATGAAGACCCAGTGCACCTATCAATCAATAAATAAAATCACAATTCTAAGAACAGTTCCAGTTATCCACGCAGCTTCTAAGGTTTCTAGTTGTTGTGATAAACTGAATTGTAAATGAATTACTTTAATATAAAAGAGATTTTCCTATCCTATAAGTAATAAAAAGTGCAAAAGTATGAAAGATTTTGATCCCTTGCTTCAGGAGAAGATGGTACTTTATTAAAAGAAAGGAGAAAAAAAATAAGAAGGGAAATGGATACTAGAAGGTAAGAGTTTTGGAGCTGTTCTAGAGAAAATAGCCACTAAGAAACTTTGTGATAGGGACTTCCCTGGCAGTCCAGTGGTTAGGACTCCCTATCTCTACTGCAGGAGGCATGGGATTGGATCCTGGTTGGGGAACTAAGATCCCACATGCCATGCAGCCAAAAAAAGAAGATATAAACTCTGCAATAAACAGAATTACATACCAAGAAAAGATTGGAATCTCTAACTTGGCTGAAGAGATATTTGAAACAAGGGTAATATGTCAGCTAAAATAAAACCTCAAGTCAAGAAACATTCTGTATTCCTGTAGTTTTTATAAAGTATAACATCAATGTAGATAACCAGAGAAAACAATTTTTATCTGTATAATTTCTCAGCTGCCTTGTCACCACTAGCTGGGTCATGGCCATGGTGACAAATAACAGCCCTTAAACTGACAATCTGTAATACAGAGAGTTCACATATGGAGAACTGGGAATTCATTTCAGGTAATTTAATTTCCCCTCTCTATCCAGCAGGGAAAATATCTCAGATATTTTCCAGAGTAAATGATCACATTCCCCTGAAGATGATTCTAGAGGTACAGTATTTTAATGCTAGTTAATTGAGCTGGTGATTCCCTCAACACTCTGGCTTCACTAGCTACAGGCAGGAGCTCAATGGACTGTAACACAGCGCTGGCCTGAAAGGGCTATTGAATAACTCCATCGCTGCACACCCTTCAGCCGCAAGGATGCCGACTTGATGGTGATCCAGATGGAGGCTGATGGTTGGAACTCACTGATGTCTTTGTACCACTGGCCATTTTTTTTTTTTAATGCTCATTCACTTAAGCCCTGTCACAGCATATCTACTGTCTCATAAGTTAGCAGTTAAGAGAAAATACAAAAGCTTGTTTTTAAAAAAATTGGATTAGTGGTCTACTCTGAGTGAGAAGCTATGGATGAAAAAGCATATGATTTAATAATAACTGCATTATAACAATCATTACGATGTTGGGTTCCAGATAATTGAGGACACAAACGCAGAAGGTGTTTGTGGATTTTTGGCAATCAGCATCCATTGCCTCTTTGCCATAGAATACTCTTTGCCTTTTGAGGACGATCTCATTTCCCATTGAATTGAATCTGGTGGAACTTGTTAGATGTTTCTGCCTTGCCAAGCTGATGGCTGGGCACATGACCCAAACTTGATGCACCTTCCATGCAACTTAAATCTTGACTAGAGAGCCAGAAACTGAGAACGGCTTCAGTGATTTATTCGAGGCACAAACTAGGAAAAGCTGTTCTCACTCCCATTTCATTCCTGCCTTTCGCGTTCTCTAGTTACCTGGGCTCCTGTCCATAGAACTCTGCTTCTCCAGGCACGGATTCTCCGAATTCCTGATACCTGTCCAGAAAACTTCTTTTTAGCAATTAATTGGAGGATAATTGCTTTACAATATTGTATGGGTTTCTGCTGTACATCAACATGAATCAGCCATAGGAATACATTTGTCCCCTCCCTCTTGAACCGCTCTCCCACTTCCCACCCCATCCTACCCTTCGAGGTTGTCACAGAGCACGGGTTTGAATTCCCTGAGTCATACAGCAAATTCCCACTGGCTATCTATTTTGCTAAAATAAACAAGCAGCTCTGGTAGCTCAATACCCAAAAAACAAACAACCCAATCAAAAAGTGGACAGAAGAGCCAAACAGACACACATCCCCTGCGGGGATCTGTGGCCTCAAGTTCACACAAGCTTCAAATTTAGATACCTAGCTCCAGCTGAGGTTGTGCACACACTTGCACTGTACATAAGTATTTAAAGCATCGGTTTATTAAGTGAACATGCCCATTGACTCCCCATTTTATCTTTTGGGGGCTTTCTTCTTCGTAGCATCTAACATCCCACAGGCACTGGGCCCCTCTCACCTCTGCTGGGGGCTGGGAGCCGGTCACACAGGCCTTGTTGGCTGTGGCAGGACTGGACTCCTCTTTCCAGGGCAGTGGGGGCCTCAGAGGGGTTTGGTCCACACCTGAGAATCGCTGTGACCGTTTTTCCACATTAATCATCTCTGTCCTCTTTTCTCCGCTGCCTGCCAAGGGGAGTATTTTTAGCCTTATTTTACAAATGGGGAAACCAAGGCTAAGAATAGGCTAAATAATTCCCCAGTTCACACTGCTGGAAATGGTCAAGCCAGCAGACTAGTACAGGCCTGACTCCCAAATTCAAGCCCCCTCCACTGACTGCCTATGGCCATTCCACTGCCCCGCAGAATTTTAAGAAATACTGGGCACCACTGGAGAGAAGGGCAGTGTTACAGGCTGCACTGCAGCCCCTCAAATTCAGTATCTGAAGTTCTAACACTTACTATCTGTGATGTGAACATATTTGGAGATGGGGGTCTTTAGTTACAATGAGTGCGTACAGTAGGCCCTTAACAGCATGACCAGGGTCCTCATAAAAAGAGGACATTTGCCCTGGATATGTTCCAGTGTCTCCTAGTTTACAGTCTATGGGAACTCGACTAGAATGCATATCCTACTGTTGTGTGAAAACTGTATAAATCATAATTATGTTGAATTGGTTCATAATGCTTTTCTGGTCAACTATATCCATCTACTTTTCTGTCTGTTCTATTAATTTTTAAGAGTTTGATATTGAAACTCCAACTAAAAATCTTGATTTTACGTTTTTTGTCTGTGTCATGCATGCATGCTCAGTTGCTCAGGCATGTCCAACTCTGCAGCTCCATGGACAATAGCCCACCAGGCTCCTCTGTCCATGGGATTTCCCAGACAAGAATATTAGAGTTGGGTTGCCATTTCCTCCCCCAGGGGATCTTCTCAACCCAGGGATTGAACCTGAGTCTTTTGCATCTCCTGCATTGGCAGGCAGATTCTTTACCACTGCACCACCCGGGAAGCCCAATTTACCTATTTAATAAAGTAATTGTAGTATATAGTGTAACTATATGTAACTTTGTTCTGTATTTTCCAAGTCTCCTGTAAATGTGTTATCATACTTTCATAATTAAAAAAATAAAGTGAGATATGATACTCTCTGGTCCCTGTGCATTCCCTGGTCAAAAACTAATGGAGCATCCAATATTCTGTGGCAGCCAGGATGGGAGAGGGGTTTGGGGGAGAACAGATCCATGTACATGTATGGCGGAGTCCCTTTGCTGTTCACCTGAAACTATCACATTGTTAAGTGGCTATATCCCAATACAAAATAATAATAAAAAAGAGGACATTTGGACACAGACATGTACACGTGAAGACACAGGTAGAAGGCGGCATCAGAAGTGCACGACACTTTGGTCTTGACCTTCTAGCCTCCAGAACCGTGAGGAAACCTATTTCTGACAGTTGAGCTGTCTGTCTGCGGCGCTTTGTCTGTCTGTCGGCCTGGAGCAAAGAAGCCCCCTTGGGAGGTGTTCTTCTTTGCTGTTTCTTTGTGGTTGACTGTTTTCTTTCCACAGATGCCCCCATTCCTGGCAGATTTCCCGATACAAGCCTCCAGTTGTAGGGTTGTATCAGAGCTGTCTACACCCAGAGCTTTCTACACCTGGTTTTCTCCCGTAAATAAAAGTCATTGTCAAGTTAATCTTCAAAGCCTTTCCTTCCTACCACATGGTGATGCAAAGCAGAAGATTAAGCCATTCAAGCTAATCTTTGCAATCATCAATATGGGCCCTCCAAGTTGAGGTAAAGCCTTTAATTCAAAGACATTAAGAATGTTAAGACATAATTAAAGCTCTTAAAGGATGTCAGGTACCAGGAGTTAATCAGAAGAGAGTTTCTGAGTTAAGGAAACTTTCAGCATCTTTTGAATCATTCTCCAAAACTCATCCAAAAGGATGATTCCACTGAAAGAAATATTTTGGCAGATGGAGGGGTTGAGAAGCTCTGTGTAAATTTACTCATTTACAATCTCATGACTTGTTTGACTTCACTAGTTGAATCAGTTTCTTGTGTATATTTTTCTCTTAAAAACAAAAAATCCAAAGACAGAACTAACCTAATGCCTTTAGGCACCTGTATTTTGTCTTCTGGAGACTTTTTAGTGTGATAATTCCCTCAACCCCTCTGCAATTCTTTATTAAGTTTTAACTTGGTTTAAACTCTCCATATGTAGACAATGTATTATTTCCCCCTCCTTGCCAGAAGGTCTAATAGTCCCTAGTAGTCTGTTTTAGAGCTCCTCCTGGTGGTTTAAAGCTGTTATGACACATTCATCTGTGGCCTCTGCATCCATTTCAGCTTGCGGTGATTGCTAAGACCTGCTAACCCAAACAATCACAGAAGTTCTGTTTGCAATAGACTGCAGCAGAATGATGCTCAGCTTTACAAATGAAGAATAATGACTCAAAGTGTGACTGTCCACAAAGGACAGGAAAGTTCTGTGGGGGCAGGTTACAATCACTCTAGCAAATGCTGTGACTATAAAAATATACTCTGAGATGGTAACACAGGGGAGGAAATGTGGTGTCTTAGCTGAGTCAGTGATCATAAGAGAAGATTTAATCAGGGCTTAGGAGAAGCACATTTATTTTCGGCACTAAGTCCAGAGAAAATGTTTTCTTGGCAGTTCTCATCAGGAGGACAGGAGCAGTGGACTGAACAATGTCTTTAAAAATGCCTACTGTAAACACAATAATGAATTACTCAGGGCTGCCTCTTATAGAAAAGATCTCAAGAAAGATCATCACAGTTCAGTGAGTAACTTTCTGGGTGGGGAGCCTAAGCAACATGGCCACCATAACCAACACTAGGGCACTCTGACCTTGGTCCAGCCATACGAGTAGCGGAAGGGTTAGACTGTGTCCTTCAGGTATCCTCCACAAAGATAGCTTTTCTCAATGACGTTTGTAAATATTTTTAAAAGGTCTCCCAGAATAATACACGCACATGGTAAAGCAGTGTGAAATAAAGTTCACATTTTGTGGTAAGACATGAAAAATTTAAACATGAAATACTTCCTCTCCCTTTTGGTTCTCCCCACCGCTGTGCATTGTATGTCTGCACTATGCATCGAGCCTCCCCCAAGGGCAGAAATACCTGCTCAGCCAGCATCAACACGCCATCACCTAAAGGGAAACATTCCTTCTTGATCATGTAAGGGGCCAGGACTGGATTCTGTAAACTGTCAATAATGCGTCATTTGGTGTATAGCCCTCTGTCTCAGAAAAATTATATAACTGTTTCTTGATCTCTTGTGGGTGTAAGAGTTCTTGGAGCTTTCTGAGTTCTGAGTTCTCTGTTCCCGAGTTATAATCCTCAACTTGGCTCCAATAAAATATTCCATTTATTTCTTAGATTGGCTGGCTAATTTTTCATGGACAGTATCAAATAGTAGATAACAGCTTTGACACAAGCAACAATTTTCCCCGATCCTCCCCATCCTTTAGACTCATTCTTCAGAGGCACTTACTATTGGGTTGGCCGAAAGTTTGGAAAAACTCAAACGACCTCTTATCCTGCATGATCTAAATTTCACAGCATTGTGTGTAGATGTTTCCCCCTTATTCCACGGACCTGTTCAATTGGTAAATCCTGCCCTTCTGGACTTATTATTCAGATGCTAAGCCTAAGGAAATGATCCTTTAATTTTCTTATATTTTTTCTGTTTTCTAGTCTTTTTTGTTCTACTTCCTGGGATATTTTCTCTACTTACCAACCTTCCATAGTCAATTGATCCTTTATGCCTCTTTTCTCTCATTTTCTATTTTTATGGGCATATCCGTATCCACTTATTATGCTTTACAAATTCGGCTTTTACTATTAACATTGAAGTTCTTTTCCAAGAGCTCTTATTTTGTTCCTGATTATTCTCTTTGATAGCATACTGTTCTGCTTTTCTGTGGTTATAATATCTCAGTTCTTCCTGAGTATACTACAAATGCATTTATAAATCTTTCTGTTTTCTAAATTTTCTGTCTTTATATTTGATTTTTATGCTGCTGGGTTTTCTCCTATTTCTAGTGATTCATGATTGACATTCTTATTTAAGAGAAGGCTTGTGTGTGAAGTTGCTCAGTCGTGTCTGACTCTTTGCGACCCCATGGACTGTAGCCCACCAGGCTCCTCTGTCCTTGGGATTTTCCAGGCAAGAATACTGGAGTGGGTTGCCATTTCCTTCTCCAGGAGATCTTCCCCACCCAGGGATTGAACCCGGGTCACCGGCATTATAGACAGACACTTTACCATTTGAGCCACCAGGGAAGTCAAGAGAAGGCTTAAGGACCCCCAAAAGCCAAAATGAGATTAGATATTTATGCTAGGCAGCCAAAATCCACACTAGAAACTTTAAAACTCTCCAGAAAACATTCATATTTTTAGTAGTCTTCTGGATTTTCCCCCAGAATTAAATGCTAAATTTCCTAAATACTTTGAGTGGTTAGGTAGGCTGGTGAACTAGAGGGTATATCCTCTGTGGTTGGTGGTGTTTAGTCACTCAATTGTGTCCTACTTTTTGCGACCCCATAGACTGTAGCCCGCCAGGCTCCTCTGTCCATGGACTTCTCCAGGCAACAATACAGGAGTGGGTAGTCATTTCCTTCTCCAGGGGATCTTCCCAACCCAGGGATCAAACCCGGGTCTCCTGCACTGCAGGTGGACTCTTTACCACTGAGCCACCTGGGAAGCCCATCCTTTGTGTACCAGACCTTTTATCAATTCCCTGGTTCTTACTCCCGTCCTCCATCAAGTCTTCTGACTCTGAGCCTAGAGACTCATCCAAGCTCCAGAAGGCATGTGGCTTCCACCTGTCCTGCGGCATCCTCGGAGCACAGTCCTGATGGCTGATCCTTCTGCTGTGTCACCTGACAATATGATCCCTCCCTTTACATGGTCCACCGATTTGTTGATATCTCTCATATGCTGTTGATACTTCTCATGCTCATTGCTATTATAAAATATTATCTTAATGTATTTCTATCATTTGATTTCATTTGGAGGAATAGAAAAGTGCTCAGTTTTTTCCATAAGTACTCAATGGCAGTCAGCTTCAGATTATGCTGTTATATACTCAACTATATCACCTCAAAATTCAAATGTTGAAACCAGCTAGAAGCAGAATCAATCCTGCTCTGCACCCTGAGCTTTGATGCACCAAACTGTACTCTAAACTAGCAAGTGCTCTGCCAAGTTAAATATGTTCTGCTGAATGTGATACTTATTGCTTGGCCTATAAGATATTTATTTTGTGTGTGAAAATAATTTTTACTTATAATGGCTGAAAAATGCACGCAAGTTGTAGTGTTGAATCACGTAATCTAAGATAAATGCTTAAAGGGAAATTTCACAACAGTTGCTTAAAGAATCTTTTAGAAAATGTTTGAGGATATAGAATGTGTGGTAGCCAACTTCTAAGATGGCTATACTAGATTTCTGTGGCTGTTAAAAAAATTTCCTGCAGACTTGGTGACTTAAAACAGAAATGTATTTGTTCATAGCTCTGGAGGCCAGATGTCTGAAATGTATCACTGGGTCAAAATCAAGGTGTTGGTGGGGCCATGCATCCTTTGGAGGCTCTTGGGGAGAACACGCTCCTTGCCGCTCCCATTTTCTAGTGGCTCCTAGCTTACTCTGACTTGGGGCCACATCTTCAACTCTGTCTCTGCCCCATATGTATATTACCTTCTCCTCTGTGTGTCTGTGAAAATGCCATCTACCACTCTCTCACAAGGATATTTGTGATCGAATTTATTTGTGTCATTCACCTGGAATATGCAGAATAATTTTCCCATTTCAGGATTTAAAAAAAATATTTATTTAATTTGGCTGTATCAGGTCTTAGTTTCAGCACTTGGGATCTTCATGTGGTGTGCAGCTCAGTAGTTGCAGCGTGTGGGCTTAGATCCTGCAGTGGGATCCTAGTTACTTGACCAGGGATCGAACCTGTGTCTCCTGCTTTGCAAGGCCAACTCTTAACCACTGGACCACCAGAGAAATTCCTCAGGATTCTTAACTTAATCACATCTGCAAAGACTCTGCCATATAAGGTAATGTTCACAGGTTCCAGGAATTAGGACTTGCTAGTTTTTGGACCATAAAGAAGGCTGAACACCAAAGAATTGATGCTTTCGAACTGCGGTGTTGGAGAAGACTCTTGAGAGTCCCTTTGACTGCAAGGAGATCCAACCAGTCCATCCTAAAGGAAATCAGTCCTGAATATTCATTGGAAGGACTGATGCTGAAGCTCCAATACTTTGGCCACCTGATGCAAAAAGCTGACTCATTAGAGAAGACCCTGATGCTGGGAAAGATTGAAGGCAGGAGGAAAAGGGGACAACAGTGGATGAGATGGTTGGACGGCATCACCAAGTCAAACAACATGAGTTTCAGCAATCTCCAGGACATAGTGAAGGACAGGGAAGCCTGGCATGCTCCAGTCCATGGGGTCACAAAGAGTCTGACATAAATGAGTGACTGAACAGAAACAAATTTTTGATGAGGAACAAGATTCTGACCCCAATCACAATGCATGGTTTCTTTCTGCATGACCAAGCAATTCTC
>NW_011494680.1:11152063-11156956 GCF_000754665.1 Bison bison bison
GTCACTTCAAGTTTTATTCCCAAGTCCAATGTGTGATTTCCTTTTTTTTTTACACCAAGCAATTCTCAGATACCAGCTGGATGTCCTGCAAGTCAACTCAATTCTGACACTGTTGACCTAAAGACAGCCTCAGATCCCCCAGGGTAAGGGCTCAGCCCTACAAGACTCTCCCCTTCCCCATCCCACCACTGACCCAACTTTGCAGGCCATTTGCAAATCCAGGTTGTCACCTGTGCTTCTGACCAACTAGTTATAGATTGAGAGTGTTAGTCACTCAGTCGTGTTGGGCTCTTTGTGACCCCATGGACTATAGCCTGCCAGGCACCTTTGTCCTCAGAATTCTCCAGGCAAGAATCTGGAGTGGGTAGCCATTTCCTCCTCCAGGGGATCTTCCCAATCCAGTGATCAAATATGGGTCTCCTGCATCGCAGGCAGATTGTTTACTGTCTGAGCTACCAGGGAAGCCATTGAGGGTTCCAACAAATCCCTCTTTACTTACTAGGTCACCAGTTTATTATAAAAGGGTTTAACTCCTGAACAGCCAAATGTAAGAGACACATAGCCCAAGATATGGAGAAAGGAATGTGGAGCAGTCCACCCTCCCCATAAGCCCATGTGTTCACCACCAGCCCTGTCCTTTGGGGTTTCTATGGAGGTTTCATGACACAGGCGTGATTGATTAAACCACTGGCCACTGATAACAGTTCGATCTGCCTGACTGTTCCCTGGAAGGGTTGGGGTGGGGTGTGACTATAAATTCCAATACTCTAATAACATAATTGCTTCCTCTGGTGACCAGCCCTCATGCTTAGGTTACTTCGGGGCTTTCCAAAAGTCACTGCCTGAACAGAACAAAAGATACCTTTATGGCACTTCTTAGGAAATTCCAAGGGTTTTAGGAGCTCTGGGCCAGAAATAGGGATGAAGACTAAATGAATGTTCTGATTATAAATCACAGGAGAAGAATGGAGTGACAGAGGATGAGATGGTTGGATGGCATCACCAACTCAATGGACATAAGTTTGAGCAAACTCCGGGAGATATGCAAGGATGGGGAAGCCTGGCATGCTGCAGTTCATGGGGTCTCAAAGAGACCAACATGACTAAGCAACGAACAGCAATAAATCGCAATTCATAAGCGGCACGATTCTTTCTGTCACAGGGGTCCAGTGAGGCCCCTCTCCTAGTGCTCACAGCCTTGTTTAGTTCCCTCAGTTGTGACCAATAACATAGAGCACAAGTGATGAGGTCAGGTTATAAAGGACTGCAGCTGCCATCTCAAGTTCTCTGCCCGCCCCCCCGCTTCAACCCCCAACCCCTCATCACTCATCATTCTGGAGGAATCCAGCTTCCAGGTCTTAAAGACAAATAGACAACCCGATGAGAGGCCATGTGGGGAAGAAACAGGACTTCCAACCCAGCAGCAACTGTGCATCCCAGCTTTAACTACCTGAGTGAGCCTCCTTGAAATGGATTTCAGATCACTGCAATCCACGCGGCCAGCTCACCTGCAACTTCACGAGAAAACCTGAGACAGACAGAACCACCCAGCTGCTCCCGCATTTCTGACCCTCAGAAGCTGTGAGGTGATTAATGCTGTTTGAAGTCACTAAACTTTGAGGTTAATTTGTCAAGCAGCAATGGATAATACAGAAAGACTAGACTGGTGTGCAGTTAGGGACTGGTGGAAATCTACTGACACTGTGAGAAGCCTCATAAATATCATTACAGTCTGTATTATTGTCCAAAAATTATATAAAAGATAGAAGAGTTATAGTAGGAAGCTTGTCTTGATAACAGGCTTTTAAACACCAAAAAGAACAACTGACAAGGCTGGGACTGTGTTGTCAGGGGGACCATGCTATGAAGACTGTGTGTTCCTGATTTCATTTGGGCTCCTATTTTCTGGAAGGCATCCCTTAAATGAGTATTGATGTCATTGAATCACTAAGTCAAGTCCAACTCTTTTGCGACACCATGGACTGTAGTCCACCAGGCTCCTCTATCCATGGGATTTTCCAGGCAAGAATACTGGAGTGGGCTGCCATTTCCTCCTCCAGGGAATCTTCCTGACCCAGGGATCAAACCTTTGTCTCTTGCATTGGCAGGAGGATTCTTTACCGTTGAGCCAATGAGTACAGATGTAATCTAAAAATTGCAAGTTTAAATAAAAATTAGAAACTGTTTTACCTTTTTAATTTGTAAAGAAGAAGACAAGTTAAAACTTAATTTTGATGGACTGGATTTCTGGTGAAAGTACAAAATAGTGTACTACTTCTCTAGGGAAATTCAGCAAATGTATGAAAAGCTTAAAAATATGCTTTATTATACTTAAATTTTTCTTAATAACCTTAATAATTTGTTAAGATTCAGCTTATAGAACAAATTCAGCAAGGTTGCAGGTTATGACATCAATATGTCAAAACCAGTTGTATTTCTATATACTTGCAACGAATAATAAAATGAAGTTCAGAAAAAATCTCATTTGAAATATCAAAAAGGAACATACTTCAGAATAATTTATAAAAAAACTAGAAACCATATACTCTGAAAACTATAATAAAACCATACTGAAGGAAAATTACTGAAAGAAAATACTGACAGAGTATCCAAACAATTGGAAAAATATCCATGTTTATGGACTGGAAGATTTACTGTTAAGATGAGAATACTCTTTAAACTGATCTACAGATTCAGTGCAATCTCTATCAGAATTCCAGCTGACTTTTAGAAATTGACAAACTAATTCTAACATGCATGTGACATTCCAAAGGGCCTAGAATAGCCAAAAACAATTATGAAAAAGAAGAAAGAAGGAAAACACATACTTCCCAATTTCAAAATTAATATACAGCAATGGTAATCAAGACAGTGAGATACTGACATGAGAAAGGTCATATATATGGATCAGTTGAAAAGAATTAAGGGTTCAGAAATAAACCTATACATTTATAGTCAGCTGATTTTCTATAAGGGTGCCAAGACTATTCAATGAGGAAAGAATACTCTTAAACAAATGGTGTTGGGTAATACAATATGTAAAAGAATAAAGTTAGATTTTTACTTTACACCATATCAAAGTAAACTCAAAACAGATCAAAGTCCTAAATGTAAGAGCTAAAACTATAAAACGCTTATAATAAAACACAATGGTAAACTTATGATTTTGAATTTGGCAAATGATTCTTAGATATCACAACAAAAGCATAAATAACAAAAGAAAAACTAGATGAACTGGACTTCATCAAGATTAAAACCATGTGCTTCAAGGACACTATCATGTAAGTAAAATGACAACCCACAGATGAGAGACAATATTTGTAAATTATGTATCTTGTAAAGGCCTAGTGTCTAGAATATATAAAGGACCCTTATAACTTGATGATGAAAAGGTAAATAACCCACAGAAGATATATAAATGGCCAATAAGCACAATCCAGAGATGCCTGACATCATTAGCCATCAGGAAAATGCAAGTCAAACACACAGTGAGATACTACTTTATACCTATTAGGATATCTAGAATAAAAAAATCAGATAATAACAAATGTAGGAAAGGATATGGAGAAATCAAAATCCTCATACACAGCTGGTGAGAATGTAAACTGGCGCAGCCACTTTGGAAGAGTCTGACAGTTCCTTAAATGATTAAACATAGAGTTACTATATGATTTCAGCAATTCCACTCCCAGGTATAGACTCAAGAGAAATGAAAACATATCCAAACTGAAACCTGTGTGGGAAAACAGCCCCAGTGTCCACCAACTGATGAATGAATAAACACAATGTGTTACATCCACGAATGGAGTATCACTTGACCATGGAAAGAAAGGAAGTATGGATACATGCCATGCATGAACGAATGCTGAAAAGTGAAAAAAGTCCTCAGCAGATGATCACATATTATGTGATCGCATTTCTGTGAAATGGCCAGAACACAAAAATCTGTAGAGACAGAAAGTAGCTTAGTGGTTGCTCATGGCTAGTGGTACTGGTTGTGTGGAGTGTGTGTGTGTGTGTGCATGTTGTGTCTGACTCTCTAGACACCATAGACTGTAGCCCACCAGGCTTCTCTGTCCATGGGATTCTCCAGGCAAGAATACTGGAGTGGGGTGCCATGTCCTTCTCCAGGGGATCTTCCCCACCCAGGGATCGAACCCATCTCTCCTGTGTTTCCTGCATTGGCAGGCAGATTCTTGACCACTGTGCCACTGTGTGGGGTAGCAGGAACGAAATCTAGGGAGTTATGAGTGTGACAGCTAAAGCTTAAAGAGTTTTTCTTTTTGGAGTGATAGAAATAATTCTAAAATTTACTGTGGTGATGGTTGTGCATATCTGTAAACATATCACAAATTACTAAATTGTACAGTTTAAACAGATGATTTTCTGTATAAACTGTATCTCTACAAAGCTCTTTCAAAAAAATAGGAATGATGACTTTTACATGTTGGAGCTGAAACTAAAAGTGACCCATTATGACATACTCTTTAATTGGTAAAAAATAGTTTTAGTAGGTGAATATTTATTGACATGGGATGATATTGATGATATCTTGTTGAATAAAAATAGCAATCTATAAAATAACAGATATGATCCTATTTTATAAAATACTTTTACATACATAGAAAAATATGTGTAAGGGTAAGTGTTATAAGTGAAGAAAAACAAATTATTGCATATTAACACATTTATGTGGAATGGTACAGATGAACCTATTTCCAGGGCAGGAATAGAGATGCAGACATAGAGGAGAGGCACGTGGACTCAGGAGGTGCGGGGGACGAACTGGGAGATGAGGACCGACATGATGATATATGAAATAGCTAGCTAGTGGGAAGCTGCTATAAAGCACAGGAAGCACAGCTCAGTGCTCTGTGATGACCTAAGGGGATG
>NW_011494680.1:11157056-11175429 GCF_000754665.1 Bison bison bison
CTAAAGGGTGGGATGGGGGTGGGGTGGAGGGAGGTCCAAGAGGGAGGGGACATGTGTGTGTGTATAGCTGATTCACTTTGTTGTACAGTAGAAACTAACATAACACTGTAAAGCAATTAATATGCCAAAAAAAGCAGTTATCCTTGGTGGGATTATAAATATTAGAAAATTTCTCTTTCTGTACATCAGTACTTTCTACAGTGAGTATCTATCAACTTTGTATTGAGAAAAATACTTAAATTACTTTGTTTCTGCTATAACACAATCAAAAATCTCAGAGAATGTGGCTGCACTACTTGAGGAATTCTCAAAGAAATTTTAAGCAAGAATCTAAACTTTGATAAAGAAATAATCTCACTAAAAGACTCAGTAAGATGTGTAATTCTGGATGACACAACCTAGTGTGCCCTGCAAGATGAATTGGCCTGATTACAAAGAGTGAAATAATGCCAGATGCAGTAACATGGACAGACCCAGAGATCCTCATACTGACTGAAATAAGTCAGAGAGAGAGATATTGTATAATATCACTTAATAGCAGAAACTAAAAAGAAAAGATACAATGAACTTACTTACAAAATAGATTCACAGATTAGAACGAGCTTAGGGTTACTAGGGGGAAGGGATAGTTAGGAAGTTTGGGGTGGACATGGGCACACTCCTATATTTAAAAATTATCAATAAAGCCCTACCGTATAGCACAGGGATCCCTGCTCAATGTTGTGTAGCAGACTGAATGGGAAAAGAATTTGAAAAAGAATAGATACTAATGGAATCACTTTGCTGTATACCTGAAATTATCACACTATTGTTAATCAACTATACTCAAATATAAAATAAAAAATTTTTAAAAAGATTAACTGGCTGGAAAATCCTGGTAAGTAGGATACTTTACAGAATAGATAGTAAGCTTTAAACCCATTAAATGTTAAACAATATTTATGAAAGTACAACTTTGAAATAGTTTATCTGAATATTTTCTTCTTAATAGCAATTAAGACTGTTTTAAAGCCACTCCTCGACTGGAACAATAAGCCCCTGCTATCTGTGTCTGGGCACTTTTTTCTAAGGGTAAGTGTTAGGTGAAGAGTGAAGGAAATACTGTATCTAGTTCATCCCAAAATGTCACTAAATTAAAAAAAAATTTATTGACATATAAATATATGTCAATTGATTTACAATGTTGTGTTAATTTCAGGTGTACAGCAAACTGATTCAATTATGTATATGTGTATATATTCTTTTTTAGATTTTTTCCATTATAGGTTATTACAGCAAAAATGTCATTAAACCTATAAAGAATATTCAAAAGAACAAAGAAGAAAACCCTGTGTGTTCTTATAAATAGAAATGTAAGGTAGCTATGATAAGTATGTGGGAGAAGTGTAGATATTTATACAAGACTTGCTTACAAATCTCTCAAACAAACATTGTTTCATCCATATATAGATATATTATTGCCAGAGTAAGGGTATAGTTACCTAAAATCACTACCCACATGTCATCAATTTTTTTTTCTTTTTATTGTTGCCTATTCTAAAAACAGGAAAATATTTATAGCCTGTAACTGCAAGTATTTTTTTTATATCAGTGTAATAAAGCTTTCTTTTGCTCTTAGGTGCCTCAGTTTATACAATAATTTATAAGGTCACCTGACCTATAAGAATATGATTGTGTCATAATTTAAAATATCATATTTTCATGGATTTAAAATTACATTACACATTTCTCAGTAAGTATATTAAATGTGAATTTTTCCAAATGTGTGGAAATGCAGATGGGCCCGGTGAGAACAGAAATCAGGAAGTAATTCTGTTATAACATTACAGTTAGCATTTATTAAATACCCACAGCTGACCCAGCACTATAGGCACTTTGCTTGCACTATCTCTTTTAATCCACACAGTAAGCTAGAGTTTATGTATCTTGTTTAGCATAACCACACTCTTGGTAAGTTACAGTTAGATTTGAACCAGGTGTGTCCAGCTCCAATTCTAGGGGTTTTCCCTGATACCTCAGGGGAATGAAATGAGCCCTTTCTGACTATCTTATAGGCCTGGCTAATTCATGGGTATAGCCCTTGCATTAATGTTGGGCAATAAGTTAGACTTTAGCATCAGATACACATTTATGCTACTCATTATGTATATAATTTGGGGCAAGTTAAATAAGCATACCCATTTCCTTATCTGAGTATATGGCAGGATACTACTGACTTCACAAAGTTACTGTGATGAGTAAGTGTAATTACTGTCTATAAAGTCTCAGCACTCCTAAGTAACTGCGGGCTCTTATGATAATGAGAAAATTGTCCTTTCAAATCCACAAACTAAGATCCCACCCTGTGGTCATCTTGGGTGTCCACTGAAGAGAAATGAAGTTCCTACTGTGAGCCATCTTTGGAATTAGAATATCCTGACCCAGAAGTGAGGCCCTGGAGGTTGATTCTGAGCTGGCTAAGTCACCTTCGCGTCTTTGGGAATCTCAGGCTTGGACTCTGGGGCATCTGCATGTCACTGAGGACATTCTTGTTTGGTGTAGAAACAAGGGCTTCTTCCTCACGGAGGGAACTGTGTTCTAAGCAAGGACGTGCATGTATAGTAGCAAGAAGGCAGGCCAGCTGGAGACCTCAAGTACCCAAGGTCTCGTGCCCACAGGTTCACACAGCGGAGTGACCACATCCAAAAGGTCATTGGGAGTTTTGCTCTGAGCTGTAATTTCCTCAGGACTTTAACAAAAACTGACTGCATGTTTCAGTCTGGTCTCAGTGCTGCTGTGGGAAACTGCCGTCGAGAAGTTCGGCCTCCGTGCTCTGGTGGGAATGGGAAAAGACAAGAGAATGTGCCATGGTCTAACAGTTTCAGTTATAATACGGGACAAAATGCTGTTCTATGTATATTTGTGCTTCACTGAAAAGGTCAAACGTTTTAGGTTGGTTTTCAATTCAAAGTTTGCTCCTGATGCTGACACAGATAACACTGAAGTAAATCTATGCTTTCTGCCTCATTTATTCATTCATTCACTTGTTTAACAAAAATATAGGGATCACCAATAATTGTAAACCAGGGCTTTTCCCAAGTGTTGTGGACATAAATCAGATCCTTGCCCCATTGAAGACAGACACATAAAAAGGAAGATGGAAATCTGAATAAGTTACAACAGCCTTGCTGCTGCTGCTGCTAAGTCGCTTTAGTCATGTCCGACTCTGTGTGACCCCATAGACAGCAGCCCACCAGGCTCCCCTGTTCCTGGGATTCTCCAGGCAAGAACACTGGAGTGGGTTGCCATTTCCTTCTCCAATGCCTGAAAGTGAAGTCGCTTAGTCATGTCCGGCTCTCAGTGACCCCTTGGACTGCAGCCTACCAGGCTCCTCCGTCCATGGGATTTTCCAGGCAAGAGTACTGGAGTGGGGTGCCATTGCCTTCTCCCACAACAGCCTTAAAATGGGGCAAAAAAAAAAAAGTTTTTTGAGACTGTAGTAATAATTCTCGAGGGTAAATACAGAACCACAAACAACAGGATTCCTTTGAATAGAAATAACATAGATGTTAGACATACCCCAAAAGACAAATGCCCAGTCCAATAACTCTAGTGTGCGTGTGTGCTCAGTCACGCAGTCGTGTCTGACTCTTTGTGACTCCATGGACAGGAGCCCAGGCTCCTCTGTCCATGGAATTTTTCCAGGCAAGAATACTGGAGTAGGAAGTCATTTCCTCCTCCAGGGGATCTTCCTGACCCAGGGATAGAACCCATGTCTCCTGCATTGGTAGGCAGATTCTTTATCGCTGAGCCACCTGGAAAGACCCAATAACCCTAGAGGAAGATCCTAATAGCATTCTAATAGCATTCCTACTTGACTTATGAACATCTGAGGTATAAAGAAGTTAACTAGTTTGTACCGACTGCAGAACATGGATTTTAATCCACTTATGTCCGACTCTTAATCCCTGTGCTGGACTAAAAATGATTGCTATTACCAACTTACTTGTGCATAGTTTGGTTTTTATTTGGAAAAAAGATAATTTATATGGTGCCCCAGGTATAAAAAATGATTCCTGATTGTAGGACTGTACTGACTACTAACTAATACAGTAGTTCTTAAATTGTTATTTCAGATGGCATTAATATTAAAGGTCAAATATGGTGGGTACTTTTTAAAGGGATATCTGGCATTTTTGGCAACTTGAAGAGGGTCCTGTTGACCCTCCCTCCTGGAATTTATGCCATTGTGTAATCTCCTCCTCTTGAGGGCTGGTTCTAGTCACTCTCTTTAACAAGCACAATATAGCAAAAGTGATTTTTGATGTAAATAAACAATTGAATTAATCAATCAAAGAGGAGACAGCTTCTTCTCACAGGAGAATTCCAACTAATAAGTTTTTTAAAAAGTGGGAAATAGAGAATCACAGTAGGCAAATACCACAGTAACACATGTCACAGACAAGAAAACTGCTGGATGCTAAATTGATTGACAAAATTTTGAGGAGAAGTAGGCCTAGTCTCAAATTATCTCCCCCAAGATATTACCTGTTCAGTGAGAAAGGGAGTAACTACAGTGGAAAATCCAGCAGACATCCACCTAGCCAAGTGCTTAAGTCAAACATAACTGGTGATAAGACATTACTTTGGAATTTTAAAAACAAAATATGAAACTGAAATCATTAAAATAAACTATAATAAAATTAATAATATTTACTCATCAAGATACCACAGGAGACTGAAAAGGCAAATCACAAAATAGAAGATATCCACTCATATATGTGACAAAGGTCATGCCAGAATATGTGAAGCACTCCAAAAACCAGCATGAGACAAACCATTGAAAAAGTGGAAATCACAATGGTCATGAAACATGAAAATACTCTTAACCACATTGATAATCAAGGAAACACCAACTAAAACCAAAAAGAAATAATCACGAGCTCACAGCAAACTGTTCAAAATAAATGAAAAAGAGACCTGTCAATAACAACTGTGGTCAGGATATGGACCACCAAGAAGCCTCATATCACTGGTGGAAGTGTAAATTTATACAGCTCCTGTAGAAAACCTGTTGGCACTTGGTTAGTAAAACTGAACATATATATCCTCCGAGACAAAGCAAACCCTCTCTTATGTGTACACCCTTCCTGTACATCTTCAGAACTGTATGCTGAGAGGCACTGAAACACATGAATGAACACATTCAAAGGAGAATTATTCACGGTATCCTCAACTTGGAAGCATTGAGATGTCCACCAACAGCAGGATGGATAAATAATTCATGCAATGGAATATTATGTAGCAACAAAAATGGGATCATTATATACCCTTCAATGTAGAACAATCTTAAAAATCCATGGTTATGGGGAAGAAGGTAATCTCATACACACATACCACATATCTTGTGATTTTATTTAGGGAAAACTTTAATATTTTATTTAAGGATACTCAGTTTGAAGTTAATTATAAACAAAAGGGAAGGGCAACCAGGGGCCTTTTGGGGTTCAGAGAATATTCTATTTCATAATGTAGGTAGTGGTCACATAACTTTTATAATAACTTGTTAAATGAATACATTTATTTATTTAAAAAAGAAAGAATATGATATCCATACAGCCTGCTTTTGGGCAAATGACAATTTCTGAGTGACACAAAAATACTTAATGATGCAGTGTGTTCAAGTATTTAATTTTTAGAATCATAAATACTTAAGACTTTTCTGAAGTTTGATAGTCATTTTTTTTTTTTTACCATAAGTGCTATAGACAGAAAGATTCCTCACAAAATTTGTTGACAATGACAATCTGTTTAATCAAATTTTGTAGAAAATGTGGGCCAATTTCTTTTATTATAACCATATGTATTGTGAAACTAAAAGTCAAGATTTTCCTTAATTTACTCCATTTTCAGTAAATGCCTCCAGGCGTAAGTGGGGCTGAAAACTGGGGGCCTCCAGGCATAAGTGTCTACAAATCAGACTGTAATGAAAGCATTCAGAGATGGTACTTCTTTAGCTAGTCCACTTGATGGCACTAAACTAACATGGGATGTGCACTAATCCTCTATAGACATTTGATGCATTAATGTGTTTTCAATGTGTTTTCATAATCTTAGACCTTGTGAAATCTAAAGGTCTTTTTTGACTTAGAGCTTTGAATACATTCAGTAGGGAAAAAAAGGATTAAAAATTCTTAAAGAATTAAAGCTGGTTTTGAGCATTAAAGAAAGATACATTAAAAGTCTCAGGACAAACAGGGCTTTTCATGTGCTCTTTACTCTTGCCTTTCCCATATCTCCAAATTATGTACCCTAGAAAGAAGAAATAAATAATTTTGGGCTGTAAGATTTTAGAATCAGATCTCATTGGCTCACTGAAGTACCCTTACCATTGCTCTTAGATGGCATGATAGATATATATGCATTGCAGCACTACAGTCTGAATTCTTTTGTGAGGAGAATGAAATGGAGATGATTTTGCCCCCGTGGTCAGCTTGGGCTGACTACCACAGACTGGGGGCTGAAACAACAGACCTTTATTTCTCACAGCGCTGTAGGCTGCAAAGTCTGAGATTAAGATGCTGGAAGACCAAGTGTCTGGTGAGGGCCTGCCTCCTGGTTTGCAGGTCCCCTCAGATGGCAGAGAGGAGAGAAGGGAAGAAGGCTCTCCTGACTTTCTATAAAAGGGCCCAAATCCCATTCATGAGGGCTCCATTCATATGACCCATTGACCTGCCGTCCCCCCATGCCATCACAGAGAGGATGAGGATTTCAGCACATGGATCTTGGGGGACACCAACATTGTTTAGGACGCTTTGCATAGCAGACACAGGAAGGGGTGGAGCCTCTGCACCCTGGCATCGAAGATGCAGTTTCACAGGCTTAGGCTCTGCAACTTCCTTCTCAGAGGAACATCTTTGTTTGGCTCTTAAAGCAGAATAAGGCTTCTTTGCTATGACTCCTCATCTATAAGCAGTGGGAAGTGGTTCTTTGCTGGTGAAGAGAATTGGGACACTGAAGAAATGGGAGCGGCTACTGCTCCTTTTCCCTGGAGGAGGAAATGGCAACACAGTCTAGTATTCTTGCCTGGAAAATCCCACTGACAGAGGAGCCTGGCGGGCTACAGCTGTAACGATGGGGTCGCAGAGTCAGACTAAGTGCACTGCTCCTTTTGGGTGCCTTTATTGAAAACAGAGTAATTTAAGTGGTCTTGACTTTTAGTTTCACAATACACATGGCTGTAAAGAAAGAAACTGTCCCACTTTTCTCTGAGTGAAATAATTTTGCTTTACGTGTATCAATGTATGATATTGCAAAACAATCAGGAAACCTGTGAGTGCTGCATGGAGCATCAATAGTGACCCTAAAAGAGAGCTATGGGGATCTCTGTTCTTACATTACTTGTAACTGGTCCTTTCCCTGACTTGTAATAAAGTGAAATAGTTCATCTAAGTGCTTTTTTAAAAATCCTGCAGAGAATCCCCCTTCTGTGTGAAGACTTCGGGGTGCTGTTTGCCTGTCAACAGCCTCAGGAGATGGTGGGCTCTGTTTCCGGGGAGACAGGAAGCTTCTGGAGAGAAGGAACTGTGCCTTATGTTTATCTCTAGTCCTGGCAGCAGAAAACCCAATGACTTAGATGGCTGCTCAATAAACATGAATATGACAACTGGATTGTCATTATGTTCAATCTAACATCTGATCTTATATTTCCTTCCTTCCTGTGAAGGTCTGGTTGTCTAGCGTGTCTATATATGAAGTAAGGTCATCCCAGCCTAAAGGAAGAAAATGTGATAGAAAACGAAATGCTTTGTGTGCATACTTTTAAATCTAAATGCTATACATTTAAAAAAATAAAGCCCCACTCTGCACTTTCCTTACCACTTCCTTCCTCTTTTGCTGCAAAGTACCAGCAGTTTTGTCCATAATACTTCAGATAACATTTATTTCCCTCAAGAATTGAAAAAGTTTGTGAGCACTCCTTCAGCATTATTTGACAATAAAATATATCCTGTAAGAAACAAAAAATAAATGTATTTGAACAATAAGAATTTAAAAATAAGTAGGTCTTTTGGACTTAAAAAAACCCAACACAGGCTAAAAAGACACACAAAATCTGATCCTTTTAATCTTTATATTTCTTGAATCATAAAGCATTTGTCAAAATGCCAAAAGCAATATTATGCACAGGTAGGATATTAATTATAACCTGAATTCAGGCAGGCAGAGCTCTGTGAACCAAATTTGTGTTCATGCTGCTGCTGCTAAGTCACTTCAGTGGTGTCCGACTCTGTGCGACCCCATGGGCCTATACAAATTCTCTGAAGTATTAGAACAATAGGAAAGGATCACAGGGTATATTTCCTAAAATTTAAAAATATGTAATTTAAAAGCTATGAATAAAAAAATCTTCTGTTTTTTAAATTGAAGTGTAGTTGATTTACAATATTGTGTTACTCTAAGGTGTACAGCAAAGTGATTCATACATATATGTATTCTTTTTCATATTTTCTATCATAAGTTATTACAAGATATTGAATATAGTTCCCTGTGCTGTACAGTATGCCCTTGTTGTTTATATATTTTATATACAGTGGTGTATATCCGCTAATCCCAAACTCCTAATTTACCCCTCCCTGCCCCCTTTCCCCTTCAATAACCATTAAGTTTGTTTTCTAGTCTGTGAGTCCATTCAATTTTGTAAATAAGCTCTATTTGTATATATTAAAAAAAAATCCTATCTTTAATGACAGTTTCTCTTGATGTAGAAAAAAATCTTCACAGGCAATATCAAATATTATCATGTGCTTTATGAATAAAAAAATACAATAATTTTATCATATAAGAAAAATTGCTAAGACAATGGTTCATATGGGTCTTTCTAATTTGCTTTAGAAATGTTTTCATATTTTGACTTTAAATGCTGCCTGTTTCTATATTTAAAAAAAATTTAACACACAGAGGAGAAAAGGTATTCATTGTTTGAGTCTATAAACTAATATTTGGTGCAGATAAAAGTCTCTTGTTCAGGACATGTGCCCTCATTGCCTTAGCACAGTGCCTGACACCCAGTCAGAGCTCAATGAGTATTTACTGAAAGAAGGAGCCACTGCACATGGTGGGTGCTACTTTCTCTCAAGTCCTTCTGCTTACTTCCACACTAAAGTCACTGTCCCAGTTCTGGTTCTCATCATCTCTGGTCTGTTTACTGTACTCAGTTCAGTCGCTCAGTTGTGTCTGACACTTTGCAATCCCATGGACTGCAGCACACCAGGCTTTCCAGTCTATCACCAACTCTTGGAGTTTACCCAAACTCATGCCCATTGAGTCAGTGATGCCATCTAACCACCTCATCTGTCGTCCCTTTCTCCTCCTGCCTTCAATCTTTCCCAACATCAGGGGCTTTTCAAATGAGTAAGCTCTTCATATCAGGCGGCAAAAATATTGGAGTTTCAGCTTCAACATGAGTCCTTCCAGTGAACACCCAGGACTCATCTCCTTTAGGATGGACTGGTTGGATCTCCTTGCAGTCCAAGGGACTCTCAAGAGTCTTCTCCAACACTAGCCTACTAAATTATCTCTTTGGTTGTTGTCCATGTTTTCTCTTATTCATTCTCTACAATATAACTTTGATTTTTTTCCAAAGCAAATCAGGTCATAATAAGAGCTAATATTTATTAATCCCTAGTATGTGCCAAACTTCACATGCATCACATAATTAAACTCCTGTAGCAACAATGATAAGAAGGCATTAAGGCTCCTGAGACTAGAGATGAGTAAACTGAGGCACAGAGAGGTCAAGCAGAGAGACCAGTCTGGCTCTGGCAGAGCTACCTTTCTGTGACATTATGCGCCTGATAGAAGAGGGTGATTGATGATCTCAATTTGCCTGGAGCCGGTTTAGTGCAGCACTGAAAGTCTGGTGTCCTAAGAAGGTCCTCTGTCCCAGGTCAGTTGAAGCAGTTGGTTACCTTCCACACAGCATAACTTTATACTAGTGTACTTTCATCTCTCCCCTCCCAAGTCCTGTCCTATTTTATCATACATTCTACTTTTCCCTATGGTATAAATCCCATACTACATTCCTAATATTTTTACTTAAATAGTCAATTGTTCTGAAAAGAGATTTAAATAACAGAAAATCCTTTTCTGTTTTCTGTGCTCATCAATCCTTCTTGATTGATGACTTCCCTGGTGGTCCAGTGGATAAGACTCCACGCTTAGACTGCAGGGAGCACAGGTTTGATCCTTAGTCAGGGAACTAAGATCCCATATGCCAGTGTGATGCAGCCAAAAATAGATAAATAAAATAAAATAGGACAGCCTGGTTAAAAAAATCCTTTGCGTCGATCCAGATTTCCATCTGGTATTCTTTTCATTTTGCCTAAAGGGCTTCCTTTAATATTTCTTATAGTGTGAGTCTGCTGGTGATGCTAATTCAGCTTTTGTATATCTGCAATGTCTTTATTTTGATTTCACTCTTGAAAGAAAATAGAATGAAAAGAAATAGAATTATAGTTACAATTTTTCTTTCAGAATTTTAAAGCATTTGATCTACAGAATTCTTTTTTCTTTTATCTACAGAATTCTTGCTTGCCTTATTTGCTTTGTTTTTCTCCGGTTTTACTGAGATATGACATATAATATTGTATTAGTCCAAAGTGTACAACATAATGATTTGCTATATGTATATATGACAAAATGATTATTACAACAAATTTAGTTACAGACAACCACCTCACAAAGCTAAACTTTTTATTTCCTGTAATGAGAACTTTTAAGATTTACTCTTTTAGCAACTTTCAAATATTTAGTAATCTATTGGTAACTATAGTTAGCATGTTGCATATTATATTCTCAAGCTTTTATTATCATATAATTGAAAATTTATGCCTTCTGATCAACTTCACCAGTTACACTTCATCCACCTTCACATTTCTCCTCTGGCTTTTATGAGTTTGTGTTTCTTTTTTTTAACTTTCAGTTCAGTTCAGTTCAGTCGCTCAGTCATGTCCAACTCTTTGCGACCCCATGAATCGCAGCACGCCAGGCCTCCCTGTCCACCACCAACTCCCAGAGTTCACTCAGACTCACGTCCATAAAATGCCACATAAAAGTGAGATCATTCAGCTTTCCTGTCTGATTTTTCCACTTAAGCATAAGGCCTTTGAGATCCACCCATATTGTCAAAAATAGCAGGAATTTCTTTTTTATGCTCCCAAAATATTTCACTGTAGACATATACCACATTTTCTTTATCCATTCATCTGTTGATCAACACTCAGATCATTTCATGTCTTGGCTATTGTAAATAATACTGCAACAAACACAGGACTGCAAATATCTTTTTGAGATGATGTTTTTTGTTTTCTTCAGATAAATATCCAGAAGTGGAATTACTGTGGTTGTATTTTTAATTTTTGGAGGAACCTCTGTACTGGTTTCCATACCTGTTGCACCAGTTTACCTTCCCCCAAATAGTGCACAAGGGTTCCCTTATTCTACAAACCTTTGCCAACATTTACTATTTGTTGTCTCTTTGATAATGGCTATTTTGGCAGGTGTGGGTGATATCTCATTGTGGTTTTGATTTGCATTTCTCTGATGATTACTGATGTTGAGCATCTTTTCATGTGTCTGTTAACCATCTGTATGTCTTCTCTGGAAAAATATCTATTCAGGTCCTCTGCCCATTTTTAAACTAGCTTTTTTTTTCTAATGCAGTATATGGGTTCTTTAAATATTTTGGGTATTAACATCTTATTAAATATTTGATTTGCAAATATTTTCTCCCATTCTGTAGGTTGTCTTTTCATTGTGTTGAAGGTTTCCTTTGCTGCCCAGAAGCCTCTTAGTTTGATGTAGTCTCACTTTATTTTTACTTTTGTTGCCTTTGCTTTTGATGTCAAATCCAAAAAAATCATTGCTGAAATATATGTCTGAAATCTTACCCCCTATATTTTCTTCTAGGATTTTTATGGTTTCAGTCTATTGTTCAAGTTTTAAGTCATTTTGAGTTGATTCTTTTGTCTAGTATAAGATAAGGGGTCCAGTTTCCCCAACACCGTTTATTGAAGAATTTCCCCGTGTATATTCTTGGCTTCTTTGTTGTAAATTAGTTGACCAAATATGCATGTGTTTATTTCAAGGCTCTCTATTCTCCTCTATTGTTCTATTTTTATGCCTATAGCATACTGTTTTATTACAATAACTTTGTAATATGGCTTGAAATCAGAGTATGATGCCTCCAGATTTGTCCTTTTTCCCAAGATTGCTTTATTGGGGTCTTTTGTGGTTCCACATACATTTTAGGATTTTTCATTCTATTTCTGTGAAAATAAATGCCACTGAAATTTTTATAGGGATTGTCTTCAATCTGTAGGTACTTTTTGATTAGAAGGATGACATTTCAAATTTTATCTTTGGGGTAAAATTCTTCTATTCTTATAAACAGAAGACAGTTAAATTCCTTAGAAACAGGTGAATCCTTTCAGGTCTTGATTTTAATGTTTGTCAGGCAGAATTTGAACAGCATTCAGCCTAGGAATTGGAGAAGGCAATGGCACCCCACTCCAGTACTCTTGCTTGGAAAATGCCATGGATGGAGAAGTCTAGTGGGCTGCAGTCCATGGGGTCGCTAAGAGTCGGACATGACTGAGCGACTTCCCTTTCACTTTTCACTTTCATGCATTGGAGAAGGAAATGGCAACCCACTCCAGTGTTCTTGCCTGGATAATCCCAGGGACAGTGGAGCCTGGTGGGCTGCCATCTCTGGGGTCACGCAGAGTTGGACACGACTGAGCGCCTTAGCAGCAGCAGCAGCAGCCTAGGAATAACTTTCCTCTCTACTGAGATGTGACCCTTCAAGGTACTCTTCTTAAAGTCCCATGGATATGAGGTTTTCCAGTCTGGCTGGTGGGAACAGGCACTATTCCTGGCCCACTGCAAGTGCTGGACTCCATTACCTCTGGTCTGTTGGATGGTTCTTTTCTCAGTCCCTGAGAGTTCCCTTTTTCCCATGTTCTGATCTGGACTCAGCTGAATATTTAAGGAGGACCTCTACTGATCTCTCACTGCACAGCGTTCTTTTTTTCTAGTATTGTTCTACGAACACTAGCTGCCTTGGTCTCCCCAGCCTTCAGCCTCATCTCAAATCTAGCAAGTCCTCTGGGTTCCAACCAGACCCCCATCCTGCACCAGTGCCTGGAAAGTCTCTCAGGGCAGTAAGCTGGGACAACTGTAGGGCTCATCTCACTTGTCTGTTTCTGAGAGAACCACTGTTCTTTGTCACCTTCCTTGTGTGTTACGAGCCAATACTTCATACGTATTTGTTTATTGGCTGTTTCAGGTGGAGGATAAGTCCCGTTTCTGCTTCTTCATTGTGGCGGTGTGAGACCAGAATGTGATGGATAAATGATCATAAAATGTTTGTTCTCCCTTCTTGTGGCTCCACATATTAGCACACAAATTTAGTGGCTGTTGACATGTTTTTGAACTTAATTCAAAATTGTTTTCATTTAGTCAAGTTACCAAACTTTTGTTTATATAGACATGATATAAATGAAAGGGCTGAATGTGAAATGATTAACTACAAAGATTAGCTACTCTACAGGATAAGCAAGATAAAGAACAAGATAAGCAAGACAGCTCTTGGTTTACTTATTAATGTCCATCTTACTAGTTGCTTTACTGGCATTTTGAAATAACTACTTTTAATTGTGCAAGAATACTTGAGGTGATCTGTCTAAATGTGATCTAGCTGGGTAATAAAGTAATTATTTTGAGTGGCTAATATCCATTTACATGGACGGAATTATGATCTATGTAATCTAACTTGAGTTCATCCAGTGTTTACTGTATACATTCTATGTGCTAGGCACTGAGCTAAGTCTAGAGACAGAAATGAATAATAAATAGCTTCTGCCCCGAGGAGCTCAGAGGGAGGCAGAACTGATAAGCAAGTTGACAATGTGGTAAGTACTGCAATTATACTAATTACCGGTTGCTATGAGAGCACAGAGGTGGGGCACCTCACACAGCCCAGGCGAGTGTGATGTTTGCAGGTGGGAAGGTGTAGCTGATGCTGTGGTTGACCTTCTCCCTCCTCCTTCCTTCTTGGAAGAGCCCTGGTTTGATGATTCCCTCTCCTCCTCCCTGGTGGGGCCAGGAAGTGAATGCTTACAAGTCTAACTCAGTCACCGTCAATCACTGTACTCCTATGCTCATCTTCAATGATTGTTTTAGATGAGGGTATGTGACACCCCCAGAAAGAAAATGCAGAAGTAATTCTACAGATGGGTCTCAGGACAGGTTTTTCTCCTGACAGAAGGAACCATTGCGAGGAGAAACCTCTCTTCTGGCTTTGCTCACAGTTGTGTGACAACTTGGGCCTTCCCAGGTGGTGCTAGTGGTAAAGAACCTGCCTGACAATGCAGATGCTGATTCGATCTCTGGGTCGGGAAGGTCCCCTGGAGGAGGGCATGGCCACCCACTCCAGTATTCTTGCCTGGAGAGTCCCATGGACAGAGGAGCCTGGTGGGCTACAGTCCATAGGGTCGCAATGTGTCAGACATGACTGAAGTGACTTAGCACACACGCACACGTGACCTCGTGATATTTGAGTTGTGTCATTCATGTTCTCATCATGAAAGGACAGCCTTGCTGTTCTTCAGAGGACTGAAGAACAGAAATAAGGGAAGCTGTTGGGTCCTTGTTGACATCATCATGTTGCTAAATTACAAAGTTGGAATCTGCCGTCTCTATCTTTTCTTGTTATTTTTTTCCCCTGATGTGGACCATTTTTAAAGTCTTTATTGGTTTTTTTTTTTGGTTGCGAGGCAGGTAGGGTCTTAGCTCCTCAACCAGGGAAGGAACCCACATCCCCTGCATTAGAAGAGAAAGTTTTGAACACCCGACCGCTGGGGAATTCCCTCTTGTTGTTGTTATAATGAGATAATAAATCCTTATTATTTAAGCCACTTTCAGTTATTCCATTATATGAAGTCAAAAGTACACTAACAGATATGGAAGGTTACCCAAAGAAGTGATGCTTGAGTAATGCCGTAAAGGACCAAAGATATTCAATCCTGGAGGATGAAGGAGAGGGAGAGGTCACCCCAGGCAGAGGAAAGAGCTTGCTCAAAAGCTTAGAAACACAAAGCAATATGGAGTGCTTGAGAAAGTACAGGCAGTTCTGTACCGGACTCCTGTTCTGGTAATTCAGATTTTCTCACTTGGGTAGAATGTCTTTTGCACATAGTAGAAATCCAATTACTATTTGTTGCCTGATTGCTTTTATAATGTTTTCTTTAATTATATTGAATTCAGTCCAAGAATGTCTGTTGATGTGCCAGGAATTTTACAGGCACATATGGTAGAATCTGACTCTTGTCTGTGGCAATATTCATCCCAACTTCCTTTTAAAATGCTAAAAACTAAAAACTACACTTCCCAGACTTTGCTGAGAGGGTTATGATCTATTTCCCATCAGTTAGATACAATCACTAGGACTCTGACTTTAAAAAGCATCCCAGTGAGGAGAGAAGAATGCAAGGCATCGTGTTGTGGGTGTGGAAGTGGCAGAGACGCTGTGTACATAGGTGTGCTCCAGGCTCCCCAGGTTTGTAGAAGAGACAGCAGTCACCTTCGTGGCCCACGTGGGCTATGTTCTATTGGTGGTTGTTCCCACAACCTCAGGGACAAGTGGCGCTGACCAGAGTCACCTTGCTCTGGGATTACAGGATTACAGTCTGTATAGCAACGACTACTTTCCACAGCACTTTAAAAGCACCTCTCTTGTGTGAAGTTAATAGGGCTTCTGTGACACTCATAGGGCTTTAATATACGTTCTTTTGACAGAAATAGAGGCCCCTAGGAAGTTAAGTGAGCTAGAAATTATAAAATAGTGATGGTTGAGACTAGAATTCAGGTTTTATGACTCCTAATCTAGTGCTCTTTCCTCTCAGTGTCATTTGGAGAATGGGCTGTTCTACAGGGACCCCTACTGGAATTATATCTATGCATCACTGAAAGCTTGTCATATGGTCAGACCTTTCTAACAGAGATGCTGGACCCACTGACGTGTAGGTGAAAAGCTTTGTGGCCTATTACTGATCATCTGAACCGTCCCTTCTCACTTGAATAGCACGTTTAATGGAAACCCGTCCCCTAAACGAGAAGTACGTCATGTTCCTATTCACCTCCTCCACTACCTTCTTAGAGACCATTATGTGGCTCCATCATATAATGGAAACACTTATATTGACAAGGAAAAATGAAAATCTGCTCTAAAAGTTCAAATTCTTAATGTGTGTTTGATGAGAAGATACTAAAGCAGTGGTGATAAAGTTTCTAATTGCACACTAATGCAAATTTTCAAGAAAAAAGTGGCTTAATTTTTTCATATTGTGCTTTGTTTCCTCAATAAAGAGATATTAAATGTTTCTCTTTCAATTTCTAGAGGTGCTAAAGATAGCTATAATAAATGTTGACAATGGGAAAAAGATGTGAGCAAAATAAAAAGAGAACATGTAGGCTTATGCAATCTGAATTCCATGGACCAATCCAGGGCTCTGCCAGCTCCCCACATCTACCTATTCTTGCAATGGGAATTGCAGAGAGAGACCTTTTAGCTGGAAGATAAACACAGTATTTATTTGACCGAACCTTTTCTAGGAAAAGCAGACTAAGAAGATGCAAGTGACTTTCTCCTTCCCTGCTATGCTATTTATTGGCTTCTCCACCTTCTTCCATTTCCTACCACTCCTCTTTTTCTTCTTCCTTCTCTTTATGTATGAGATTCATGCACAATGAATGAAATAAGACTCTTGCTCAGGGCAGGTTAGGAAATCTGCTGACACTCTAATAGTCACATATGTATGAAAATATGAGAAGTCATGGCAATTTCATTACGGATGCATAAATTAACTACTTGTCTGTGTCTTCTGGCCTCTGCTACAAGGAACATTTTCAGTGGTGGTGGGGTTGTGAAGGAAAGGGTAGAAGTAGTGAACATATACTGAAATTCACCATAGTTCAGTTGCTGTGCTAAGTATGTATTTTCTCATTAAAATATCACATTAGCTTCTGAGACAGTTACTATTATTATCACTATTATTTGACATATGATCTACATATGATTCGAGTTACAAAATCTTGACTGAGATCAAGATTAGACAGGGGGTTTCAGACTTGTGAAGTCTCCACATCTGTGCTCTTTATCACAAAACTAAATTTATCAAAATGAGGCTGCCTAACAAATTGGTTCCAAATAAATTCAGCAAAGTTTCAGGATACAAAATCAATACACAAAACCCAGCTGCACTTCTATACACTAATAAGAAACTATCTGAAAGAGAGAAACAGAAAAAGCAATCCCATTTATAACAGCATCAAAGGGAATTAAAATATCTAGAAAAAACCTTAACCAATGAGGTGAAAGACCTGTACACTGAGAACTGTAATACACTGATGAAAGAAACAGAAGACATAAATAAATGGAAAGATATCCCATTTTCTCAGATAGGAAGAATACTGTGAAAATGTTCATACTACCCAAAGTAATATTATTAATACAAGTTCAATGTAATTCCTAACAAAATCCCAAAGCCATTTTTTTTACAGAAGTAGAAAAAAATTCAAAACCTTAAATAATTAAAGAAATCCTAAGAAAGAACAAAGCAAGTGGCTTTGTTTCTGATTTCAAGTTACCCTATACAGCTATAGTAATCAAAACAGCATGGCAGTGGCATAAAAACTGACAGATAGATCAATGGAACAAAATAGAGAGCCCAGAAATAAATCCACATGTATGTGGTCAACTAATTTTTGACCAAAATCACACAATAGGGAAAGCACAGCCTCTTCAATAAATGGTGCTGGGAAAACTGAACAGCCACATGAAAAAGAGTAAGACTGGACCATCTTACACCCTCGACAAAAATGAACTTGAAATGGATCAAAGACTTAAATATAAGACCTGAAACCACAAAAATCCTAGAAGAAAACACACAGAAAAGCCCTTTGACATTGGTCTTGGCAATTATTTATTGAGTAAGACACAAAAACACAGGCAACAAGAGCTAGAGTAAGTGGGACTATATCAAACCAAAGAGCCTGTGCACAGCAAAGGGGAAAATATCTATGAATTGAAAGGGCAACCTACCAAATAGGAAAGACCATAAATAATAGGATTACTATCCTAAATATAAAAAGAACTCAAGTACTCAATAGAAAAAAGTACTGCCAGCACTGGGACACCAGAGAGGAAGTAGAGAAATATCTGGACCTCTTATTTCTCCTGCTAATGCCTCCTACTGGCAGATCCACTGGCAGGCAAGGAGCTTCAGTGATATAGTCCATAGGGGTCACATTCTCCATGAAACGTGCAGCAGAATAA
>NW_011494680.1:11175529-11193845 GCF_000754665.1 Bison bison bison
GCAGCAGAATAAGAAGTCTGCAATAGGAGAGGCTACCTGTCCATGCTGAGACCTTTCCTCAGGCCCCAAAGAAGATACAGTCAGTTTAGTTTATGAACACTTACTTAGGATAATTAGCCTTGGGTCTCCATAACCAGACAGCTTCTGCAAATACACTTCCGTTCTGGAACTGTCTCTGTATGATCACAAAAAATACTCCCTCCTGGGCACAGGTGTAGACTTGCCTCTTTCACATACTCGTATCTCTGACCATACCAGATATGAGCCAAGACAAGGATATCTCCTTAGATGTCTGACGACCTGGGACCTAAGTACCACATTCCTCCTTCCAGATGAATTCCTTTTTTAGAACCAATTCTCCTCCTAAGAGGTAAATTCTGATTCAAACACTCTTCTCTATGTGCTGGACACAACTTGGGTCAAATAGCCAGGACTCACCTAACACAGGACAAGGCACAGAGTCAGACCCAGGTCTGTTCTGTAAATCTATCCACTCATGAATGTGTGAAAACCCCTTTCTAGCACTTTTTCTGTCCCCTCATCTATTCCAATCCTTTCCCCATACACTTGATAAATAAGGAAAATTGGAAACCAGGACATCAGAGCGTGTTCAATTTTTGACAGATTATTGAGTTGTTCTCAGTACCAGATTGGCTTTCCATATCTCAGGGATAATAAATGTTAGTCACCATCCCCCTCTTACACAGCAGGTGAACAATTTCAGGAGAAAGGCTTCCCTCACACTGTGCTCCTTCTTCCAGTAAGCGTTCACTGTTTCAGACATTTCCCTGAGAACCACAGCAGAGCCTCTCTGTAAGAAGGCAGTTCTCAGGGGGTTATTTTATCAGACTAGACAGCCACCATTCACTCTGTTTAACTGTGTAGTTATTCAACACTGAAATTTCCCTATCCTTTTTCATGTTGATTGAGCATAGCATAATTAAGGGAGAATAAAAGATACCTGACTTATCCAATTTATATGTCTACTTTATCTAAACTACACAGTCACAATCGTAAGAAAAAACAGAAGATGAAAGATATGTATGTGTATACAGATATACATAAAGTGGGGGGGGGGAAAGAACCAATAATTTGGAGCACCAAGTTTAAAGCTTAACTCATTGTTTCCTTAAGAACCTATCTAACAAAACAGGATACGCCACAGGAGTGGCTTTAGAGTGAGTTTAGAGTGTGTCTCTGTACTCCACTCCACGCTGGGCTTAGATACGGTTTGACTGACTGCCTGTCCTGTGGAGGAAAGATGCTATTAGATTTCATTCCTCTAAAGATATGCTCCTTCTTTATCACAAATTCCAAGGTTGACTTTTACCATGACTTCTGGAGCAATGGTAGAATGTCTCTTAACTCTGACGGTTTCTCTGTGTGAGTGTAATGTAACAAAGAGGATAAACCAGATCTCACCCTATGTCTGCAGTTGGCTTAGTTTGTCATGGACAAGAATGAGAGAAGAATTCATTGAGTCATTGCCTAAAAATTCCTTCTGGGCCAAGGAAAGGAGAGTTCCTGGCATGTTACTTTTTATTTGGGCTTCCCTGGTGGCTCAGAGAATAAAGAATCTACTTACAATGCAGGAGGACCTGGGTTCAATCCTGGGTCCAGAAGATCCCCTGGAGAAGAGAATGGCAACCCACTCCAATATTCTTGCCTGGGAAATCCCATGGACAGAGGAGCCTGGCAGGCCACAGTCCATAGGGTTGCAAAGAGTCGGACACAACTGAGTGACTAATACTTTTACTATCTTTTGCTTTTTGTTTGTACTTCAGTTCAGTTACCCAGTTGTGTCTGACTCTTTGCAACCTCATAGACTTCAGCATGCCAGACTTCCCTGTCCATCACCAGCACCCAGAGCTTGCTCAAACTCGTGTCCATCAAGTTGGTGATGCCATCCAACCATCTCATCCTTTGTCATCCCCTTCTCCTCCTGCCTTCAATCTCTCCCAGCATCAGGGTCTTTTCTGATGAGTCAGCTCTTTGCATCAGGTGGCCAACATATTGGTGCTTCAGCATCAGTCCTTCCAATGAATATTCAGGATTGATTTCCTATTTCTACGTTTTCTCCAGATGACTGCATCTCTACCCTGCTGACCAGGCTTACCATAGGGACAATGTGGGTGGCAGTAAAAATTTGTTTTAGGGTGAATTCTCACCTTCCTCTGCTACACACCCAGCTGCTGCTGCTGCTGCTAAGTCGCTTCAGTCGTGCCCAACTCTGTGCAACCCCACAGACGGCAGCCCACCAGGCTCCCCCGTCCCTGGGATTCTCCAGGCAAGAACACTGGAGTGGGTTGCCATTTCCTTCTCCAATACATGAAAGTGAAAAAATAAAGTGAAGTCGCTCAGTCGTGTCCGACTCCTAGCGACCCCATGGACTGCAGCCCACCAGGCCCCTCCGTCCATAGGATTCTCCAGGCAAGAGTACTGGAGTGGGTTGCCATTGCCTTCTCCGGCCACACACCCAGAGATGGTGGTAAATGTGTGTGGGGAATTTTAACATGACCTGAAATCAGTCCCCTGTTTCAGTACCAGAAATAATAGAAAAACGGGCAGGTTAACATTCAGCCCTACGGCATTTTTCTAAGTCAGTTCAATAAGCAAGAACTAGTTTCACTGCTTTAGTCAGAAAGTTTTCTAGGAAATATTTTTGATTGGTTTTAAAACTGTGGAAAGTTGAGAAACTAGCTTATCACTCAGAACTCTGGAGCTGACCAGCCTCAACTCAGCCACACTCCTGATTTGTGGGATGAGAATGTCCATGTGTATAAAGCTTCTGAGATCAACCATTTTCAGGGTAATGGTAGCACAGTTGTTTATATCAACACACGACTCACGCAGTTCCAATTATCACAATAAGTGGGGCACAATATGGCTAGCCCAGATAATTTTAGCATTCCTATCAAATTAACCTTTAATGAGTAATTTGAGGATGCTGTGATTGGCCTCTGGAGAAGGCAATGGCACCCCACTCCAGTACTCTTGCCTGGAAAATCCCATGGACGGAGGAGCCTGGTGGGCTGCAGTCCATGGGGTCGCCAGGAGTCGGACACGACTGAGCGACTTCACTTTCACTTTTCACTTTCATGCATTGGAGAAGGAAATGGCAACCCACTCCAGTGTTCTTGCCTGGAGAATCCCAGGGACGGGTGGGCTGCTGTCTATGGGGTCCCACAGAGTCGGACACGACTGAAGCGACTTAGCAGTGATTGGCCTCTGTGGCAACCAAGAAAAAGACAACCAAACTGTGACTGACTCAGCTGAGCCCTGTAAGCACTGCAGTAAAGCGCTGCTTAAAATGCCCATTTGCAGAAAGGCACACATGTTGGCAGTTGGCCGTATTAGCCTCGCTCAAGTGCAGAGAATTACATAGTTTCCTTCAAAGTCATTAGGACTGCTAGCTCCTTCTTAATTAAAATAAACCCTAACTCAAGGCACATTCACTTCAGCAGTCTTTGTTTTTCAGTCAATTAAGTCAGGTTTTTAACACCTAAATTTTCCACACATACTCTCTAATGAGTTTCATTTTTATTCTGCTTTTCAAAATTCAGATAGAAAAAGCATTTGCATTGTTATTAATATGCTTTTCAAAAAAGTGCGTTTCAGTTCATTTTGAATGGCCATACATTTTCCCCCAAGTTTGGGTGGAATCTTTCTGCATCTGGATTGTCACATAGACCAAATCAGTGTATGAATCTACTTCCACAGCTGTTCCAAACATTATCACCACCATCACCATCATTAAACTCCTTGCATTACACATGCGTAAATAATTTGAGTAAAGTGAACTTATTTTTAACACATAGAAGCATACTCAGAACCCAAATTTTGTATGTTACTCAAAGACCTAATGTACTATCAGAATGATTTTATATTAAAGTTCTTATATTTTGTAAGACGAGCTATAATGAATCTTACCAATGAGGCATTTGTAAGAATACAGCAATCCTTCTCGTGGATAATATTGTTTGGCTGTATTTTGATTGTGTTATTATTATTTTTTTGGAGAAAGAGGCAGAGTCAATGAAATTTATTTTCAGATTATATCATCTGCTCAGGGTTTGCTGTTTCTACACTTTCCATATGAAGTATAACATTGTGAAAGCAAATCCCCTGATTCTGTCTCGGCACTGATAATATTTCACCTAAGATACAGGGAAGCTTTTTCTGTCTACTGGGGCTAATGCAGATCATGAATAATAGACTACTTGGTGGTTCTGGAAGGCTGAGGGCTTCTTTCCAATTCTGCTGTTCAGTACAGGTTCTCCCATGTGGAGGGGTGAAGTGGGGCCAGGAATGAAAAGTCCTAAGGCAATGGCGTGGAAATTCTCAGCGTTCCCTTAGTCTCCCATTCTTAGTCTCCCATGAAACGTTCAACATTTCTCAGAAATTTAGCCTCTGTTATCATCCATTTGACAACCAAGAACACATTTGTATCCAAAACTTTGATAGTTCTGTAATCTTCTCATCAGTTCTCCACTCACCCTCTCCTCAAATCAGCAAACTACCCTCCAGCACCACACAACCCTGACACTGCTCCAAACGGAGACTGTCTTTTCTAGTACTGTAATATACAATGTCGTTTCAGTAAATGTACAACCAAAGGACAAAACACTACAGACGCAGAGGGAGAACAGGCCCAATTTCTTTTCTTTTTTCCCCTCTTTTGGCCCTGTCACAGTGTGTGTGGGATCTTAGTTCTCCCAACCCACTTCAGTACTCTTGTCTGGAGAATCCCATGGACAGAGGGGCCTGGCGAGCTACAGCCATGGGGTGGCAAGAATTGGACACCGCTTAGTGACCAAATGACAATGATGACCAGGGATTGAACCCATGCCCCCTGAAGTGGAAACACTTAAGTGGAGTCTTAACCACTAGACCGCCAGGGAAGTCCCCAGGAACTACTTCTTAATGAGGTCAAATCATAGAATTTCCTGTTCATGATCAGAGACTGCCAGACTGCCATGTATCTGTGCTACCCCTTATCTGGGCCTACCCAGGTAAGATGGGCTTTAGAACTCTTGAACCTGAGTTCTCACCTGCAAAGTAGCCTGACCTTGGGGATAAGAAAAGGTCTACTAAGAGTGGTCTAGAAGCAGGACAATATATCCACTCTGGGTGGGTGCATTTTCTAATTTATAAATTGTGCTTTGATAATAATTCTGCAATTCTCAAGGCAACAAAAATAAATATGGCTTCACTGGAGCTGAGATTCCAGTCACCTCCATGGCGAGGGATTTGAACTTGAGGAATGCCATTCCAGAGCTGGTGCTGATGGCAACCCCACCCCCAACCCCACCATGGAGCAGTGGAGCAGAGAGGCCAAAGGGCAAATGGTGAGGGGAGGGGCAATCCCATGTTTGTTTAAGTCATTGATTTTTCATATGACAAACTAGGCCAACTTAGTAAAGCTATTTGAGTATATCAGCAGTGGTTTCCAGAAAGTATTGTTACCACAGATGTTACTGCAAGATAATCAAAAGAACACATCTAATTTGGGGATGTAGAGTACTTATTTCTGTTGCTGATTCTATCATTTGAAGCTTTCAAAGCTGAAAGCTTTCATGATTAAGCACATATTATTCTCCTGGAAGATATTTCTTTTTTGGCAGATAAGATAATGGAACAGATCCACTGTTTGTCAAGAGGAGTTACTATGTCATTAAAAAGCCTTTAACACAATGTTTTTTCTCTTTTCCAGGCTGGTTGAAAAGATTTGAATGCAAAAGCACAGATATAACAATAACAGTACAAAACCTAAATTGTCCATGGAAAAGCTTAAACCAACTTAAAATTTTCCATTTGCCAAATGCTCTTCAGGCAATTTAAATGTAATTCAAAACATGCACTCAGTAGCCACAGATGTGTGTTGCCTCAAAATGTTCTTTGTCTTGGTTGCATACATCCAATTTCTTTCTAAAAATTGTCTCCATTACAGCAGGAGGAAAAAAATACCCAAATTCAATTACAAAATTGATATGATTAAAGTCTTTTTTTGTGTCTTACTCCTGGAAAAGTATTATCGCCACAAAAAATCTTTACTTATTTTGTTCTTTAGGACTTAAGAACAATGCCAGAAGGGCCTTTTGCAGTGTAACATGAGTTCATTCAGTACAAAGAGTTCTGAGTTCAAGGAAATGCTCTGAAACACCACTGCTGCTGCTAAGTCGCTTCAGTCGTGTCCAACTCTGTGTGACCCCACAGACGGTAGCCCACCAGGCTCCCCCCCAGTCCCTGGGGTTCTCCAGGCAAGAATACTGGAGTGGGTTGCCATTTCCTTCTCCAATGCATGAAAGTGAAAAGTGAAAGTGAAGTTGCTTAGTCGTGTCCGATTCTTCAAGACCCCATGGACTGCAGCCTACCAGGCTCCTCCGTCCATGGGATTTTCCAGACAAGAGTACTGGAGTTGGGTGCCATTGCCTTCTCCTGAAACACCACTAGCCCTGGGAATAGGGATGGAGAGGCTTCGATTTTTGCTCATGTGTACAGCCAAGGCCATCAAAACATAGTGTCTCCTTGAGCATCTTTCAGGAGATACTCTACTGCTAGGAATCACCCCCGCCTTGTCAGTTTCCTCCAACACTGAAGTCTTTGGATTAATTTACAGTTTCACTTTAACTTTTCACTTTCATGCATAGGAGAAGGAAATGGCAACCCACTCCAGTGTTCCTGCCTGGAGAATCCCAGGGATGGGGGAGCCTGGTGGGCTGCCGTCTATGGGGTTGCACAGAGTCAGACATGACTGAAGCGACTTAGCAGCAGCAGCAGCAGCAACATAGTAACTGCAATAATAATTGACAGTTTATCATAAACTTTAGAAGATGCCTGAATAGGGAAAGTTATGAATGATTTCTGGGACCTTTCAGAGGTGAGTCACGATTCATGATTGGTATAGACCAAGAAGTGCTTTTCCCATCTAGGCCCTGTGCTCTACAGAACACTTTAACCAGTGTTCTCCCTAGCAAACTGGGCTGCTGGGTATGTGGGTCACCCTCCCCCCAATCCAGAGAAGGGTCTAGAAAGAGAGCTGGCTCTTTGGGGTGATTCTCTTCTACAGCTTCTGGGGCCTCAGGAGAGTGATGGGCCCCTGAAGCGTCTGAGGCACCCCCACCTGTGTCCCCACCCTGGAGGAGGGTGGTGACCGAGACCCTGACCTTGGCCTGGGTGGAGACTGGCAGGCTTTGGAGCGAGGGTGTAACTTCTCAGAGCCTCAGGAGCTCAGAGGTGGTGAGAGGTTAGTAGTACCAGCCCTCAGGCCTGTTAATTCCATGAGTTGCTACCTGCAAACACTCAGCCCCAGGCCTGCCCTGCAGGGACCCTCCATGCCAGGAGCTGCGGTGGAAATGGTGTCTGTTCTAAGACATGAAAGGGAATGTGGGGCATGGGTTGGGGGGCTGGGGCGGGTGGACCCTTGCTGCAAAAATGTTTAGCAAAATCCCCATGAAATGTAACAGTGGGCAGTTTCTCCCCTCTCAACTCCTGTGCAACTAACACAATGGTTCAGTTTGACTTGTCAAGGCCAATGCTGGACAAAAATCACCAACTCTTATCCCCCCTAGGTCTCTGTTGGTCTTCCATCCTCACCACAGAGCTCATTAACAATCCCCATGGGATAAAGCTAGACCCCAGATAATAAAGTCTTACCTTGTTTTTTCCTTTGTCTTAGTTCAGCTTTATTTGCTCCTGGGATGCTGCGTGGAGGCCTTACCCCAGGCTCTTCCCTCTGGAGTTCCTGGTGCCAAAGGGAGGCTATGCCATCTCCACTCAAGATGGCGGCATTGGCATCTGCGAGCTGAGTGCAGCAGGGCTGCACACGGCACCTGGATCCAAGATGGCGTCAGTGAACTGGGTGGAGGGGCCTATGCCAGATGCCGTGATTTGGGGCTGTGAACAGCACAGCTCTGTCTTTCCCTGGAGAACACCACCCCTTCCCCCTCTGACCTCTAAAGCAGCCTCTCCCGCAACCTGTGTGGGAGAAAGCCTGTGCTCCAGCCAGAGAGCTCCCACCTGTTCATCCTTTAACCAAAGAATATAGCCTTCCTTTGCTTCTAAACCCAGTTTTGGTCCCCTATTGCTGCCGACAGACCCGGGGCAGGAGGACCTTAATTGGGACCAGAGTGGAAGGGGCGGGTCACACCGTCTTCCTTTTGGAGCCGGTCTCACATTGGGTAATGGGAAGTTTATAAACGAAGCAGTAGGTTTGCAATTCCTTCTCTTTCCTCCCATGGGATCTCTTCGTAAGCTTTGTGCAAACACCCTAGTGGTGTCCCTAACAAGCTCAGTGTTTTTTAGGTGGTATCGTTTGTGCAGGACTGACTGCTTGTGGGAAACAAAGCTGGGATCTGTGGGGCACGGTGTCCCCAGAATCCCGGACTTCCTCACATAAGCTGTGCGACTCCCTACCTTTGATGGAAAAACGTCCTGCCTGAGAAGGCGCTCCGCGGTGTCAGTGACACACATCTCTTAGGGGGCTTTCTGAATTAATGTGGCCAGGGAAGGCCTGCTATGGCTGTGAAGACCCCCGAGACTGTGTGAGGGTGATGGACCTCACTCTGCTGTGCGTGTTGACTCACAGTGACCTGTATCTTTGACATTATTACTAAAGCTTGAATCCACAGCCATAATCCACAGGCATCTGCGCAGAGTCTGAGCCTGTGTGCTGTCCTGTAGCAAGGTGAGCTCTGTGGACACGTTAGCCGTTTTCTTTTTCTCAGTTGATTTCTTAGTTCATTTACACTGTTGTGTTAGTGCCAGGTGTAAGTGGTTCATATATAGAGTATTTTTCAGATTCTCTTCCATTTTAGGTTATTATGACACAGCGATTCTTAAATCACTCTGGACACTACAAAGGAAGTACAGTGCTAGATATTTAAAATTTTCCCTCCTGATATTTGTTGAATAAATGGAAAATGAATGAATGAAGACTTAGTCTTCCTATAGTCATAGGAAACACCTGAAGACATGAAAAGAAATGGAACACTGAAAAATGACCTTTAACAGTGGATTTGCAGGGAGAGAGGGGAGACAAGAGGGTCAGGAAGGTTCTGGAACTCTTCAGACCTAGAATCCTGTTTGTCTTGTAAGGATTTACTGGAGCAGTGTGTGTGGGGGGGGGTAGGGGGTGGGGAGGGGAGTTTGTTAGCTCTTTTAAAGGATTTGCCAAAATGAAATTTTCTGGATTAAAGTTAAGGAATAATTTGCATGATTATGCCTTAACCTGAGCCTGCAAAACATTTACTGATTTGCCTGAGTGCACATGAAATGGTTGGATGGCATCACCTACTCAGTGGACACAAGTTTGAGTAAACTCCGGGAGTTGGTGATGGACAGGGAGGCCTGGCGTGCTGCAGTCCATGGGGTCACAAAAAGTCAGACACGACTGAGTGACTGAACTGAACTGAAGAGTGCAAATAACTTTTAAAAGGACATTTTGTGGAAGAAAACAACTTATTACAGTGATAGAGAGATCTCTTAGAAGAAATTTTAGAACTTAAAAAAGCATGAGTCAGCCAAGACCTACTGAACATATTTTGGAATTACAGATTCCTGGCAGTGCATAATAAGCCAAATCATGGTACCAAGACTCCATCTTAACTTAGAATGGATTCTCCATTCTATGCTGATCAAGATTGGCATCAATGAATGGGATATTGTCGATCTTATTGGAATAGACTCGGGGGAAAATAAAACTGTCACATCTGTTCTTTTCTAAAGCCCTGTGTACTTTCTACCTGACAGAGGAAAAATGCATGATACTTTCAAGCTTTTAGGCTGCAAGAGAGAGATCCAGCACAGACCTCACTGAGGACTGATTGAAGGTTTAAGATGTTATATTTGGACTTACAAGGAAACAAAGCTAAACTGATTCTTTGTAAATTAGACTTAAGCAAAGCAATCAAAACCCTCCCCCAAAGAAAACATCACTGTTAAGTTATGTTCACATCTGTTTTGTTCACCTTCATATTTTAGCTCTATTGTCTGGCAAAGTACTTGATATATAATTAAGACTCAATAAATATTTGTTGAATTAACATACGGAATGATCAGCCTAGTTACCTTTCCTCTATTGCCTTAAACTTAAAATATTTGTGATCATTAGAAACTTTCTGCATCCAGTCAATCTTTCTGTCCTTGGGCCCTATTATGTGAGAACGAAAATGAGAAGGCACATTTGTTTGCTGTTAGTGCTGTGTTTGTGAAAATTTCCACAGAGCACACAGGATTCTGGGCTGTGTGGTGGGAGCTACAGGCTAGCAAACTTCAGAGAAAGATATTTAAGGCAAGCAATCTTATAATTATGTTAGCAAAGATTTGTAAATAGAAAAGAGCTACAGCCTGCCAAAGTATTTTTAAGAAGAGACATATTGTCGATTTGTTCCACATTTAACAACTAATATAAACAAGAAAATTCCTGCCTTTTGTCATGAGTCAGACATTCTGTCCTCTAGAATAACAGCAACTTCTTTGGAAAACACATCTGGTTTCTGAGCCCAGCTCTGTCCATCAATAAAACAGATGGTTTTGAGAGAGAGACCAGAAGGCTGGACCATGGATTAAACTCAGGCATTTTTCCAAGTAGAATTTCCTTCTTGGTAATTGAAAGCTTGAGATCTTCCTTGAATATTGAAACTCTATTTCATGAGTTTATAATGTGGCATGGAATATTAAGACTTAGAAATAGGAGTGATGGTGAAAACACAGAATGTGTTGTCTAAATTTAAGTCCTTAAGTTCACAATTTTGGCTGCTTAAATCTTATGCAAGCAGTGTGCAAGGAAAAATGTCATAAAAATGCACAAGTCGAAAATTACATTCTGACTTCCATCTTTAGGTAAATGGCTTACCATTTCTGGTCTTAATAGCCACATCTTCAAAGTAAAAGTTAGGCAGGTGATTCCCAAGGCTCCTATTAGTCTTAGAATTCTATGACTCATACATACTCAACAGAATTCTGAAAGGTAAAATCTTTCTGAAGGACTATACATATCCAATATATCAAAAGCCCTAAAAATGATATTGATTCCATAATTCTGCCTTCATAAATACACTCTACGGAAATAAATGGACACATGTACAAATTTGTATGTAAAAGGCTATTGCAGAGTAATTTACAACAAGAATTGGGGGAAACAATAAAAATATTCATCCAGAGATAATTCATATATAAATGTATCATGGTATATGGTATAAGCTCGAAAAAAATATTTTCTACATCATTCTCAGCACCATTTTCTTCTTACTAACTGGCATGACCGAAAAAACAAAAAACAAAGTACTGTGGATGGCATTTGGGAAATGACTTTCATGGTGAGCGGCCTATGAGTCGTGAGCGGGCTTTTGGACGTTCTCCACACTTGGGACTTTAGCAGAGGGGCGATCGGGGTAGGACCCTGCTCTAGTTGTGACATCTTGGGATTCCATGTTGAGGCAGGAATATGGGGAAGGAGCTATGACCTCTCATGAGATTCACTTGCTGGACTGCCATTAATGCTTGGGAGCGGCCTGGGTAAAAGTAGAGGTTCAGGTCGCATGGTATCTAAAAAACTCAGCCTTCAGTCATAGTTTCTGTCAATAACCAGCACCAAAGGATCCAGGTGTGTCTTCTTAGGTGGGCAGAGCAAAGACAATGGTAGGATTCAGACAGGGGTTCAGGAAAGAGGCCTCCCCATTGGAAGCAGGGGTTGGGATGGGCGGGATTCAGGAAGAAGGAAGAAGTTGCCAGAGTGGGGGAGGAGCTCTGAGAGATGGGTCTCTGTATTATTTCCTGAGACTGGGACACATGGGAGAGAGAGGTGTGTGGACAACTGACTTCAGAAATCAAATCTGATTTGATTCAACTAATGAGGTTCAACTCAGAACCTCATTAGCTGTGTCCTCAGTCCTAGCTGACTTAATGGAGAGGGCATCTCCAGGCTGGGTCTCAATTAGAAGATGTCACAGGTAGGGAAGCCTGGTGGTGGGCGGGGTGATGAGAAGGTGTGATGCTGTGATCCTATAATGTGGTCCCTGTGATCTTTGCTGCTGCTGTCATGATGCTCCAAGCTCGCTAAGTTCATAACAGTCAGTCTATTCAGAAGCCAATCCAAGGACACTAATGGAGCCAAGCAAGACCTGGTGAGATGATGAATTTGCTGGCCCATTTTCAAACACCACCATGTTTCTCAGTCCAATAAGGTTTCTCATTTTACAGTTGTTCTTGGACCATCATGTAGCAGCAGTGTGCCTTTGGAGGCATCTACCAAATGGGCTTCCTTTGGTAGTCTAGTGATTGCCTAATTCGACAGGCATCTATTGAATACCCTCCATGTGCCACAGACAGGACCATGAGAGAGATGAGTCTCATACAGCTCGTGAGGTGCACTCTCTACTCCGTAAATGCCTGGCTGACTCTTCTCCTCTGTGTCCCACGTGTTCTGTGCAGAACCATCTCTTCATCCCATACTTGGCCTCATCTGCAGCTTCCCACGTTCACTGACACAGAGATCCAAGAGATTTCACTATGTGGCCCAGGACAATAACAAATGCTAGCAATGACGCAGCACTTAAGACAGGCTGGGCCCTTTCCTAAGATTTCATGTTATTAAATCACAACGTCCCAATGAGGCAAAGTATTCTTATTATTCCTACCATTTGCTCAAGGTCACAGTTACCAAGTGGGAAACTGGGATTTGAACCCAGGCTGTCCCATTTTAGAGTACAGGCACTGAACAATTACTCCAGCTTATCAGTGGGGGTTAAAAGAAGTCTCGACCACGGAGGAATTTATAACCTGCTTGGGGATGACAAAGCTGAATTGCTGAGATCAACAGTGGTTGACAGAGCACTATGTGCTTAGACTGTAAAAGTTGTAGAAGCTGAAGAAAGTGAGTTCAGTAGCAGGGAAAGGCTTATTGGAGAGTATCTTGGAAAGCTAATAGGTTTGGGGAGATAAAATTGCAAGGTGGGGTGTTTGGTGGCATGGCAGTTAAGAGCAAGTGGGGGGCACTGCCCAGCGCCCTCTACAGGCCAGTATCTGGTACCAGGCACTGGGTCCCGGAGGAGGGTGCAGGCAAGTTAGGATGTGGTTTCTCTTTTTTTGCCCTCAAGGACAAAAATATTTCAGATGAACATCTTTTATTCATGCCATCCTATTTCTGAAAAGCTAAAAGTAACCTAACAGGGTCTTATCAATTTTAGAGAAGAAAATCTTTCCTGCAGAATTTTCAAAAGCTGGTTGGCTTATTTAAATTTTTAAATATTTGAGTTTAAAAAATAGAATTACTGTTATATTACGTTCAATATATATTTTTATCTGTAAGAAATTATTCCACAGTCAGGACTAAAGTAATTATTACCATTGGGGTTTCCTTATTAAAAAACATATTTGAACTTGATCTCTACTTTAAACATCAATAAGAGACACTAAACAGTTGTGTTGGGAAGATAAAGTCTGTTGTGATGATACCAAAGCATCCAGTGTGATTTACTGAGGGAAAAACATACCAATGCTGGTGTTATCAAAGTCAAACAAAAGAAAAAGTAACATTTTTAAGGTGATGCTGAAGCTGAAATGCCAGTACTTTGGCCACCTGATGAGAAGAACTGACTCATTGGAAAAGACCCTGATGCTGGGAAAGACCGAAGACAGGAGGAGAAGGGGACGGCAGAGGATGAGATGGTTGGATGGCATCACGGACTCAATGGACATGAGTTTGAGCAAGCTCTGGGAGTTGGTGATGGACAGGGAAGCCTGGCGTGTTGCAGTCTATGGGGTTGCAAAGAGTCGAACACGACTGAGTGACTGACCACATGCCAGGATTTCTATTAATTTTTCATGCACTGTCTGCTTTTATAGTCAGAAAACCTGAGAAGGAGACGTATCCCTATTATACAGATGAGAAAAGTGAGGTTTCAGGTTATTTTCTCCAAATCACATGTGTGGTAGTGAGAGCACAGACTCCAGCACCCAGCCCCAGGGTTCTCTCTTGCTGTGTAGACATGGGTGTTTCTGGGCAGTGGGTGAAGCCTGTGGTGTGTGGATGAAATAGCTGGCAGACTGGCTGTCATATTCAGAATTCTCCTTGCACTCTTTGCTGTCATCCCTGGACATTTAACAGCTTTGTCAAGGTTGCAGACAGGAAACCCAAGGCTTTCTCTTCAGCCAGAACCCTGCCTTCTCCTCTGTTGGACTTTTCCACTGGATCTAAGTGAAGCTCATTTCAAGATGTAGCCAGTAGACAAACAGGTCTATCTGGAAGGACATTGCCAATTCCTCTAACTCTTCTAGTAACAGAGACGGGGCCTGTGTGTATGGTATAAGAACTGGAAATGTGGGAAGGAGCCTGGTTGGTTCAGGGTTGTGCCTGCAGCCCTGCAAGTCTGCTCCCAGCCACAGGGCTCTGCAAATTCAGAGCTCCTGGAAATTTATTGTTTGATTTGGCCACGTGTGTTTTGATACCTCAGAAAAAAAGAGGACAGCTTGGACATGAGAAACTGGAAAGATTTATGGTAAAAGGAAAGAGTGAGTTAAGATGTTCATTAGGCTTCAAAATGAAAGGTTTACCCAGGTTAACTCAAGATGCTTTGGCAGTTCTTTTTAAAGGGAACTTCTCCTTATGACCAGACATTGCAGGGGGGAAAAGAATATACATTTAGTAAAAATATATATTTCAGGGAATTCCCTGGTGGTCTAGTGGTTAAACTCGGCACTTCTGTGGCCTAGGTTTAATCCCTGGTTGGGGAACTAAGATCCCACAAGCCGGGCAGTGGGGCCAAAAGAAAAGAATTACATATACATACATACATATATATAATATATATATATATATATATATATATATATTTCAGTGTACATACACTTCCATTCCTAGGGGTATTTTGAAAATTGGGGCTTTAATTGCCAGGCTGCCAGGCTTCAGACCCTGGTGACTCTTTCCTAATTACAACATACAAATTTAAATAGATGAATAATATAATAAAATTTACCTCCTAGTTACTATTTCTATGTATCAATTTCTCCATTTGTCAAATGGAAACAGTAATAGTACCTACCTCATATTTTTTAAAGAGTTAAACTGAAAAAAAAAATCCATATGTACAAGTGCTTAGCACAGTGCCTTATTGATGAGCACGTACTAAAAAAGAAAACACAAATGAAGTCATCATTAGTGATATTATATTGTGGCCATTGTGTGCTCAGTCACTCAGTCGTGTCCAACTCTTTGTGACCCATGGACTGTAGCTTGCCAGGATCCTCTTTCTGTGCTCAGTCACTCAGTCGTGTCCAACTCTTTGTGACCCATGGACTGTAGCTTGCCAGGATCCTCTTTCTGTGCTCAGTCACTCAGTCGTGTCCAACTCTTTGTGACCCATGGACTGTAGCTTGCCAGGATCCTCTTTCTGTGCTCAGTCACTCAGTCGTGTCCAACTCTTTGTGACCCATGGACTGTAGCTTGCCAGGATCCTCTTTCTGTGCTCAGTCACTCAGTCGTGTCCAACTCTTTGTGACCCATGGACTGTAGCTTGCCAGGATCCTCTTTCTGTGCTCAGTCACTCAGTCGTGTCCAACTCTTTGTGACCCATGGACTGTAGCTTGCCAGGATCCTCTTTCATGGGGATTCTCCAGGCAAGAATAATGGAGTGGGTTGCCATGCCGTCTTCCAGGGAATCTTCCCAACCCAGGGATCGAACCTAGGTCTCCCGCATTGCAGGCAGATCTTTACCAACTGAGCCACCAGGGAAGCCCATATTGTGACCATTAAAAAGTGGATATATGACATCTGGATCCCTTAGTAAATGAGATCTGACTTTAAACCCAGAGCGGCTGTACCCTCGTGTGTCCTTTATGTCCTTTAGGCTCTAGGCTTGGGCACCCTGTGGGTCTAGGCAGTGCCCACTGTGATTCTTCTGGCAGCTAACAGCCCTTAGCAGGGGCCCAGAGCACACAAGTTAGCTGAATTTTACACAACAAAGTCTAAGGCCCTCTTCTTAGTATTCATACACCAGTGCTCTCAGACTAGTTTTAAAATCTGCTTTTCTTTTTAAATAACTTTATCTACTGTTATAGAATGGATTGAAACAACCTGATCATAAAATCATCACTGCTAAACAACCTATCTTTTTAAGCATGACAGGATCACCTATGAGGAATGGAACTGACCTCAGTTTGGGGGCTTATATCTGCTTTTTCACACTGTGTCAATTTAATCATGAAGAAACCCACAAAACCTCCCTTATCTCAGGGAAGTGGCCGATGTTAATTGTAAAGGTTTATCTTCTTTTAACCGTCGTCTAGGAGAGTTGTTTTACTACCTTATCATAGCTCTATTATGACAAGAAATGGAAAATTCATGCCTGCACATATTGCTTATGAATATGTGGCAGGTCTGGATGCATCTTTTATGAAGATGGAACATTTGGCTTTGCGTTTGGTAGTGTGGAGAATAACACACCTGGGCCCGCACCCTAGGCGACGTCCAGGTTACTATTACAAGGGTTTCACTAACTCTGAGTAGTTTTCAGGCACTTAGACCCTCATAAATGGTCCAGGCCTCACTGGTAGTACTTTATTTCTATGACTTTTAGGAGTTAGAGATAATATGAGCTAGCTGGGTTTGTAAAGCATGTGGGAAATATATGGGAAATATATGCAAATACAGCCTTAGAAAAGGGCTTCCCTGGTAACTCAGTGGTAAAGAAGCTGCCTGCCAATGCAGGAGACTAGGTTTGATCCCTGGGTCTAGAAGATCCCCTGGAGAAGGAAATGGCAACTCATTCCAGTATTCTTGCCTGGGAAATCCCATGGACAGAGGAGCTTGGTAGGCCACAGTCCATGGGGTCACAAAGAGTCAGAAATGACTTAGTGACTAAGCAGCAACAAGAATAAAAGCCTTAGAAAGCAGATTTGTTAGTGCTTTCTTTCACTGTTGCTACTCCTGTAAGAGCCAGATCAGATCTTGAAAGGCTGTGATGGCTGCCATCTAGTCCAAGGTCTCTCTTGGAACACATCACTGGTTCACTCTCTGTTGGTCTCAAGTCACCTTTTGCTTTCTGGTGGAATAAATGTAACTCTTCTGTAGCACTTAATGTAGTAATTGATTAACCCGTATCAGTCTTTTGTATTTTTATAAGGAGCTCATGAAAGTGAAAGTTGCTCAGTTGTGCCCAACTCTTTGCAACCCAATGGATTGTAGACTGCCAGGCTCTTCTGTCTATGGGGTTCTCCAGGCAACAATACTGTAGTGGGCTGCCATTCCCTTCTACAGACGATCTTCCCAACCCAGGAACTGAACCTGGGTCTTCTGCATTGCAGGCAGACTCCGTACCATCTGAGCCACTAAGGAAGCCCTAAGGAGCTCATAATTATATCTAACATTCATGCTCTCCAAGTATCTCTTTGAAATCTATCTGCTTTCAATCTTGCTCAGGCTTTTCTAATGTTTGAAAGGAATTGGATAGGAAAAGATGACTTGGCTTTTAGTACAAAAGCCACCAGAGAACCTTTGGAACATTCTTTTGCACACTGGTGTCTTCTGATACTCACTCAGTAGGTAAACTCATGTGGAAGAGAGCTGTGTCTAATGGGACTGTCTGATTCTATTTATTTTTTGTTATCATCTTGCAGGGCTGTTTTTGGTATGCAGTCGTTTGAGTTTCCAGTCTCCAAAAAACTGGGTAATCCTGTGCAGATAATTTCAAATTTGCCTCAAACACCTAAACAATGACATTTTCTATGTGCCAACTTGGGTTTTTGCTTTTGAGAACAACTAGAAAGCTAAGGAGAGATGCTTCTCTTCCAATCAGTAATTTAAATGTCTTTGAGTTTTATTTGGTTTTATTCTTTAACATTAATTTAAATGTATTTGGGTTTTATTTCGTTTTATTGCTATGCATGCAACTTTTACTACTCTGCCAAAAGTATGAATTTTGCACATTTTAATTTAGGTCTTAATGTGTATATGTGTTGTACAAGCCAAATAATAATTTTATGTGTGTTTTTGGCTGAAAACCAGGAAGCAAGCATTTGTCTCAGGAGCCTAGATTGTTTTTTGGAGCTCCAAAGAACTTCCCTTAAAACAATTGCTTAGAAGCTTTTGATCTTCTAATGTTATTGATAAGATATTTCATCACCATCCCAATATATTTTTATATACTTATCGTTCAACAGGATGTGAGAGTTGGACTGTGAAGAAGGCTGAGAGCCGAAGAATTGATGCTTTTGAACTGTGGTGTTGGAGAAGACTCTTGAGAGTCCCTTGGACTGCTAGGAGATCCAACCAGTCCATTCTGAAGGAGATCAGCCCTGGGATTTCTTTGGAAGGAATGAT
>NW_011494680.1:11193945-11211342 GCF_000754665.1 Bison bison bison
GGATGGCATCACTGACTCGATGGACGTGAGTCTGGGTGAACTCCGGGAGTTGGTGATGGACAGGGAGGCCTGGCGTGCTGTGATTCATGGGGTCGCAAAGAGTCGGACACGACTGAGCGACTGATCTGATCTGATCGTTCAACAGTTTCCAGGTTGGCGTGCAGATGCTGAAACTCCCTTCCCAGGACTTGCAAGGCTGTACATTCTCTGGCCCTTACTTCTGCTCAGAACTCCTGGTTGAGTGAGTGAACTCATGCATCTGCCACTGTAGAAATAGAGCATTTGTATTACAATCTCAGACAAAAGCTAAAAAGACGAAGTAACCACAGTGAGATATCAACACATAGCCATTAGAATGGCTATTATCAAAAGAGCAGAAAATCACAAGTGTTGGCGAAGAGATGAAGAAGTTGGAAGCTTTGTGTCCCGCTTGTGGGAAGGCACATGGTACAGCTGACATGGAAACCAGTGTGGAGGTTCCTCCAAAAATTAAAAGTAGCATTACCATATGATCCAGCATCCATTCTGGATGCATGTGCAGAAGAATAGAAAGCAGAGACTCAGACATCTGTATACCCATATTCAGAACAGCATCATTCGTACTAGGCAGGAGGTGAAAGCAACCCAAGTGTCCACCAGTGGATGAACGGATAAACAAAATGTGGTCAATCCATCCAAGGGAATATTATTCAGCCTATAAAAGGAAGGCAAATCTGCCACATGCTACTACATGGATGAACCTGGAGGACAATATGTGAAGTGAATAAGCCAGTCACAAAAAGTCAAATGCCATTATGATTCCACTTACATGAGTTGCCTAGAACATCAAGTTTATAGAAATGGGGAAAGGTTGGTTGCTAGGAGTTGGGGGGAGGGGAGAATGGTGAGTTTTAATAAAGTTTCAGTTTTCGAAGATGAAAAACTTTCTGGAGATATGTTGCACAGCAATGTAAATATCCACAGCACTACTGAACTGTACACTTAAAGATGGTTTAAATGGTTAAGTTTTATGCTATGTCCATTCTAGCATAATATTTAAATAAATAATGCATATTCACATTGAAAAAAGCCTTACAAGGTTATCTTATTTTTCCATTATGACCTAACAATTTTATGACTAATAAAGAATGGATATCATGAAGTGTGAAAGAACTTGCTGGGAAAGATCGAGAGCAGGAGGAGAAGGGGGCGACAGAGGATGAGATGGTTGAATGACATCACTGATTCAATGGACACGAGTTTGAGCAAACTCTGAGAGAAAATGAAGGACAGGGAAGCCTGGCTTGCTGCAGTCCATGGGGTCGCAAAGAATCAGACATGACTTAATGACTGAACAACAACAACAACAAATCATAATAACAGAAGATAAAGTAGAAGATACATTCAAGTTCTTAATTTTTTTCCTGTCTCCATGGATCAGTTTTACTACCTCAGTCTGGAGGCCACCAGTTTTACAGTATGTCCGTTGGCTGACCGTGATGCACACAGAGCCACACCCCCAGCTCCCTGTAAGGAAGGGCACGTGTCACTGCGGCAGTGTGCTCACTGGACAGCCTGCTGCCAGCCACCCTGGGACCTGCCTGCTGTGAACAGCCACCTCACCAGGGTCATGGCCTTCCTTGGGTGTTGGTGACTGAGTGTGATGGGTGGGGAAAGTGTAGCCCTTTTAGCTGGCTGTGGGGCACAGGTGGTCAGCGCCCTCATTCCAGACTTTCTTGCCCTGCGGCTGAGGTTTTGTCTGGCCTGCACTGCGGTTCTGCTTCTTTCTCTGCCTGAGTCTACTTTCACTTCCTTCCTTTCACGGGTATGGATTCCTAATAAAAAAATTTACACCCAAATTCCATCTCAGCATCTGATTTCAGAGAACAGAACTTGCAACATATATCAACATACTATTAAGAATGGGGGTGGAGGAGGGATGGAGTGGGCGTTTGGGGTCAGCAGATGCAAGTTATTATGTATATTTAGGATGGATAAACAACAAGGGCCTACTGCATAGCACAGGGAATTAAATTCAATACCTGTGATAGGCCATAAAGGAAAAGAATATAAAAAGAATATATATATATAATGGAATCACTTTGCTCTATAGCAAAATTAATACTTTTTTATTATGTTTAATACATTTGATTAACATTGTGAATCAATTATGCTAAAATTAAAAAAAATTTAAGTATAATTGATTCACAATTAAATTGATTCACAAAATTAAAAAGATACTATTAAGGTTAATGTAAACTGATTCTTTAATTTCTAAACATGAGTGAACAAGTATTTAAGTTACTTAGTGAAATGATGAAGGCCATTATATTTGAAGAATAAAACAAGTGGGAGTTCTAAACAGGAAAATTAAGGTCTTTTATGATTAAGAAACACACACATACACAACCCATACACACACAAAAGAACCAAACATTAAAAATAATATCACAAAATGAATAGGAACCTTTGCTCTATGAAAGCTGCAGTGTTTGTACTTCAGGTAAACATTTTTATACAAAGCAAGTATGATCAGACGTTAATATTTGTATGTTACTCCCACATTGTAAATGTAGACATGATCAATGGGTTTGAAAGAAGAGCTACCCATAAATATCCTAAGATGATTAGAGAAGGAAATGGCAACTCTTTCCGGTATTCTTGCCTGGGAAATCCCATGGACAGAGGAGCCTGGTGGGCTACAGCCCACGGGGTCACAGAGTCATACACAACTTAGTGACTAAACAACAATCCTAAGACGATAAACAGCTTAATCCACCATCAGGCCAGTTCATAGTTACAAGGAGAGGAAGATAAAATGTGCGGGAAAGGCCAAGGTGGGAGCTACCAGGCAACTGAGTAGTTACCTTTAATATAGTTATTCCCTTTAGAGTAACTAGAGCCGTATTTCTGATTCTTCTTTGTGCCTCTATGATAGCTTGTGGAATTACAGAATTTCTCTGAGAAATCCCACACATCTGAGAAGTTTTTCCAAACATTACAGTCTCTGCAGATGTGTTTTGTGCTCAAATATAATTTAATTTCTACTTCCCTTTGACTTTATTTATGTGGATCTTATAGGACCTTCCACATGTAGAACATTCTTAAACATAAACATATATAAAACCTTCAAAATCAGAAGTCAGTGGTTTGTGATCATGGAAGGAAGAAGAGATGTAACAAATGAATTAATTTTACTTCCATTTAGCTATTGAATGAGCTAAAAACTCAGCCTTCTTCCAGGTTTTTCTAAACCGTGATAATGAGAGCTGATATTTACTCATGCAATGTGTCATATGTACTTTATTAGGATTATCTCAGTATTTCTTCAAAACAACCTGCAAAGAAGGAATTATTATAAACTCATTTTACAATAAGGAAATACACAGCTTAGAGGATTTAAACAACTTGCCTAAAGTTATAGGGGATGGAACTGAAAGAAACAGGAAGGAAACTAAGTGGCTGGCTGGAATATACATGTGAATGTAACCAGCCAGTTCATCAATTTGCTGTTTAATTTATGGTTTACATTGTATGAATTGGTATTTTAAGTAAATGTTCTGAATTGTGGAATTGTATTACTTTGGATTGATAGACTTTAGTTAAAAAAACTACAAGACACTTAAATTTTAAGGTTTTTTTTCCATTAAAAATGTTGCAGGCTTATTTAAGGAAGAAAATGCCCAAAGCAGTTACAGTGAATAAATTGTTCTTTGGATGACTCACCTAAAGGAGAGGGTGAGGCATTAAATGATCCATCTAATCATCTAATCTCATTTACCAGGGAGATGATGGTTTTCATTTCCTGAACTTTGAAGTTTACCCAGCTCATTGCCAGAAACCTCTTTGCGGGGCTCAGAAATGGCAGATACATGCCATCTGTCCTGCCTGTCCTCCCTGCCACACCCATGGCAGACAGTACTAATAGATCACAGCACCGACGGAGCCCAGAGGTGGTCAGGAATCTGTTTCGGCTGAGTCCAGAGGAACCAAATGACTGGAAAGACTTTTGGTGAGAACAACACTGTTTTTGGTCCTCTAGCACTTTGGGGGACTGGAAAAGGGGAGTTCAAGGTGCAGCTCTGGTCTATGGGGCATTTAAAATGAGTGATTTTTTTTTTTTCAAATACCTTGAACTGTCTCAGCTTCCTCTTAAATTTTCTAATCAGGGTTGTGGCATTTAAGGCAGAGAGGTTTTAGGGCAAAAGCTACTCTTTCCACTTCCTTGATTCCTTATTAGGCAACTGGACAGTTAAATAATATTAACACAATCTCACTTAGACTGATAAGAGCTTAATGTATTGATCTTCTGACTAATACATTTGCAACTTTAAAGGAATCTTTTATCTGCTATTCAGATTTCATAAACGTTTATGTTAGGTGATTTCAGAATCGCTGGCTCTTGGAAACACAATAGCAGTTTTGGTTCCTTTGTGGAACTCTGCAGCCTAACAGGGACAGTTATTTTGAAACAAACTTTTTGGCAAACCTCAGATAACAGCTTACCCGAGGTCCCTGAGCTTGTGGGTAGGCATGGGCTGTGGCTCAGGACTAAATAGAAATGAATGTTCTCTGCAGGGAGCAGTCATTACCAATTTAATGAACCAGAGTTCTGTTCATAGCTCTGTGAAGGATCATAATGTGTAAATTTAAATAAACCACCATGGCTTTGATTTTAAGTGTTAATATGTAAACTATTAGTCTCTTCCTAAGTTTGAAAGTAAAATGTACGAAATTTGAATGTGTCTATCAAGTTTACTGACAGGTGGCAATACCCAATGAGAGACACCAATAGAAATTCAAACAGGGTTCCAAACAATGACATTGCAGGCTCTGAGGTCCGCGTGGGTTAGTTCTGTTCTATCTGCTATAGGGTTGAAAGAAGTGAAAGTGTTAGTTGCTCAGTCATGTCCGACTCTTTGTGACCCCATGGACTATATCTCTGTCCTTGGGATTTCCCAGGCAAGTACTGGAGGGGGTTGCCATTCCCTTTTCTGGTGATCCTCCTGACCCAGGGATTGAACCTGGTTTCCTGCATTGCCGGCAGATTCTTTACTGTCTGAGTCACGTGGGGTTATAGGATTGATGGCTTTCATTAGTAAGTTACATTTAAACACACATTTATATACACGTGCATATGACACATCTTTTAAGTTGTAAACCAAAGCAATGAAAATGTCCTTTGAGATCAACTTCACTGTCTCTTCTCAGAGCTCCTTCTGTAGGACTCTTCATCAATTCCCTTTATTTGCAACATTTTCTATTGACCGTAGACTTCTGCATGTGGGGATATACTGGGTCCTGTTCACTGCTGTCTTTTCAGAGCCTAGTTCTATGCCTGATCCTCACCTGGTGCTCATGAAATGTTTGCTGGATAAATGAATGAGTGACTTTGAGAAGTATAACTACTGAACAAAGGATCTTGTACCAGGACTTCTTTTTCCATGCTTAATGAGTTTTTCTTGAACAGCTAATTTAATTTAATTTTTTTAGTTAGTAAATTCAATTGTCTGATCTCCAGGTGAGTTCCACTTGGGATGAACTGAGCCAACTGTCTTGAAATTGGGATCCAAGTACTTTCTGAGGATGGAAAAGATTTTCCAGGTGGTCCACAGACAAAATCACTTTAAAGGAATCAACATGCAGATCTTTGACTTCTACATATGCTCTTTTTCTTAAAATTAGTTTTCATGAGAACACACATATAAATCACTTCCACAGTTGTGATCATGTTTCTTCCACTTTTATTGTAAAAAGGGGCATGTTTCCCACACAGTGTGAATCCTACCTGGAGTGGGAGAAGCTCAGGTGACCGTAAAACCTACCATCCAAACCTCAGGGGCATTCCTGAGCAAGAAACATAGGCTCTACACATCATTAACTTGGGATAACTAACACTGACAAAGATGTTTTAAAGATAATGCTATTATAATTCCCTTCCCCCCTTCTGAGAATACTTGGCTAAAATGTGCCTCTTAGTGAAAGTGTAGCAGGTAAATTAATAATCACTTATTGTATATCAGTAAAAAAAATTTAAGATATTCTTCCCAGATATTGATCAAGCAAACAAATATAATGAGCGAGTTAGTGGTTTCCAAAATCTTGTTAGAAAAAAAGGAGGATGTAATTGGGTTGTCAGTGGATAGATCAAAAGAGATTTGCAAACACGTTTATAGCAGCATTATTCATAATAACCCAGAGTTACTAACCCAAAGCTCCACCAACAGTAGGATAAATTGTGGCAGTGGTACAGGCAAATGCTACGTAGCAGTGAAGAAAAGCAAGCTATCACTACACAAAACACACACGCCCACTGGGCTGCAACCGCAGACTGGCAAGCTTTGCGGTTGCTCAGCTTCGAGACCGAAGAAAGAGCCTGGAGAAAACAACACAGACAGGAATGGCTTGTTGAACAGGACATCTCACCCAGATCTCCCAGTGACACCCTCCCGTTTACAGCAGGTAGCTAGCAGATTGGACGTGGAGCAGTCTTCTCTACTTGGGGAGAAGGAGGCTACCATTTACAGGCAGAACTGAGGTCAGAAAGACTCAGTTCCCAGGGACTAATTAAGCCCTATAATTAAGAGGATTTGGATAGTCATGTGGGTGAAGCTGAGACTCTAGAGAGAATGAGAGGATGGTCATCTGCAGAGGTCTGACCGCACAAGGACTTTCACAACTGCAGAGGGTACATACAAGAGGATTCCATCCTGATGAAGTTTATCAACAGATAAAACTGATTTATGGCATTAGAGACTAAAATAATGCTACCTTAAAATAGACAGCTAATGGGAAGTCTGGCCTTTTATACAGTTCATGAGGTTCTCATAGCAAGTACACTGGGATGGTTTGCCATTCCCTCCTCCAATGGATGCAATGAACATGAACTTGTGCAAACTCTGGGAGATGGTGAGGGACAGGGAGGCCTGGCGAACTGTGGTTCATGGGGTTGCAAAGAGTTGGATACGACTGGGTGACCAAACAACAACAACAACAAATGTTGCTGTAAACACAGGGAGCTCAACCTAGTGCTCTGTGACAACCTAGAGGGGTGGAATAGGGTAGCAGGGTAGGATAGAGTAGTGGGGTAGCAGGAAAGTTCAAGAGGGAAGGGACATATTTATACTTACGGCTGATTCACGATATTGTTTGGCAGAAATCAACACAACATTGTCAAGCAATTGTCCTCAAATAAAAAAGAACAATAGAACCTTTGGGTGGAATATAGGCTAGGAGGGGACATAAGAGAGACCTCCAAACAGATGGAAATAGTCTAATCTTGATTTGGGTAGTGGTCACGTGGACCTATGTATATTTAAAATCTCCCTGAATGGTACACTTGAGATTTGTAAACTTTATTGAGGTTACATGTTAGCACAAAAGAAGAAACTGATTTATTTAGTCAATAAAGGTGTGCTTACGCACAATGCTAGGTGCAGCTGATCTAATACTGAAGTTACAGATAGGGTAACCATATCCCATGTGAGCCCTTCTTTTGCCATAATTACTAACACCTACTTGCACTCCCCTATCACCAGTTAGTGATCACTGTAACAAATCCACCCCCAAACTTAGCGGCTTAAAAAAACAATAATTTCCCAAGTGGCACTGGAGGTAAAGAATCCGCCCACCAATGCAGGAGACTCAGGAGACACAGGTTCGATCCCTGAGTCAGGAAGATCCCCTGGAGGAGGAAATGGCAACCCACTCCAGTATCCTTGCCAGGAAAATCCCATGGACAGAGGAGCCTGGTGGGCTACAGTCCATGGGTTGCAAAGACTCGGACATGATTGCACGACTAAGCACACACACAGTTTTAATACACTTCCTGATACCATAGGTCAGGCACTCATGCAGGCTCAGACGGTCGATTCTTGTACATCTGTTTGTCTTGAGGGCAGCTGTTGGTGGTGTTGACTGGCAGGAGGGCTCAAGAAGACTCTCCTCCCAGACTCCAGCAGAGAGGCTGAGAGAGGAGTCAGTGGGATAACTGCCTGGTGCCCTCGTGGCCCCTCTGGAGGGTGTCTCAGGGTGGTAAGACCTCTAACGTGGTGCATGGCCAGTTGGAAGCCACGTGGGCCTTTACGACCTGGCCCTGGGAGTCACATGGTGTCTCTTTTGACTCACTCTGCTCATGTTCAAGTAGGGCAGGCATAAACCCCAGCTCCAGTAGGAGGAGTGTCGCAGAATTACAGTCATTTTTTAAAAAGCACAATGCATGCTTACAGACAGGATCCAAGGACTTATCATCTCCGTTCTGAATACCTTTCTCGCATCCTTTCCTCTTCTCCATCTTCACTATGACTTCATTAGCTCAGATTCTCAGTCTCTTATCTGTACTATTGGATGATGCCCTTAGCTGGTCTCTTGTTCCTAGTTTCTCTCCCTTTCATTTGATCTTACTGGATGTTAACTGATGTGCCATCCCGTGTCTGTCAAGCTTTTGCTAAAAAAAAAAAAAAATATTTTTTTCTTAATAAATCTGGGTTTATTTACTAACTAAAATTCAAACTCCTTTGCCTGCCAGTCAAGGCCCTTTGTCACCTAGTGCTCATCTAACTTCCAAACTTATCTTCCGCAGGCCCTTTCATGGGTTTGAACTTTCACCAGACGTCTCTTTTCCATTTTCTCTCTCCGGGACCTGCCCTTCACAGACTGAGTATGAACTCACAGGGTTTATTTTGTGTCTTCATGGGCCTTCCCACTCCTCGGCCCCTACCCTCCCACCCAAATCTCACAGTTGTGAAAGGTCCTGATAAAAAGCTTCCTCTGGTTGGACTAAGCATGCCTGGGCTAGAATGCTTAGTCCAGCCAGTGGACGTTTACGGCAGTCTTCTTTGTCAGGCTCTGTTTTAGGTCCTGAAAACACAGACAGATGAGGTTCCCAGCCTACGAGTTTATAAATCCTTATTTGGAAGTAATACTGTCCTTAGATGTCTCGTGAAAATTCACTTGTTCTTTCCTTGTGCTACCTTTGGTGGTGGTGTAAATGGAGTAACTAAACGGCCAGGTCCTACAACTGTATGACCTAGGGCCTCAGTTTTCTTTTCTGTAAAGTATGATAATAGTCATACCTGTCACATAGTTACCATAGTAACCATGAAGCTCACACATGTGATTAAATATAAAACACCTAGAATAGAGTTTGGCAAACAGACCTAAATTAGCTTCCGTAATTATCATCATCATTATCACCACCATCGTCCTTAGTTACACATATTTTTTCCTCTCCTCTTGCCCCATTAGATTATAAACTTACTTTTTTAGAAGTGGGCAGTGTATCTTATGTATTTATGGTGTCTTGAAAGAGTGAGAGCTTTTAAGTCAGGCAGAGATGTTTGAGTCCAGCTGTGCCTCTCACTAACTGTTAGACCCTGGGCAAGTTGGCATTCCATACTTTATTTTTTTCATATGTAAATTCTGACAGAGAGTTGTCATGGGGATTTAATGTGGTAACATTTGTAAATCATCTGATACTTAGGATGTGACCCCAAATGACAAAGATGGTAACAATGATAATGATGATACAATAACTGACAATTCCTCAAACCCCCTCTATTTAATACGATATATAATTTAGTATAGTCTCTATATAAGTAATCTCTTTTTATCATTCACTGTAAATAGTAAATACCTTTACATTTCAACCCATATGGTTTTGCCTTGTCTTTTACAATCATTACATAGCTTTTCTTTATATGTGTGTGTGTGCGTGCATGCTAAGTCACTTTAGTTGTATCCGACTCTGTGCCACCCCATGGATTGTAGCCCGCCAGGCTCCTCCGTCCATGGGGTTCTCCAGGCAAGAATACTGGAGCAGGTTGCCATGCTCTCCTCCAAGGGATCTTCCTGATCCAGGGGTCGAACCTGCATCTCATGTCTCCTGCATTGACAGGCAGGTTCTTTACCACTAGTGCCCCCGGGAAGACCTGATATATGTGCACCATAATTTAATCAGTCTCTTACAAATGTGTTTCCAGCTTTTTGCATTATATGCCACACTGTAATCAAATGAATTACATACACATGTTTCCACCCTATCTTATTATTTCTTTAAGACAAGTGATTAAAAGTAAAGCTGCTTGGATAAAGGAAATATGCTTATGGGTTTTATGCATATTGACTGGTTAAATCTACCATTATTCCCCCAGTAGGGACCATCTCTGTTTCAGACATCTTTGAAACATGAGACTTTGATCAAGACTTTACACCTTCCTAAAGATTTATTTTTCATCTATCCTTTTAACCTGTCAATATATCCCAAGTAACCCATGTTTTTGTTTTTTTTTTTAAGGTGTACCTGTTTTTATTTCCTCTGGACTCTGGACTTTTTGAGGGAAAAATCCTTTTTTCATTTTGGTTGTGTCCCCAAGTCACTGGTCCATTTCTTTGGAATCTAGAGTAAACACTTCTCTTTCCTCAGCAATTCTTTGCTGCTTTAAGGTTGATACAGGTCTTAAACAAAATCACCTACTTATTTGTTAAAGAATGGGCGAAAAGAGAGAGAATTTCAAGTGCTCAGAAATTAAAATTTACATTTAGAATTTCCTTTCCTTTTGACTGTACCTCCCTTTCTCTCCTGTTGGTATTTCCCAAGCAGATAGATTTAGAGGAGCTGAGCGCTGCACCCACAGCTGCAGAGAAGAACAGAGAAGAGATGAGGAGGGGCAGTCTGAGGGGTTGCCGGGCAAGCACAGAGGTGACTGTCCCATCTCACCTAACCAGGCACACCTAACCTGATGTGGTCAGTGCGTTAGAAGAGTTTGAGATCCTATTGTGTGCCAGACGTTAATACCAGACTTAAAAATGGAAAAGAGTGCCAGACACTAGGCAAAACGCTGAGACCAACCAGGGTGATTCTACAGAAAGACAGGAAGAATTGTTCCTTACAACAGAACAGAGAAACAGAATGCGAATTTTAGACAAAACAACCAAAAACACAATCCAGAGAGAGGAAGCTGCTTTAGTAAATCACTGTATCTGAAAATTTAATTCAGACATAAAAGCAAGTTTCCTCCTTTAGTCTCATAATCACATGGTTCCTCCAGGGAGATCTTAAAATTCCTGTGGATGATCGTTCACAAAGAGGTCCGTGTAAGTGGTGGGGCATAAAAGCCAGGTGAAGCACTGACGAGCCAGAAAAGAGGCTGTTCTATTGATTCTCCTTCAGTTTTAGGAGGGCCTTAGATTTGTGCTTTGAGGGTATATCAGTCAGAGTCCTCCAGAGAAACCGAACCAATGGGGTGTGTTGTGTTGTGTGTGTGCGTGTCTGTGTGTGTAAAGACAGACAGACAGACACACATGCACAGAGAGACTGAACTTACTTGAAGGAATTGGCTCATGCAATTGTAGAGGCTGGCAAGTCCAAAATCTGCAGTGAGTCAGGAACCCTGGAGACCCAGGGAAATGCTGATGTTGCAGCTGAAGTCTGAAAGCCATCTGGGGACAGAACTCCTATTTCCAGGGGTGTGTTAGCTGCTCAGTCGTGTCCGACTCTTTGTGATCCCATGGACTGTAGCTCTCCAGGCTCCTCTGTCCATGGAATTCTCTGGGCAAGAATACTGTAGTGGGTAGCCATTTCCTTCTCCAGGTCTTTCCGACCCAGGGATTGAACCTGGGTCTCCTGCATTCCGGGCAGATTCTTTACCATCTGAACCACCAGAGTACCACAGTCTTCTACTCTTAATGCCTTCAACTGATTAGACAAGGCCCACCCACTTTATGGAGAGTGATGTGCTTTATTCGGTGTCTACTGGTTTAAATGCTAATCACACCCGACCAATACCTTCACAGTACCATCCAAACTGCTGTCTGACCCGAAACTGAGTATCAGGGCCTAACCAGGCTGACACATGACATTAATCATCATCACAAGGGGTGTAATTTCTTTTCAAGCAGGACTGTCACTGAGTGAAAGGGGAGAGGGTCTGGTGCCTTTAGGCCTTTGGGGTGATGAACCTCTGTAGGAAAACAGGACCTGCCATGTGGGAGAGTCAGTGGCCTCAAGGAGGGCTTGGGCAGAGGGACACCCAGGCTGCCTCTGTCCTGAGCAGAGAGAATACAGCTGGCCAAGAAGCAGCAGGGCCTGGAAAGAGGACAGATGTGGGGGGTGGGCAGGGTGTGAGGAGGAGCACATTCCATTAGATCTTTACCTGCAGAGAAGAAAAGAACGAGACGGTCTAGGAAGTCCCTTCTCATACCCCTGAGTTTCTGAACGCCTTAGCCAGGGACCCCTTCCTGGGATGGGGGCCACCAGTCAGCACCAGCGAAGTGAAGGGTCTCTAACTGAAGGGGCTTCTGAACCAACAAGTTCAACCCTTTGTTTAAGAGAAGTGAGGTCATGGAGGGTTCGCCATGGGGCTGCTTGGGGTCTCGGCCTGCTCGTCACACACCGGGGCTCTTTTTTACTGTGGGTGATTTTTACCCACTTGGGGAGCTACAGAATCAGATCTGTCCTGAGGCTGGGATACTGGACCTATTCCTTCCCACACCCAACACCATCAACCAGGATGTCAACGCTGGAGGATCCTTTAGTCTCCTGTGTAGGGGCTCTTTTACTTAATCTTCAGGACACAGACCCATTATTATTCTGTAAATTTAAATTTTCCAGTTAATTTTTAAACCTCATAAAGGCTAGTTTTAATCAAAGATATTAATAATGAATGTTTAATAGACATGTCTATTTCACATAAGTTCTTGTCTCTTCAAATTATCACTGCCAAAAGGTTGTAACTTTCATGTCTATTGATGTCTGTTATCTTTCTAATATATCACAAAATAAATGTCATGTCACATGAGGCACCAGGAGAAAAGCAAGACATCTATGTATGTATCTTTCTATCAGTAAAGAAACCTTTCTGAAAAACCGCCACCACTGCCCCTAGCAGATTTTCTTTGACCAAGATTGTATCACACCTTTCAAACCCAGACACAAACACATAATAAAGTACTAGAACTTTTGGTAAATTGTGTTCTATCCATCAGGTGAAATAACTGAATTGTGAAATAAGCGCTATTTTTTCAGATCCTAAAATTTTCCCTGTTAAGGCCAAGACCTGGGTACCATTCCACAGCTGAATAAACTGCCAATGATGGGACTTCCTTGGTGGTGCAGGGCTTAAAAATTTGCCTTTCAAAGCAGGGGACATGGGTTCAATCCCCAGTCGGGGAACTAAGATCCCATGTGCTGCCAGGCCAACTAAGCCTGTGCACCCCAAATACTGAACCCGTGCACAGCAACTAGAGAGAAGCCAATATGCCACAAAGTACAGACCCTCCATGCTACAAATAAGGCTTGATGCAGCCAAATAAATATAAAAACAATTGCCAATGATAAGGCTGTGAGTTGAGTGATGAGTGAACATGAGCCTTGCTTTCTCTAATCCCATTAAGACAAACAGAGAAGCTGGCAAAAGATCAGCTATAAAAACCTTCAACCACTGCCAGAGTGAAGTTTGCCCTTCCAGGAGCAGGATTCACACTGGCTTCTGGCTTCCCAGGAGAGTCTTCTAAGGAAAGTGTTGTACAGTCTTTATCTCGACCAGAATTAAGCTGTTGCCTCAAGTGACTCTGGACTCCAATGAAAGTCCTCACACCTTATCAGTTAGGTAAGGCCAAGGCAGTAGGATTCACATTTTAGAATGGAATACCAGACCACGTGACCTGCCTCCTGAGAAATCTGTATGTGGTCAGGAAGCAACAGTTAGAACTGAAATGGAACAACCGACTGGTTCCAAATCGGGAAAGGAGTACATCAAGGCTGTAAATGGTCACCCTGCTTATTTAACTTGTATGCAGATTGCTGCTACTGCTGCTAAGTCACTTCAGTCATGGCTGACTCTGTGCGACCCCATAGACGGCAGCCCACCAGGCTCCCCCGTCCCTGGGATTCTCCAGGCAAGAACAGTGGAGTGGGTTGCCACTTCCTTCTCCAATGCATGAAAGTGAAAAGTGAAAGTGAAGTCACTCAGTCGTGTCCGACTCTTTGCGACCCCATGGACTGCAGCCCACCAGGCTCCTCCATCCATGGGATTTTCCAGGCAAGAGTACTGGAGTGGGGTGCCATTGCCTTCTCCATGTATGCAGATTACATCATGAGAAATGCTGGGCTGGATGAAGCACACACTGGAACCAAGATTGCTGGGAGACATATAAATCACCTCATATATGCAGGAGACACCACTCGTGGCAGAAAATGAAGAAGAACTAAAGAGACTCTTGATGAAAGTGAAAGAGGAGAGTGAAAAAGTTGGTTTAAAACTCAACATTCAGAAAACTAAGATCATGGCATCTGGTCCCATCACTTCATGGCAAATAGATGGGGAAGCAATGGAAACAGTGGCAGACTTTATTTTGGGGGCTCCAAAATCACTACAGATGGTGACTATAGCCATGAAATTAAAAGATGCTTGCTCCTTGGAAGAAAAGTTAGGACCAACCTAGACAGCATATTAAAAAGCAGAGACATTACTTTGCCAACAAAGGTCCATCTAGTCAAAACTATGGTTTTTCCAGGAGTCATGTATGGATGTGAGAGTTGGACTATAAAGAAAGCTGAGCCATGAAGAATTGATGCTTTTGAACTGTGGTTTTGGAGAAGACTCTTGAGAGTCCCTTGGACTGCAAGGAGATCCAACCAGTCCATGTTAAACGGAATCAGTCCTGAGTATTCATTGGAAGGATGATGCTGAAGCTGAAACCCCAATACTTTGGCCACCTGATGCAAAGAGCTGACTCATTAAAAAAGACCCTGATGCTGGGAAAGATTGAAGGTGGGAGGAGAAGGGGACAACAGAGGATGAGATGGTTGGATGGCCTCACCGACTCGACGGACATGAGTTTGAGTAAACTCCGGGAATTGGTGATGGACAAGAAGGCCTGGCATGCTGCAGTCCATGGGGTCACAAAGAATCGGACATGACTGAGCAACTGAACTATCATTCTAAGAGTTGAGTAATCACAACAATTTGCCATGAATGGCCTCCTAAATAGAAATAGAAAGTAAGGTGACGTGTTTGTACTTTCTGTCTGAATTCTCTTAGGTCCACCCTGATATTTTTGGTTCTGATGTACACAGGCTTTGTTTATTTCCATGGTTATTTTGGTCTTGAAATCTCTTTAGACCTTCGATTTACTGATTCCTTATAAATGACAAAAGATACTTATTTCATTCAATCTAGAATATATATAAAAATATAGATACTCATTGTGCCACAAATGACTGAAAACATACCTCACTGCTGGAGAAACACCTCTGAGAATAGACAGAAACATCAGAGAAGTTGTGCTTCAGGGCTGGTTGCTTCTGGCTGATGGTAATGCTGATTACATCTCAGACAATGTTCACAGGCCAGATGTGAAGAACTGACTCACTGGAAAAGACTTTGATGCTGGGAAAGATTGAAGGCAAGAGGAAAAGGGGACAACAGAGGATGAGATGGTTGGATGGCATCACCAACTCAACGGACATGATTTTGAGCAAGCTCCAGAAGTTGGTGGTGGTCAGGGAGGCCTAGTGTGCTGTGGTCCATTGGGTCGCAAAGAGTCAGACACAACTGAGCGACTAAACTGAACTGAACTGAATGTTTATATAGGGCTTCCCAGGTAGCCACTAGTGGTAAAGAACCCAGTTGCGAATGAAGGAGAGGAAAGAGACATGGTTTCAGTCCCTGGGTTGGAAAGATCCCCTGGGATAGGAAATGGCAACCCATTCCAGTGTTCTTGCCTGGGAAATCCCATTGACAGAGGAGCCTGGAGGGCTACAGTTCATGGGGTTGCAAAGAGTTGGACACGACTGAGCGACTGAACTGAACTGATGTTCACAGGCAAAGGTCTCAATTTACCATCCGGGGGAAGGATGCAGGAGGAGAAGAACCAATGTAGAAACCACTAAAATGTCAGCTATTACAGGAATAAGAGAAAGAATAGGAATTATCAGGGGATCTGGATAAAGGATGTCCAGAGAGGTATGGGGAGATAAGAAGAAAAGTGTTTCGGAGAACACACACCTAGAACATTCTAGAAGGATCGGCAATCAGCTGTGCTAATGCTACTGCACTAGGAGGAGGATGAAGATCAGCATTCCCCTAGCCATTGCTTCATGAAAGTGGATTATTAATATACGTGGGATGTGGTGCTATAGTAGATGCTAAGAATACAGAGAAAATCCAAAAACTAACTTACCTTCACATAACTTTCAACATGGTGTGGGAGAGAGATGAAAATGGTTTAAATTCACTGAAGTAAATGGCACAATAAAATTATGTGAGAGGGAGAGGGCAGGGAGAGCAGGAGTCATGATGGTTTCTTGGCAAAGGTAATTCAGCTACATTTTGATGAGGAACTTCCACGTGGAGACGGGAGGTACAGGTGTTACCAATGAAGGATGCAGGTAAAGGAGTGTGTGTTGGGGGGGGGTGAGGTCGTGGTGCTTAGGGAGGGGGCAGTTAAAAGCTATATTGTATATTTCTAGTACTTAAAATCATTCCTTCCTCATAGTATGTCTCCTGTAAATTTTGAATGGAATTCAGAAAGAGGAAGGGTTAAACCCCAATTAGGAAGAGCACTCAACCCTACCAGAAATACTTGCCAAAAATTTCATGTAGTTTAAGAGTCACTCTAAGGAAATAAGATCATATAAATGGAATTTGGAGATTTAAAGTAGTGAACATATGGCCATTATTTTAGCCCAGTGTTAAAAACACACTGAATAATTTGTTGTTGTTGTTTAATAAGTGAAAAGTCGATAGATTCAATCATCCGACAGCCCATGACAGGCCACTTGTGAACAACTCTGTCTCTGAACCGATGCTCAGAAGTTTTGGCCTTCATTTAATGTAGAAATGACTCAGTTCTCTAGACTCAGTTGTAATTGTTCCTGGAATAATTTCTAGGATTGAAACAAACTCTTATGTGGAGCAGATGTTCTAATGAAAGATTTTTGTATCCCTACAAAACTACCTCTCTTCTTCCGTAGCAGGGGTTATGTTTCAGGGAGAGTGTGAATGCAGAACGGTTTTGAAAATCAAGCCAAAAAACCTGGAAAGTACCCATATTGGTTGAGTTATATTTACATAATAGAAACCCCGGGCACATAAAACCTCAGCTGCTGTAGTGAAACTAACAGACTCAAAAATTTTTTTGTTTTGGGTTCTCTTGTATGTATGTATGTATGTATATATATATATATATTAAAAGACGCTTACTCCTTGGAAGAAAAGTTATGACCAACCTAGACAGCACATTGAAAAGCAGAGACATTACTTTGCCAACAAAGGTCCGTCTAGTCAAGACTACGGTTTTTCCAGTGGTCATGTATGGATGTGAGAGTTGGACTGTGAAGAAGGCTGAGCGCCGAAGAATTGATGCTTTTGAACTGTGGTGTTGGAGAAGACTCTTGAGAGTCCCTTGGACTGCTAG
>NW_011494680.1:11211442-11211620 GCF_000754665.1 Bison bison bison
TGAGTGAACTCCGGGAGTTGGTGATGGACAGGGAGGCCTGGCGTGCTGCAATTCATGGAGTCACAAAGAGTCGGACACGACTGAGAGACTGAATTCAACTGATATATATATATATATATTTTTTTTTTTTTGGTTTTCATTAATCTCACTGGATATTATCCTGGAAAAATATGGCTCC
>NW_011494680.1:11211720-11212125 GCF_000754665.1 Bison bison bison
TTCAACTGATATATATATATATATATATTTTTTTTTTTTTGGTTTTCATTAATCTCACTGGATATTATCCTGGAAAAATATGGCTCCTTAATTTTTTTTCAGAAGAAAAAAATGAATTTAGTGAATATTTTTATGTTGCGTTAACCAGAGAGATTTGAAATATGGTATACAATCTGTTCGGAGAAGGCAATGACACCCCACTCCAGTACTCTTGCTTGGAAAACCCCATGGATGGAGGAGCCTGGCAGGCTACAGTCCATGGGGTTGCGAAGAGTCGGACACGACTGAATGACTTCACTTTCACTTTTCACTTTCATCATTGGAGAAGGAAATGGCAACCCACTCCAGTGTTCTTGCCTGGAGAATCCCAGGGACTGGGAAGCCTGGTGGGCTGCCGTCTATCTG
>NW_011494680.1:11212225-11219579 GCF_000754665.1 Bison bison bison
GAGAAGGAAATGGCAACCCACTCCAGTGTTCTTGCCTGGAGAATCCCAGGGACTGGGAAGCCTGGTGGGCTGCCGTCTATGGGGTCGCACAGAGTCGGACACGACTGAAGCGACTTAGCAGCAGCAGCATACAATCTGTTGGTGGTGGACCAGACATGAGAGGGCAGGACAGAGGTCATCTGGACTCAAATAGCAAAAGACAGAGTAAGAAGCAGGTGTTCCAAATTGTTCTCTCTGCTCTGTCACTAGTGAGTTGCGGTGTGTCTCTTGGGCTGATGCTGGGAAAGGTTCAGGAGGAGAAGAGGGGCAACAGAGGATGAGATGGTTAGATAACATCATTGACTCAATGGACATGAGTTTGAGCAAACTCCTTGAGAGATAGTGAAGGACAAGGAAGCCTGGTGTGCTGCAGTCCACGGGGTTGCAAAGAGTTAGACTGAACAACAACAAAAGGCTATGGATCTGGGGAGGGGCTGCACCAGGCCGCCAGTGAGAGGCCTCCATGTTGCTCTTAGAGGTTAGCTTGTACAAAACTAACTAATCAAATGAAATCATCAATCACACGAAAGGTTAACAGGACAGGAGCAGACAACGTTAATTCTCAACCCATTCTTGGAGGGGAGGCACCCTGAACAGCTGGTAGGGGTCGGCGGGGAGGTCAGGGCGGTCCACCTTTGAAGCCTGTGGTTTTGCACTCGCCATTGGGTTCGAGGTACAGGCCTGTGGGTGAAAGGGAAGGGTTTACATCTGTGGCCACAAGACCCATGGGGTCGGGGTTGGTGCTAACACTGCTTCTGTGAAGCTTTTGTTCACAGTCCTTTAGGTATTCAAACAGACCAGGATCCCACATGGCAAATCCTATGGAATAATTTCCGACCCCTGAATTTCTCTCACCTAGTTTCGATTTCACTACAAATGGATGGTGGTTCATCATTTAAAAGGAAGGATTTACATGCACAGTGCAGTTTCAAAAGTGGACTCAGGAGTTGTTATTCTGTAGCATCTTCCTGCCCGTCAGCTCACAGGGCTTCGGAGAGGATGAGAAACTAGACCTTGAAGGTACTTTCTGCCTTGTGCAGAGGGCGAGCTTTCTGATCAGCTTTAGAGCATTTCTGTCATCATACTGTAAAACTTTGGGCCAACCAGAAGCCTGAGGGGAAACCCTCTGGCAAGATTCTTTATACAGATGTGTGTAGAAAGACAGAAGGTCAAATACGAGGTGCATTCTCCGCAGCAGTGCCCAGCCAAGAAAATGAGTGAGTGGGGAACTCTGGTGAAGAGAAGCGCCTGGAATTGGGTTCTGGGACCCGGGACTAGTACTCCAATATCTGTGTTCCAAAACTGCCAGAGAGACACGTTTCCTCCTTAGAGTTACTTGTGGTTCGGGTGTTAGTTGCCGGTCATGTCCAACTCTTTGTGACCCCATGAGCTGTAGCCTTCCAGGCTCCTCCATCCATGGAATTCTCTAGGCAAGAATACTGGAGTGGGTTGCCATGCCCTCCTCCAGGAGATCTTCCCAGACCAGGGATCGAACCTCGGTCTCCCACATGGCAGGGAGATTCTTCACCATTTGAGCCACCAGGGGAGCCCAGGTAGGTTTCCCTAAAGAAGCAGGTGGCTGATAATAACTGGATAGATTTTATTTTCAGACATGATTAACGTGATGTCAGATAATTGGAGGGGTTTCCCTGGTGGCTCAGAGAGTAAAGAATGCCTGCAATGCAGGAGCCCTGGGTTAGGTGCCTGGGTTGGGAAGATCCCCTGGAGAAAGGAAAGACAAAATAGGCAATTAAAAAAATATGGCCTTATATATTTAAGTTTTGTTTTTTTTTAATGACTTTATTAAAGTAACTGTCAAATGGGGACTTCCCTGGCTGTTCAGTGGTTATGACTCTGCCCTTCCACTTCAGGGGGCACGGGTCTGCTCGGGGAACTAAGATCCTGTGTGCCTCACAGAATGGTCAAAAAGAAGAAAAAAAGAGTCAAATGACTCAGTGATTGTTAGTAAGAAAAAGCCTTTCAGGTACAAGCCCTTATTCTGGGTGCGAGTGGTGCCTTGGTTTTCTTTTGAATCTAGCATGGCTGAAGGTTGGCTTATTCCTGAGAAGGCTCCATCTTTAACACAGTTTCTTTTTATTTATTAGTACATCTTTCATCCAAGAAACCAAGAAGATGAACGATGCATTGTTTTAGGTTGGGTTTCCTAGGAAACCACCCCTGGAACAGAGCCTCGTGTGCAAGAATATGGCAGGGGAGAGCTCCATGGATCCGTGCAGGATGAATGAAGGAGGACCGCAACATATCCACCAAACAGGCTGCAGCTGGTGCTGACCCTGGGGAGCTCCAGGGTGGGGACAGTCCTGAAGGGTCGTTCTAGCTTGAGGCAAGAACACAGGCTCCAGCCAGTGGATATGCGTTGCCCCTGGGCAGGGGTCATGAACTCAGGTGAGGCAGAGCAATTCCCAGAGAGGGACTTGACTGAGAGCCCAGAAGCTAACCCTCTCCGCAGCTAGAGAGTGAGGTTGGAGTCATGCAGGGGAGGCCAGGCGGTGCATCATGGAAACCAACGTTTGGCTCTCAGTTTTCTGCAAAGCCTGGTGCAGCTCTTCCCCAAGGGACTCTTCATTTCCCACCAATATTTATTTAGTCTTTCTATGCAGTGTGTGTGTTTGTGTGTGTGTGACACATCCAGCTTTCATATATCCATATCTACTGCCATATCACATGATCTGTGGTTGTATCTACCCAAGTGTGCTATGCTGGGGTGCTCACATGTCGTGGGCCTTTCTGGGTGTTCAGAGGCATGCAAAGCCTCCAGCGGGGAGGTGCTTTTGAAATGAGTTTTAAAAGCGTATCTGATTTAAAGTCTTCTGCCAGGCTTGGGTGTGGCCTTAAGGACCACAGTATCCCAAGCGTTCGCAGCCACAGGACGATAAGCGAGCATTTTCACTCTAAGAGCAGTTTGTGGTGGATCTGTGGAGCCTGGACAGGGATGTGGGCTCTCAGACCAGAGAAACACACATCTTATCTCTTGGCTCTGAGGTGTCAGCTGCCAGGAGCTGGCGAGTTCTAGAGGCTGTTCTGTGGGGGACAGCACACAGCCTTGGTCTAGCCCCTGAATGACCCATTTCCAAATATTTGTCACAGACGAGGCCCTCAGATCTGCCCAGAGCTTGCTGTCAACCCCCCAGATGCCAGAATTCTTTCTGATTTACTGAGGAAGAGGATGAGGCTCTGTGAGGTTAAACCCACATGTCCAGGGTCTGCATGGCTCTCGGCCTGCCAGTCTGTTTCATGTGGCCCCATTTGTTCTGGTGTAATTGTGAACATCACCCCTTTTCATCTACACAAATTTCTTAATTCAGATGATGTGTGATCTGGTTCTTGAGTTGAGGCCTCTTGACACCAAATCTCACAGGCTTCCTCTAAGGCCTTGCAAATGGCCTTAGGGAGGTGGAGCTTGTCCATGGTACGTGGCCTAAACAATCTGGAATGGTACCGTCTACATGCCTAATGTCCTTGGCTCTGCCGGCGTCTCCTGTCTTTCTCCGAAAGACAGACCAGGAGCAACTGGCATTGAACATATTTTCCACTAAGGTTTTTTTTTTTTTTTCTCAAACATACAGGAGTACAAAAGTCAGAACCCAAAGACACACTGGTATAAAGCAGAGAGATGCCAGTTTTTACTAGGTTGTCATTAATCTAGTATTAATGGTCTAGTAAACCTAGGGAAGGCCCTTTTGCATTCTTTTCTAGACTAAGTTCATTTGGACCTGTGCTGATTTTTTTAAATTAATTTTTTTTTATTGAAGGATAATTGCTTTACAGAATTTTGTTGTTTTTTTGTCAAACCTCAACATGAATCAGCCATAGGTATACATATATCCCTCCCTTTTGAACCTCCCTACCATCTCCCTCCCCATCCCATTCCTCTAGGTTGATACAGAGCCCCCGTTTTAGTTTCCTGAGCCATACACCAAATTCCCATTGGCTATCTAATTTACACATGGCAATGTAAGTTTCCATGTTACTCTTTCCATACATCTCACCCTCTTGTCCCCTCTCTCCATGTCCATAAGTCTATTCTCTATGTCTGTTTCTCCACTGCTGCGCTATAAATAAACTCTTCAGTGCCATTTTTCTAATTTCTGTATATGTGCATTAGAATTATATTTATCTTTCTCTTTCTGACTCACTTCACTCTGCATAACAGATTCTAGATTCATCCACCTCATCAGAATTGACTCAAATGCATTCCTTTTTATGGCTGAGTAATATTCCATTGTGTATATGTACCACAACTTCTTTATCCATTCATCTGTTGATGGACATCTAGGTTGCTTCCATGTTTTAGCTATTGTAAATAGTGATGCAATGAATGATGGGATACATGTGACTTTTTCAATTTTGGTTTCCTGTGGTATATGCTTAGGAGTGGGATTGCTGGGTTATATGGTGATTTAAGGAATCTGCATACCATCTTCCATAGTGGCTGTATCAATTTACATTCCCACCAACAGAGCAAGAGCATTCCCTTTTCTCCACACCCTCTCCAGCATGTATTGTTTGTAGACTTTTTGATGATGGCCATTCTGAATGGTGTGAGGTGATATCTCATTGTGGTTTTGATTTGCATTTCTCTAATAATGAGTGATGTTGAGCATCTTTTCATGCGTTTGTTAGCTGTCTGTATGTCTTCTTTGGAGAAATGCCTGTTTAGGTCTTTTCCCCATTTTTTGATTGGGTTGTTTGCTTTTCTGGTATTGAGTTGTATGAGATGCTTGTATATTTTGGAAATTAATCCTTTGTCAATTTTTTTCATTTGCTATTATTTTCTCCCATTCTGAGGGTTTCTTTTCACTTGCTTATAGTTTCCTTTGCTGTGCAAAAAGCACACACTTAAAAGCAAAAGCTTTTAAGTTTAATCAGGTCCCACTTGTTTACTTTTGTTTTTATTTCCCTTACTCTAGGAGGTGGGTCATAGAGGATCTTGTTTTGATTTATGTCACTGAGTGTTCTGCCTATGTTATCCTCTAAGAGTTTTATAGTTTCTGGCCTTACATTTAAATCTTTAATCCATTTTGAGTTTATCTCTGTGTATGGTGTTAGGAAGTGTTCTAATTTCATTCTTTTACATGTAGCTGTCCAGTTTTCCCAGCACCATTTATTGAAGAGGCTGTCTTTGCCCCATTGTATATTCTTGCCTCCTTTGTCAAAAATAAGGTAACCAGAGGTGCAAGGGTTTATTTCTGGACTTTCTATCTTGTTCCATTGGTCTATATTTCTGGTTTTTTTTGGTGCCAATAGCATACTGTCTTGATGACTGTAGCTTTGTAGCATAATCTGAAGTCAGGAAGGTTGATTTCTCCAGCTCCAGTATTCTTTCTCAAGACTGCTTTGGCTATTTGGGGCCTTTTGTGTTTCCATATGAAATGTGAAATTTTTTGTCCTAGTTATGTGAAAAATGCCATTGGTAATTTAATAGGGGTGGCATTGAATCTGTAGATGGCATTTGGTAGTATAGTCATTTTCACAATATTGATTCTTCCTACCCAGGAACATGGAATATCTCTCCATCTGTTTATGTCATCTTTGATTTCTTTCATCACTGTCTTATAATTTTCTGTGTACAGTTCTTTTGTCTCCTTCAGTTCAGTTCAGTCACTCAGTCATGTCCAACTCTTTGCAACCCCATGAATTGCAGCATGCCAGGCCTCCCTGTCCATTACCAACTCCCAGAATTCACCTAGACTTTTGTCCATCGAGTCGGTGATGCCACCCAGCCGTCTCATCTTCTGCTGTCCCCTTCTCCTCCTGCCCCCAACCCCTCCCAGCATCAGAGTCTTTTCCAATGAGTCAACTCTTCGCATGAGGTGGCCAAAGTTTTGGAGTTTCAGCTTTAGCGTCAGCCCTTCCAAAGAACACCCAGACTGATCTCCTTTAGAATGGATTGGTTGGATATCCTTGCAGTCCAAGGGACTCTCAAGAGTCTTCTCCAACACCACAGTTCAAAAGCATCAATTCTTCGGCACTCAGCTTTCTTCATAGTCCAACTCTCACATCCATACATGACCACTGGAAAAACCATAACCTTGACTAGATGGACCTTTGTTGGCAAAGTAATGTCTCTGCTTTTGAATATGCTATCTAGGTTGGTCATAACTTTCCTTCCAAGGAGTAAGCGTTTTTTAATTTCATGGCTACAGTCACCATCTGCAGTGATTTTGGAGACCCCCCCAAAAAAAGGCTGACACTGTTTCCACTGTTTCCCCATCTATTTTCCATGAAGTGATGGGACCAGATGTCATGATCTTAGTTAGGTAAGTCTATTCCTAGATATTTAATTCTTTTTGTTGCAATGGTGTCTTGCGAATTAAAGATATTTAATTCTTTTTGTTCCTGGAATGTGAAGTCAAGTGGGCCTTAGGAAGCATCACTATGAACAAAGCTAGTGGAGGTGATGGAATTCCAGTTGAGCTATTTCAAATTCTAAAAGATGATGCTGTGAAAGTGCTGCACTCAATACGCCAGCAAATTTGGAAAATGCAGCAGCGGCCACAGGACTGGAAAAGATCAGTTTTCACTCCTGTCCCAAAGAAAGGCAATGCCAAAGAATGCTAAAGTGAAGAGTGAAGTCACTCAGTCGTGTCCGACTCTTAGTGATCCCATGGACTGCAGCCTACCAGGCACCTCCATCCATGGGATTCTCCAGGCAAGAGTACTGGAGTGGGTTGCCATTGCTTTACTGCCTCACAATTGCACTCATCTCACATGCTAGTAAAGTAATGCTCAAAATTCTCCAAGCAAGGCTTCAACAGTACGTGAACCGTGAACTTCCAGATGTTCAAGCTGGTCTTAGAAAAGGCAGAGGAACTAGAGATCAAATTGCCAACATCTGCTGGATCATTGAAAGAAGCAAGAGAGTTCCAGAAAAACATCTATTCTACTTTATTGACTATGCCAAAGCCTTTGACTGTGTGGATCACAATAAACTGTGGAAAATTCTGAAAGAGATGGGAATACCAGACCACCTGACCTGCCTCTTGAGAAACGTGTATGCAGGTCAGGAAGTAATAGTTAGAACTGGACATGGAACAACAGACTGTTTCCAAATAAGAAGAGGAGTACGTCAAGGCTGAATATTGTCACCCTGCTTATTTAACTTATATGCAGAGGACATCATGAGAAACGCTGGGCTGGATGAAGCACAAGCCAGAATCAAGATTGCCGGGAGAAATATCACTAACCTCAGATATGCAGATGACACCACTCTTATGGCAGAAAGTGAAGAAGAACTAAAGAGCCTCTTGATGAAAGTGAAAGAGGAGAGTGAAAAAGTTGTCTTAAAGCTCAA
>NW_011494680.1:11219679-11261800 GCF_000754665.1 Bison bison bison
AAACAGTGTCAGACTTTATTTTGGGAGGCTCCAAAATCACTGCAGATGGTGACTGCAGCCATGAAATTAAAAGATGCTTACTTCTTGGAAGGAAAGTTATGACCAACCTAGATAGCATAAAAAGCAGAGACATTAGTTTGCCAACAAAGGTCCATCTAGTCAAGGCTATGGTTTTTCCAGTAGTCATGTATGGATGTGAGAGTTGGACTATAAAGAAAGCTGAGCACTGAAGAACTGATGCTTTTGAACTGTGGTGTTGGAGAAGACTCTTGAGAGTCCCTTTGACTGCAAGGAGATCCAACCAGTCCATCCTAAAGGAAATCAGTCCTGAATATTCATTGGAAGGACTGATGCTGAAGCTGAAACTTCAATACTTTGGCCACCTGATAAGAAGAGCTAACTAATTGGAAAAGACCTTGATGCTGGGAAAGATTGAAGGTGGGAGGAGAAGGGGGCAACAGAGGATGAGATGGTTGGATGGTGTCACAGATTCAATGGATATGAGTTTGAGTAAACTCTGGGAGTTGGTGATGGACAGGGAAGCCTGGTGTGCTGCAGTCCATGGGGTGCAAAGAGTCAGACACGACTGAGTGACTGAACTGAACTGAACTGAATCTTTACTATCATTTCTTTCATTTCTTTTTGATTTATTTCTGCTTGGATCGTTAGGATTTCTTTCCTTCTACTAATTTTGGGTTGTTTTGTGCTTCTTTTTCTAGTTGTTCTAGGTGTAGAGTTAGGTTGTCTATTCGATGTTTTTCTTGTTTCTTGAGGTAGGATTGTATTGCTGTAAACTTCCCTCTTTGAACTGCTTTTGCTGCATTCCATAGGTTTTTAGTTGTCATTTTCATTGTCATTTTTTTCTAGAAATTTTTGGATTTCCCTTTTGATTTCTTCAGTAACCTGTTGGTTATTTAGAAATGTGTTAATTAATCTCCATTTATTTGTGTTTCTTACAGTTTTTTTTTTTGTAATTGGTATCTAGTCTCATAGTGTTGTGGTCAGAGAAGATGTTTAATACAATTTCAATTTTCTTAAGTTTACTGAGGTTTGATTTGTGACCCAAGATGTGGTCTATCCTGGAGAATATTCCATGGGCACTTGAGAAGAAGGTATATTCTTCTGCATTTGATGTGATGTCTTGAAGATATCAGTCAGATCCATCTCAGCTAATGTATCATTTAAGACTTGTGCTTCCTTATTTTGTTTTGATCATCTGTCCATTGATGTGAGTAGAGTGTTAAAGTCTCCTACTATTATTGGGTTAATGTTAATTTTTCCGTTTATGTCTGTTAGTGTTTGTCTTATGTATTGAGGTTCTCCTATATTGGGTGCATAGATATTTACAATTGTTATGTCTTCCTCTTGTATTGATCCCTTGATCATTATGTAGTGTCCTTCCTTATCCCTTGTAATCTTTATTTTAAGGCCTATTTTCTCTGATACGAGGATTGCTACTCCAGCTTTCTTTTGCTTCCCATTTGCATGGAAAACAAATATGTGGAGAGGAAAGGAAAGAAAGAAAAGAAAGAGAATAAATATGCAAAGTTAAATAGACATAGATGAAGAAGATTTATATATATTAAAGATAACTGCAAGGGAAAAAGAGCAGTAGGAAAGGCAAACAAAGGAATAAATGTAGAATAAAATATAATAGGTTTAAAAATTAAAAGTTAAAATTATACAAGAGAAAAGAAAAAAAATGAAATAAAAAAGAAAAAAAGAAAAACTCCCCAGAACTGCAAAAGTCCAACATAGATGCAGAGGTTTATAACAACAGTAAAAAATGTGGCTGAATATACACATATACATATACACCCATAAGCAAAATCAAACAGTCCAGCAAAAATAAAGTACAATAGATTGACCTGGCTAACAAAGGAAACCAAAAAGCATATCTACTGGAATAAAACTAACTAAAGCACAAACTGGAAACAAAACTAAAGCAAGGTGCCAAGTGGGGAATAAAGCAATGAAAATAAAACTAACAAATATGTGGAGAGGAAAGGAAAGAAAGAAAGAATAGATATGCAAAGTTAAATAGAGGTAGATGAAGAAGATTTATATACATTAAAGATTAACTGCAAGAGAAAAAGAGCAGTAGGAAAGGCAAACAAATAAATGTAGAAAAAATATAATAGGTTAAAAAAAGTAAAAGTTAAAATTATAAAAAAGAGAGAGAGAAAAAAAAACAAAAACAGAAGAGTAAAGAAAAAAGGAAAAAAAAAAAAAAAAGGAAAACTCCCCAGAAGTGCAAAAGCCCAACGTAGAGGCAGAGGTTTATAATAACTATAAAAAATGTGACTGAGGAAAGAAACCCAAAAAACACTTAAAAGCTTAACTAGATTTCACAGTGCCAATATAATTGACAACTACAACCGGGGGTGGGGGGAGGAGAAGGGGAAAAAATCCAAAAGAATCTACAGAACAAATCAAAACATAATAATGAATGTTTTTCTCATGTCACTGCTGTCAGTGTCCTTTCCCTTGCTGGGAGTCACAGTCCTCTTCCCCTCCCTGCGATGCCCTCCAGCACTGTGCTGATCTCTGGACCTGCTGTGGGGGCAGCTCAGATTCTAATCTGGTCCTACTCCTGTGTGTTCTTGCCTCCAATGTCCACCATCAGAACTAGTGCCCTTTCTTTTGTGGGAGCTCTCAATGACCTTTTATATATTTCATAGACACAGAGTCTGCCTAGTTGATCATGTGGATTTAATCTGCAGCCTGTACAGCTGATGGGAAGGTTTTGGGTCTTCTTCCTTAGTCACACTGCCCCTGGGTTTCAACTGTAGTCTTATTTCCACCTCTGCATGTGGGTTGTCCACTGGGGTTTGCTCCTGAGGTTGCCCTGGAGGACTGGGTTTGCCCCTGTGAGGTCCAGGTGAGGAGGTGGTGCAGCTGCTTGGGTCGCAGGGGTTCTGGCAGCGCTAGGTACTCAGGGGAGTTGGTGGCTAGGGCAGCAGGAAATATAGTGCTCTAGAAGTGTAGGGCAACCAGTATTGGTCAATATGCTCCAGTGTTCTTGCCTGGAGAAACCCCTTTCCTGACAGAGTAGCCTGGCAAGCCACAGTCTAAAGAGTTGCAGAGAGTCAGACACTACCGAAGTGACCCTGCATGTGTGCATAGGCACGAGACTTTTTTTTGCCTGTGGCAGCTCTGCCCCAGTGAGAGTTGAGCGTGAAGGTGGCCCAGCTGCTTGGCTTGTGAGGACCCTGGTAGTGCCAAGTGCGCACGGACACAAACTGCCTCTTTGCAGGAGTTATGGCCCTATCAGAGTCTCTTTTGAGCCTCTTGTAGCTGCTGATCAGAAGGCCTCTTTGGCCAGTCTTTCTCTGTAGCTTCGCCCATTCAGGCACTGAGAGGGCTCCCTTGTCTGGGATCCTTTTCTGTTGTTTGGTGCATCAGGCACATAGAGGGGCCCTCCTGGCTGGGGTCCTACTCTGTAGATCCGCCCATCAGGCAGTTAAAGGGGCACCCTGGGTGGGGTCCTACTCTGCAGTTCAGTGTGTCAGGCGTTTGATGGGCCGGCTTCTCTACTGTTCATCTGCCAAGGCTGGCCTGAGGGGGAGGGAGGCTATGGTGATGGCTCCACTCCCTTCGCGTGACTCAGCGATAGCCTTGCTTCGACTGCTGCCTGGCTTTCCTCCACAGGCATTCCCCACCACGACCTCCTCCCTCACATCCCCTTGATCTGTCTCTCTGCAGTCAACAGCAGCCCTCGCCCTGGGATTGCGCCACAATCCCTAAACTCCAGCTCCCAGCCACTGCACATTCCAGGGAATCTACATCCCTGTCCGGGGTATGTATGGCTGTGGCCAGGACCGTTTGATTCTCATTCCATTTAGGCTGCCACAGATCAGCTGTTTCACTCTCAAGCCTTAAATGTTTCTCTTCTGACTCAGACAATCCCTCCGATATGGGGATGGGACCCCTGCTTCAGTTCCCCCACCCGCTGAGGGCAGGTCCAGTCCTACTAACACTCCTGTTTTCCCCCCTAGTACCTCATCCTACCAAGGTTCGCGTGGGTCTGTATATTCTTTTCCGCAGTCCCTGTCCACTCTCAGCTGGTGTTCTGCATGTGCTTCTGTGTCTGAAGGTGTATTCCTGATGTATCCATGGAGAGAGATGTACTCCACATCCACTTACTCCTCCGCCATCTTGTTCTCTCTGTGCTGATTTTTATAAAGGAGCTATAATGGGCTTCCCTAGTGGCGCAGACAGTAAAGAATCTGCCTGCAGTGTCAGAGACCTGGGTTCAATCCCTGGGTTGGAAAGATCCCCTGGAGAAGGGAATGGCAACCCTCCCTTCCAGTATTCTTGCCTGGGAAATTCGATGAACAGAGAAACCTGGTGGGCTACAGTCCATGGGGTCACAAAGAGTCAGACACGACTGAGCAACTTTCATACAGTCTGAGGAGAGGATTAGCAGTTTAGCCTTTGAAAGTCATCTTCAACCATCTGCCCAGTGAGATGCTTGGTGTTTTCCCAGGAAACGGGACTGTGAACATGGCTACCAGTGGGGAGAACCCGGCCTGCTTTGCCAGTGTGGTGTTGCTGGTGCTCTCCTGGTGGCAGCTGTGGGCATGAGGCTGGCATTTGGAGAGTATCTCAACAGTGAGAAATGCACCAGCATCAGCCTCTCCACAGCAGGAGAGAGAACAGCACTACAAGCCACAGATAAACGTCTCACGAATTCCCCTCCCTCAAAGAATCTCGAGTCAGCCAGCCTTTTTTGATTGTAAGCCCCTTGATGGGGTATGACTTCAAAAAACTACTTTATGTTAGTTTAATAGGACATATTTCAGAGGAACTAGTTGATTGTGGCAGAAATCTATTCATTGTAGGAACTAGGACAACTTCTCTTGAAAGTCGCTCCATCATGTCTGACTCTGCGTCCCCACTTAGAATAAACTCTTTGCAACCCTATAGACTATGCAGTCCATGGACTTCTCCAGTCCAGAATACTGGAGTGGGTACCCTTTCCCTTCTCCAGGGGATCTTCCCAACTCAGGGATCGAACCCAAGTCTCCCACATTGCAGGCGGATTCTTTACCAGCTGAGCCACAAGGGAAGCCCTAGAATACTGGAGTGCATAGCCTGTCCCTTCTCCAGTGGATCATCCTGACCCAGGAATTGAACCGGGGTCTCCTGCATTGCAGGCAGATTCTTTACCAGTTGAGCTATCAGAGAAGCCCTACAACTCCTCTGAGGTCTCGCCTAGAAGAGATGAGGCTTATCCTAGTAATGAGCATGCATGCTGTGTGCTAAGTCACTTCAGTTCTGTCCAACCCTTTGTGACTCCATGGACTGTAGTCCCCCAGGCTCCTCTGTCCATGGGATTTCCCAGGCAAGAATACTGGAGTGGGTTGCCATGCCCTGCTCCAGGGGATCTTCCTGACTCAGAGATCGCACCCATGTCTCTTAAGTCTCCTGCATTGGCAGGTGGGTTCTTTACCACTAGTGCCACCTGGGAAGCTCAGCAGACAGCATAGATTTGTTTTTTATTCAAAATGGCACCCTCCCCCCTCCACCTCCCGTTAATGGAATAAACAAAGAGGCTTTCTGGTTACAATTAGTTTAAATTAACTTGAGTGGTCTTAAAGAGACAGGAATTTCTGAAAAAAAAAAACCCTTAAGATCATGCTTTTCAATAGTTTCTCCATCACATGGTGAAGGAGAAAAGAGTTTTTTTTTCATAAGTGAACTTTTAACCTACTGTGGTGACAGAAGGAGCGCAAGGTGGAGGGGAAGAATAGAGAGAGGGACACTAGGCTCTTTTATGTGTGTGGGAAAAAAACCAAGTTTCTTTTGCATTTTCACTTTGTCTTAAAATATACCAGCTAACTTGCAGAATTAGAAAGCTCCCAATTTTAACTAACAAATACACCAAAAGTAAAAGCCAAAGGTTAGAAAGGCCCTCGCAAAGCCAGCTAGTAACCTTCTTGTCTCAGGTTTAGAAATTAACAGAAAATGCCACTTACCCTTCAATAAAAACAATGGATTGTCATTTTGGTTTCCAAGCATGCTTTCCTATACAGCTTCAGAAGACAGTTTTCAATTAAATAAATGACTCACTTGAAAATTAAAAGCATTGGAAAGGCCAAAAGAAAAGAACGGAGGGGTCAACTAACTGTTGCTATTTTCCTGAATTACTTTCCTGGTGGCTTCAGGAGAAGAGTGAGGTCTCAGGTTAAGCTTGCCATGGATACGGAAAACTGTCTCTGAGTGATGTCTCACCAGAATTGGTTAGACCAGTGATCACTCAGCGGTAAAGAATCTGCCTGCAATGCAGGAGCTACAGGAGACACAGGTTCTGTCCCTGGTTTGGGAAGATCCCCTGGAGCAGGGCATGGCAACACACTCCAGTATTCTTGCCTGAAGAATCCCATGGACAGAGGAGCCTGGTGGGCTACAGTCCATGGGGTTGCAAAGATTTGGACATGACTGAAGCAACTTAGCATGCATGCACGTGATCACCTAAAATAATTCAGTTGCCACCATCCCCTCCAGCTCTTAACAAATTACTAGATGATGTGTGAAACAGACATTATTACCTTATTCATGAGCTCAACCTATTCTGTGCCATCTTGTCCTCTGGTCCCAGCTGGAGCCTTTGGGAAAGAGCAAGAGGTGAGTGTATGCAGAGGGCACCTTAGTTGGGATCAAAGACTTGTCTTTACACTTTCACTTACCTGTTTTGACATGACAGCTTCAGATGATCTTTTCCCGAGTGCCTGGCTGTGGAACAAGCCATCTTAGAGAAAAAAAAAAAAGAATAATATGTCCAAAACTATGATGTAAAGAATTCCAAAATGGTTGTAAGCAGCTGCCCTATCTTTTGTTTTCTCTTTTAGCATCCTTCTTTTATATTATTTTGAAGATTCGCCTTGGTCCCATTCGAGATGCTGTGAAATCCAGAGCAAGGACTGCTGGAGTCAAAACTTTTCTTGGGATAGAAAACAACAATCTGGAAAATTTCCTGTCTTTTTTTTCTTCAGCCAAATCATGATATATCAAGGGGGAAATGTAATATTGTAATGAAATAAACAGAAGGAAGAATGCAAATCTGACTATTAAAGCCATAGTTAGACTTTGCCCGAAGATTTTGAGACTCTGTCTTTATTATGTAATGTTGATGGCGCATGCATATATTGTCTAAAATTTACTTGTTCCAAAGACCTGGTCAAATCTACTCAAAGCCCGATTTCTGCATCCCACGGAAATCCACTCTTGGGGAGAGGATGGGAGGATGGTTCTCATACCTCACCAGTGCTCCTACTGCAGGTTCCCACCTCCGCTGACTTTGGGAGGTTTTTGATAATCTTGTCACTTCATGCAAGCTGTCACTCTTTCCCATTGCACTGACCAATGTGGAACTTGGCTCCTTTCTGTGATAGCCACAAAAACTATGCATATAAATCCTTATGTGTATAGACTTAATGTTCCTGGACTTAATTATTTGCATTTAGGATTAAAACTGAGAAAATTCAACTTGTTTAATCTTCAAAATATACAGGCAGACATAGCTAATAATATGTGCTAAGTCGCTTCAGACATGTCTGACCCTTTGTGACCCTATGGACTGTAACCCTCCAGGTTCCTCTGTCCATGGGATTCTTCAGGAAAGAATACTGGAGTGAGTTTCCATGCACTCTTTCAAGGGATCTTTCTGATCCAGGGATTGAACCCGTGTCTACCTGCATCTCCTGAATTGCAGGCAAATTCTTTACTGCTGAGCCACTGGGAAAGCCCAGCTAGTAACATAATGAGAACCAATATACCCACACCCAAACTTACAAATCTTAACTTCCTGTCGTTCATTTTTTGGATACATCCTTTTCAAATAAATAAATCATTATAGATACAGTTAAGGTTCCAGTCCAAGTCCCTCCCGGATCTTGGTCCTTTTCTTCCTTCATTACATTGCTGCTCTCATAAACTGTTTATTATTCTCATGGCTGCTTTTATACTTTTACTCATATATGTAGCAATAATTAGCATAGATGATGGTGCTTCATGGTTTTAACTTCACATGATTGAACTGTATATAACATTCCTTAGCTTGGCTTTTTTTTCCTATCCAGTGTAGATGGACACAGCTCTGGTTCATTCCTTGGTAGCCATATGGTATTCCGTTGTAACAATCCTGAGAGCCACCAATGGATGCTTCACCTCCTCCCAGAGCCTCAAGGCTCGTATTCCTTGCTGACTCTGACATTTCTTCCTTTTAATTTGTTTCTACCACTTTTTTGTATAAAATATCCTCTGTCACTTGAAATTATCTACTTTCCATTTTTGGTCAATTCAGCTCTTTATAGCCCTTGCACCTAAACTCAGCTCGTTTCATCCTTGCATGTATAATTCTGTTACGGCATTCTGCGAGACAAAACCAGCTGAATCAACCTCTCTTAATAGGACCCAGCCCCATTAGAAGGTGATTGTGATTGCGAAAGGAATCTGATTTCTCCGTGCCTTTAGAAAAACTCAGAGAACAATGATTTTATGTCTTTTGGTCTAGGGAATCATCATGTGATTGTGAGATTTTTATCTTAAAGAATAAAATACACTGTTCATTTCTTCAACAATCACATTCCTAAATGTTTACCTGGCCCTGTACTCAGTGCTGGAATGGTCACAAAGATGAACAGAATCTAAGGAACAATCAATCTAGTCAGGGAAATAAACCCTTAAACAAATACAGTACTTTAAAATACTTTCCTCCAAGAATGAAACAGAGTGCTGTGGAAATATTGAGAAAAGAAGGTTAATTTTATTGAGAAAGCTTCAGAGAAGAGACAGCAGCAGGAAGAATAATTGCTATAGCAGCAAGAGCCTGGGAGTCTAGTGTGGTTGGGATTGGCAAGGAATTTGGTGGCCAGATTTCAGAATCTTGGAAGGAAAAATTGAGAAGCAGTAACAAGGAAGGTAGACTGCTGCCAGGTTTTGCGTGGTTGTATGCCCCAGGCTCAGCTGTTTGAATTTTAAGCTATAATCAATGGGGACCCACAAGAATATAAAAAATGAAAGCATTATAATATTAAATCTGGGTTGTAAAAAAAAAACAAGACCAGCAGTTGCGTGTACACTTGGAGATCACTTGGGTCATTGTGGTGGTGCTCCAAGGCAGAATGCGGAGGGACTGAACTGAGGGAGGTGGGGAGGATAGAAGGAAAGTAATTCAGGAAATTTGAGAACACATCAGGACTCACCACTGTTAAACAGAAAGATGGTCCTATATTTGTGAGCGATGAAAGGAAGAAAAAGTTAAAAATCAAAAGAATCCTAGCTAACGAGGCCAGGTAGGTCAAGATGCTATCCTCCAAGGAAAGGACATTGGGAAGACAGACGAGTCTTTGTTGGAAGGTCATGAATCTGGTTTAGGTAACTTTTCATGTCAAGTGCTCATAAGAAACCAGATGGAGTCATCTGTGGTCAGTGCAATTATGGCCTGGCATTTAGAGGAAGTAGGACCAAAAGGAGAGACTTGGGGGAGGGTTTCAATATTGTTCAAAGCAGCAGAGAAACCTGGGAAGATGAATTCAGAATACAAGGCACCTGCTGTCAGGGGACCCTTCAGGATATTGGTCAAAAGAAAAGTTAGTAACAAGGCAGCAGAAGAGGCTTTGGTTAAATAAGTGGAGCCTGGTGTGTTGGACACTGAACATTTCTTTGCAATGATCTGTTCTCCCAGTCTTCCTCAGCAACAAAACTTGGGTTTTATTTAGGGAGCAATGAGCATCCAGGGACAGCCACATCTGATTTTTCTGAACAATGGGATGTATATGGAAATCTACTGGGGATTTCTGGGGAAGTATTGGTGTCCTACTAGACACTACTTCTTCTCTTTGCTCTTCTTCCTTCTTTCCTAGACTTCCTAGAACACCAAGTGAGGCCACAAGAATGGGGATGGATGCCTCCATGTTCAGGATGCTGGGGAATATGGCATCGCTGAGCAATGGACGGCTCTGGGCTCTCTGTCCAGAGAGTTCTTGCTCTGTAAGACCAACAGCATGCATTAGATAATTTAGAGATATGAGTTGGGCGTGATTTTATCACCAGCAGCTGATTCCTCGAGCTGGGATTAACCCCGGGCATTGGCAACAGAGAATCTGAGTCTTCAAAGTTGATGGCAAGATTGGCCTGCCCTTGCTTTGCATCCTTGTCCTGTGGATGCCTCCATGGAAACCTCTTGTGAAAGCTGTAAAAATGCAGACACCTGACCTGCTTCCTGAGAAATCTGTGTGCAGGCCAAGAAGCAACAGTTAGAACTGGACATGAAACAACAGACTGGTTCCAAATCAGGAAAGGAGTACGTCAAGGCTGTATATTGTCACCCTGCTTATTTAACTTATATGCAGAGTACATCATGAGAAATGCTGGGCTGGAAGAAGCATAGGCTGGAGTCAAGATTGCTGGGAGAAATATCAATAACCTCAGATATGCAGATGACACCACCCTTATGGCAGAAAGCGAAGAACTAAAAAGCCTCTTGATCAAAGTGAAAGAGGAGAGTGAAAAAGTTGGCTTAAAGCTCAACATTCAGAAAACTAAGATAAAATATTTGATTCTTTTGAACTGTGGTGTTGGAGAAGACTCTTGAGAGTCCCTTGGACTGCAAGGAGATCCAACCAGTGCATCCTAAAGGAGATCAGTGCTGAATATTCATTGGAAGGACTGATGCTGAAGCTGAAACTTCAGCTGAACTGAACTGAACTGAACTGAGGGGCACCACTCTAGGCTAACTACATCAGCTTATCTGGGAACAGAGCCTGCGAATCTTTTAATATACTTTGCTGTTGGTCAGTCGCTAAGTCGTGTCTGATTCTTTGTGACCCTAAGAACTGCAGCACGCCAGGCTTCCCTGTCCTTCACCATCTCCCGGAGCTTGCTCAAACTCATGTCCATTGAGTCAGTGATGCCATCCAACCATCTCATCCTCTGTCACCCCCCTTCTCCTCCTGCCTTCAGTCTTTCCCAGCATCAGGATCTTTTCCAATGAGTCAGCTCTTCTTGTCAGGTGGCCAAAGTATTGGAGCTTCAGCTTCAGCATCAGTCCTATTCTAATGAATATTCAGGATTGATCTCCTTTAGGACTGACTGGTTGGATCTCCTTGCAGTCCAAGGGACCCTTCAAGAGTCTTCTCCAGCACCACAGTTTGAAAGTATCAGTTCTTCAGTGCTCAACCTTTTTCATGGTCCAACTCTTACATCCATACATGACTACTGAAAAAGCCACAGCTTTGACTATACAGACTGTACACTAAGGTCGAGAAATACAGCTTTAATTTATGATACCTCTGTACTACTTTCAGAGTCACGCATGTAGTCATGCATGCCCACAACCATGGGCAGCCAGGGAAAGTGACTTTGTCTCTCTTATACTGGGATGAGAGTTATACCTATATTTGGATGGATTAAAAATAATTAAAGGGCCAATTAAAAGTCTACAGGTCAAGAAAGTCAGATTTGGATGCTGTCATGCTCTAACTTCATCCTATAAAGCATCAGTCCTTGGTGACTGTAGAAACTCTGAAGGAATGGGAGAATGTGAGGCTACTGAATAATCAAAGGGGACTAAGCAAAGGACTGAATCTTCAAATCTCCCTGGCCATTGAGCCTACAGGCCCCATGATACTTCTGGGAAGACAGTCAGAACTATCCCCATGGAGCAAAGGGAAATGGGGGGACAGAAGCTGGAGTTGGAAGCCAGCCAGTTGGTTAGTTACACCAGGTATGTTTTGAGAAATGAGTCAAGTCTTTACAACACTATATAGTTCTTGTTTTGAGTCACTAGAGAAGACTATTATATATTTCTACTCACCATTTTAATCCTTAAATAACAACAGATAATTTTAAAAAATTCTTCTTTTAACCCAGGAACATAAGGTAACATCTAGCAAGTAGTTTATGTTGACTCTGCACAACAACCAAGAGTGGGTAAAGTTTTGTGGTTGTTTATTTGTAGTTTCTCTCTTTGAATATGCATTCTGAAGAAGTGTTTTTTTCAGTATGTGTGCTGTCCAAATGGAAATATTCTCCAAAGTAATAACATCAAGATAAGACCAAGATCAAGCACCAGCGTTATTATGCTTGGCAGCATCCGCAGTATTTACAGTGAAATAGAAATGATTGAACTAACCTCACAGAAAATGGCAAATGCTCAGAGGTTGTCAGCAAAGGTACGTGAGTTTAACTTGTAAAGTGATTCTAAGACCACTTTGTGAAAACATAAATTCCCTCATGGGCTTCCCAGGTGGCACTAGTGGTAAAGAATCCTCCCGGCAATGCAGGGGACGTAAGGGATGCAGGTTCAGTCCCTGGGTTGGGAAGATCCCTTGAAGGAGGGCACAGCAACCCACTCCAGTTTTCTTGCCTGGAGAATCCCATGGACAGAGGATCCTGGTGGGCTACAGTCCATGGGGTTGCAAGAAGTCAGACACGACTGAGCAATCGAGCACATACACACAAACACCCTCATAGAGCACTCATCAACTTCACTCTAGTGCTGAAGTCTTGTTGGGTGGCACGAATGATGATGATTAATGGCTGAAACACCAGTAAACTCCTTTACAGCTACAAAAATGGGAAAACACAATGCTTTAGGCAAAATGCTAAAAACAGACTCCTTTTGGTGAAATGAAGCTGTTTGAATAGACGAAACTAATCGTTTTTATTGAAACCATCTGCAGTGTGGAATGGGAAGTTGTATAGAAAGGTCCTGAGAGACTTCTGTTTGCTTTACTTCAGTAAGAAGAGGGGAGAGAGCACATGGAGCTTGTCTCCATCTATCTGAGACTTCACAAAATAAGGAGCAAAGTGATGGTGGAGGCCAACCTGTGCTGGCGGCTGGCGACCTGGCTCCCTGGTGGTCCATGTGAAGAGGACGAACGTTCTGAAAATGCGACACCAGACACCATTCAAGAAACTGGCAGGTTAAACAGAGTAGCAGAATCTTTGCCCTGTAAGGAAAGGAAGAATAGAGAGAAGGAGAGAGAAGGAGAGACAGGGAGAGGGAGAGAGAAACCCTATCTAACACTTCTGCTGTGTTGGTCTGCTGAAACCACATCTTGAAACCAGGTGTTAAAAATGACCCAACTCGACAGCGAGAATGGCTTTGTAGATAAGTGTATTTTGTAATACTACTCGGAAACTGCAGTTTCATTTAGATAGATCATTCTTCCTTCCTTCTTGTATGAAGATCTTGCCAGGACCAGATTTAGGTTTCAGTGGGTCTACCTTGATGAGAAAACTAAACAAAACAAAATGTACAATACTCCATGGAACTGGTTACAATTTACGGAGAGATGGATTCTAAGTGGTCTCCTCAGACTTTGGAAACTGGATAAAACTAGGTCAGAGGTAAATCCATGACTGTTGGTGCAAACAGCTTTCATAAGGTACGATGTGCATGGTTGAGCAGCACACCAATAATGCTGAGTTTCTGGAATGACCTTATCCATGGACTGAGCACCCTGGGGTGGACGGCGTTCTCTCCTGTGCCGTTCTCCTTGGTTCTTGTGCAACCACAGCAGAGTCCTTGACAAGGCACTGGGCCCTCACCTCACCATCTGCTTCATCAATTTTAATCTTTGAGTTAGTTTATTCCTCACCTTCCATACTGTTTACTCATATGATGGGAGAGAGCGAAACCTATGAAACTATGAAGAAAAGTTTGCCAAATGCTCTCCTGCAAAACATGCTTTAAGTGACCTGTTGCCCCTGCCCTCACCCTGGATTTTCTTGGATTCTACTAGAAATGATATTACTTTTTTTGAACTAAAAGGTTGGTGCTGTAGTCTCTGAGCTTCATTTGATCTGCAGCAGGGTGCTTTGAGCTTCCCTGGTGGCTCAGTGATAAAGAATCCACCTGCAATGTAGAAGACACAGACATGGGTTCGATTCCTGGGTCAGGAAGATGCCCTGGAGAAGGAAATGGAAACCCACTCCAGTATTCTTACCTACAGAATCCCACAGACAGAGGAGCCTGAAGGGCTAGGCTATAGGGTTGCAAAGAGTCGGAGATGACTGAGTGACTAACAACAAGGGGTGCCTTGACTCCAGCGATGGTGCCACCCCTTCTGGGTGAGGAACCACCGGACCAGGCAGAGTGGTTGCATTTCCACACAGGTCAGTGCGTGGCCTCATTTCTGGGCGGGCAGTCCCTACAGCAGCAGCTCTTATGCTAGAAAGTGGCAACAGAACCCATAAGTCTAGGGCTATTTTAGGACTTAGAACACTCGGTGATTATGGCCATAGATTAATTTTTAAGTGAGCTCTGCTATCAGATTTCCCTTTGACCGTTGCCTGGGCATCAGCACCCCCAGGAATGAACACTCTGAGCACTGAGCTGGCCTGGTGGGTCCCGTGGAATCATGAAACACACGGCTGCCTTCTGTTCTCAACATGAGTCCCTCCATTCCTCTACGTGAGTGCCGAGTGGGTATTATTCCACCCACCATCGGGGTGTGTGGATTAGGGGCAGGGTTCATGGATGGCCATGGAGGAATGGCACCATCTTAGAGCTGACCAGTAGGATGTGTTTGTCTATGCCTGGGAGTTTGACCAGATTTGATTGCAATTCAAATGTCAGGCATTAGACTATATCAATAATAGAGACTTCAAAAGAGAGTTGTTTGGAGCTTAAATGTTGACAAACACCTGCTTTAAATGCCCATCCTGAAAGCTTAGCTCCTAGGCCAGCTCCTCCCTGCCCACCCCCCGACACACACACAGTTTAATGGAAAGTGCCAGCAGAGGAAGGGTTAAGAGATGACATTGTCCTCTTGCATCTGCTCTGCCTGTTGCAACTGGAAAAGGCTGAGATTAATCTTTGTAAAAGCAGTCATATTGGAAAGACGAATGTGACTCTCACCATAACACTGGGCCCTTTATAGCCTGATGTCTAACTGCATTGGAATGTTATTCTTTCCATTGCCGTTATGACTGTACTTGGATTTGAAACTACTGGGTCTTGTTCCAGTACAAATCTCAATCTGCCCTTTCTCTTATGAACTTTAAAACATCCCTGTCTGCCTTATCCTACAGGTTTCCACTGAATCCAGATGTGAGGAGCATTCTGTATTCTACTGAGTGGCTTCGTCACCTTTCAGAGTTCCAGTGGGGAGCCCCAGGCCACAGGGCACAGGTGGCTGGCCAGGGGGGAGCTTTTCCTCAGGGTCCCACTGTGGGGTCTCTCCCCAGCCTTACGGCTAATAAGGTGTATAGGCCAGTCTGAGGAGACCAACATTATTTTGGAAATCTGGTGGTGCTAAGCCTTTGATCGCTGATTTCTAACTGTCTTGAAAACCTTCAGCCTCCCAACAGTTGCACGCTGTGGTTTTGTGTCTGTGTGAGGTGACTAACAGCGCCGGTAGTCTTGTGTGGGGAACGTATTCACCCAGCACCCAAACCACCTACCGGCTTCCGGCAGCTCTTATCAGCCCAGCCATCGGCCACGAGCTGACATTTCAGTGCTCAGAAGCTCCCTACCCCCACCTTTAAAAAAAAGTGACAGGAGGAGAAAAAGGCTCATTTGGCAGTAGTTCGCTCTTGCTTTTTTGGCCTGGAGAAAGACACTGAAAGTGGTAGAAGATTGTTTAGTAACAGCTGGCGAGCACCAGGGTGTGAGGCTGATTTTCAGATATGACAGGCACTTACAGGAATGCTGCCAGATACAGCTGTTTAAAAGGCTTAATAAACAGCAAGTCAATACTAATCTTTGCCAAATTAATCTTTTCCCTGACAGCCCATCAGAGCAATTATGTTTAGGCTTATTGTAAACACACAATTGTCAAACAGGGACACTGCAGCCTTAAAATACTGTAGTTTGGTTTTTAGTCTCTGTTTGGGAGTGATTTTTTTTCTTTCTGTACATAGAATTATAAGTCATTCCATTTCATTTCCAGTTACTATTTTTTTTTTTTCTGGCCTCATGTCAGCGTGAATGAAATTTCACTTTCAAATGTCTTTGCTAGCAAGCTGTTAATACAATGAGCGATGATGACACTGGAGGAGGCGTGCTGGTGTGTGCAGCTAACAGGGCACAGTTCCGACCAGTGCTGACATGTAACAGGCCACTGTCCTCAGTGGTCTCCGGGTCCCAGGACAAGAATTTGTCTTCACTTCCTACCTCCTACAAGGTAATCCTGTTCTGGATACAAAGGACAAGATGTTGGCTGCATAGGAAAAGAGAAAACAGTCTCAAGTTTCTGCAGACATGTGCTGCAGAGCCTATACATCTTGGTTTAGAAGTGACACCTCCCTCCCCGCATTCCCTGCCTCCCTCCTTCAGGACTGTGAAATCGTGAGGGAAGGTGCTCCTATACTGGGACCTGGTTCTAAATAAACCTAGGGAAATCTCCTTTGAGCATCTTCAAAAAAAAAAAAAAAAAAAAAACGACGGTTATGAGGAGGGAAAGCGGGGGTGGGGAGGTTGGATGAATTGGGAGATTGGGATTGACATATATACACACTATAAAGAAAACATAACTAATAAGGACCTACTGTGGAGCACAGGGACCTCTTCTCAACACTCTGTTAGTGACCTCTACGGGATATATGTATAACAGTGGATATATGTATATGTATAACTAATTCACTTTGCTGTACAGCAGAAACTAACAAGGCATGGTAAATCAACTATACTCCAATAATTTTTTCTTTTTTTTAAGTTAAAAAAGGACTTCTTACCTTGGTGTAATTTAAGTAGAGCCAAGGAAACGGAGTCTTTTACTGGTTTCATCAAGTCATATTTGCACTTGGTAATTAGTAAAACAACTCAGTGTCCTATTCATCAGTGTTTTAATTTAGCATTCTATAAACTTGGCTCCTGGAATTTCTCTCCTGCTCTCAACACTCCTACTTGTCTGACACCTTTTTTTTCTCCTTGGCTTCTCATTTTCTCGATGTGACTAGAGTATATTCCATCTTGTACTTTTGTAACTAGAAACTCCGGTTTGATTATGCAGACCAAAAGACTATAGCATAACTCATTCCGAAATTCTTTCTTTTGGTAACCTTAGGTCTCTTAATGAAAAATTTCCATTCTTCTTCACCTCGCAATTCTTATCCACAATATTTAATGCCCTCTATATTTAAAATCGTCAGGGGCACATCCTATAATGGCTGTTGAGGGCAGTTTGTGATGGACCGCTGGTGCTTCTACTTAGCATTGCATTTATTGTGCACCTACTATGAACAATGTGGAGAAGGAGGTGGCAACCCGCTCCAGTATTCTTGCCTGGGGGGTCCCATGGACAGAGGAGTCTGGTGGGCCATGGAGAGTTGGACACTACTGAAGTGACTTAGCACTGCATGCAATGACATTCCAAGTTGCTTTGGAGGTCAAGAACTCACTCTGTTTTAGGAAAACAGAGGGATCTGTACTGTTGGGTGACTCACATGAATTCATCCATTAGGTGACTCAGTGTAGTAAGTGTCTGAGGGTTAAATTTATGATGTGAATTCTGTACCTTGCCTTGCCATCATTTCAATGTTCAGCCATCAGCAAAACAGGTGGAATTCTCTGTTTCTGTAGTTACCTTAAAATGAGAGTTATGAATGGAATAAGAAAATGCAGATCACGTCCTCTTTCAACAAATAAACATTAAGAGAACATCTATGTGTAACAAAACTTTCATGTTCCAGCAGATAGTCTGTTTATTACCAATTTCCACTTAATTTTTTTACTATAACAAAGAAATAGGATGTTTATTGGGGTTTCCTAGAATCTGGAAATTTGAAATATTCTTTGTTTGGTCAAACATAGCTGTCTGGGACTGACTGGAAGTGGGGAACCTGGTAGACAAACAACATTACTTCTCTGGGTCTTTTCACCTCAGATTTTGTAAAGAACTTCTAAGTCCATTTGAAATTATACTGACATTGTAGCTAAAACCCCATCATCTTTAATTCCCAAACATACTGGGTGGAACTATATGAAGTTGCCATTTTTTAGGTAAAAGAGTCATATATAGTTAATTTCATATGGCTCAGTCTAATTACCTTTCAAACATATGCAGCAACTCTTTTGCACAAGACAAGTGAGTGAGTGAGTGAGTGAAGTCGCTCAGTCGTGTCTGATTCTTTGTGACCCCGTGGACTGTAGCTCCCCAGGCTCCTCCATCCATGGGATTCTCCAGGCAAGAATACTGGAGTGGTTGCCATTGCAAAAGACAAGAGGTCCACAGGAAAGGAAAACTGTTGATGTGCTTATCTTAAATTTCAAATTCATAAATCTAAAACAATTTCTTAGTAGTGAATCGGAGTCAGGACACACGGTTCTTCGTTGTCATAGCCGTTGGTGGGTCACTGATGCTTTGATCAGAAAGGACTCCTCTTTAACGCAACAAGGTAAAAATGATCCCAGAGACCAGCTTTAATCCTTAGCCATGTTCGCTAGTTTGACAAACTCGAAGTTGTTCTGTGACTGATTTTCCATTGTCAACTCACTCACAATGGAATGGCAATTGGGGTTTTGGATTATTTTTTCTTGTGGACATTAGACAACTCAACCTTCTCCTAGGTGCTGTCAGACCTTTTTTCTCTTTTCTTTTCTAAAGAGTTATAACTGTGACTTTGGCGTGCTGGGAAAGATATTCTATGTTCAGCACTATCGCCAAGTCTCTCAGAATGCCTTTCCTGGAAGTCTGGGAATCCCATGGAGAGCTACATAACAGAGAACTCGGTGGACACCATCACTGTTCCTTATGGTTACAAGTTGGGAGCTGCTGGGCCCAGGCTGGATTCTGGCTTCCTGAAAAGTGGAGTTTCTCGGGCAACATCTGACAGAGGGTGTTCTCAGTGTTTCAGGAAGGAACACCTGTGGCTGGGGTTCATCGCTTCTGGGCCTAATCACTTCTGCCATGGATTTTGGGATCTCTCCTCTGGCTGGGTGTGTCTTTCAGAGACTGATGGATATTCAAATAGAATACGGTCATGCATCATAAGAGTTTTTATTTATGATGTATTTTCTTTTATTTACATTTTTTTCCCACTGTTTTTGGTGTTGAGTATCAACACTCTCTCTACCCTGGTTGCACACCTGCTCTAGAAAAACTGTAAACAACATTGTACTTTTCTGTGGAACCCACCTGTCAAAGCTGGTTGTTCTCATCCTGATAATTAGTTTCTCAGTTTAGACTTGACACAAGTGAGAGAATGTTACTTTAGCATAATATAATAAATAAAAGACATTAGGTAATTAGTAGTGCTGGTATATTTCTAAAATACTAAACAGACAAACAATAAACTGTGAACTTAATCACATGAGTTCTTATACAGTTTCAAGACAGGAAAATTAGAGCTCTCAGCTACAGTCATTTTAATAATCACATTGGATCTGCATTATTTATTAGTTATTACATGCTCAACTGATTCAAGGGTGTACAAGGCCTAAAATCATTTCAAAGCAAGCATACCTTTTGTTTTTTGAATTCTGACTGGATTACATAATGCATATATTTGTATTTAGTTAAATTGCTAAGTTTATTTCACACACTCCATGAAAAAGACATCAGCCATTCTCTTGATTTCCAACCAGACTGGTTTTCTTGCTATAACTCTGTAAGGGCATAATTTGCTCTTTCTGATGTAAAAGCTATGCCAGCCTTCAGCCAGATTCTCAATGCTTTTGGTTCTTTAGCAAATCCCTAGTACCCTCAGAATTCTCTTGGAAGACCCAGGAGTTCTGGAAAGAGAGTAGCTTGTGGAGGCACAAATGGCAACAAGATCCTCAATTTCTATCAAATTTCAAACGGGAAGGCGTCTCCTTTTTCCTGTCTGGTTACTCACCTTTCATTTTTCGATATTCTGGACAGTGTGCTTTCCCTTTCCTCCTGTCCTAGTTTAATTCCTAAATGTTTTCTGGATTTTGTGAAAAGCATGCAGGTTGAGGAATTTGACTGATTTGACTTTAATTCTTTTTTGGGAGGGGGAGAGGGAGGAAGTTTACAGAAATGACTAAAATCAGCTGAGAAGTTTAAAGAATTGACTAAAACCAGCTGAGAACCAAGAAGCCACCTTTTCCTCTCAGGTAGGGAGCTCATCTGTTCAGTCTTGGAGCCTGTGTGACTTTTAGGGCAATCTTCTGTTCTATTGTATGAAGAAAGAAATTCTTAAATATCACAGTTTTTCATTTGCGTCAACCAAAGAAATATAGAAATAGAGGCTGGTTACTTAAATTTGCTGCTAAAATGAAAAGTAGGTTTGGCTTTATTCACTGTAAAAACTAAATTATAAAGTATTCACACCAAGCGTGAATTTTTTTTTTTTTTTGCCAGCAAAAGTTAAAACATCAAAGAAACCTCTTTCAAATACTAACAAATTTACTTACAAACACCTATATTTATTATTTCATAAATAGGCGCAACAGTTTCCATAAAAAAGATTAAATACAGACACAGTATGAAGAAACAATAATACAGAGCCCTATGTAAAGGTTATAATTTAGCTGTTTTCAATCTCTTTCTGCATCTAATAAAATACCAGGTAAGCATTTGGCAGTTTTATACATGAAAGGGCTTAAATGACATTTACTAACCATTACACAAAAAGTGATACAAAAAAGCAAGTTTTCTGTAGTACAAAATAAACGGTGTTTGCGTTTCCCCTCACACTAGTTTCTTTTTGTCTGATCAATGAGACAAAGCCAATTTGTTTTTAAATTAAAATCATTTGGGAGTACGTTTTTTTCAAATATTTTGAAAATATAGAACTATTAGTTGTTTTAAAAATGAAGTAAAAATATGAATGTTTGCCAATTTAACCCCTATTGTGAAATCAATAAACTGGAATGAGCCAGTTTCAAATCACAATTTAGCTACAAAAACATTCACATTTTATACTCTAGGAGAGTGTGACATAGATGCTATTTACAAACTTGCTATGACTGCTACATCAAGCCATTTAAAAAGTCTTTAGTAGTTTCATATAAACACCCATTATGAAAACCAATGGAAAATCCAGGACTTTTATCCAAGACATCTATAGTTGCTAAGGCAGTTACTATAGCGCAGCACTTCACAGCAAAAAACCAACATAAAATCTGAATGGTCCAAAGTTCCTTCAGGGAAGAAGAAAAACAATGTCCATAAAGGATTAAAAAAATAATAAAGGTAAAGAAGCATGACTATTTCTTCCAGAGTGGGTGACCCACAAGCTCAAATGGTCCTAAGTGCTTAGCAACTTGTATTTTTTCTAACAAAATGGAGAACTGCCTTGACTGTACAAAGCAATCCACGGTGAAAAGACTTCCCTGAATGCCTCAGTGGAAAGAAGAGGTGTCTGGAGTTTCAGGTAAGGTACAGTGCTTTGTCCCTCTGCATGCCCCTGTGTGGAGAGAAAATAGACAAGCAACCGGTGTTAACAGGACAGCCTTGCTACGGGTGACCAAGGGGGATGTCTGTCTGCTCTAGCTTGAGGGATGGGGTTGGACATGGGGAAAATGCACAGTGAAAGCCAACAGGGTTTAAAGGCATTTACTCTTGGAATGCTTAAAAATTTCTGGTTTTGCGAACATGGAACCGTTCCAGATTATCTTTTGGAAAGCTGGAAGAAATAAGGCATCTTTTCACGACATGCCTGTTATGAGAGCTGTCTGCCACCAGGTGGCGATGGCCGGCCGCTTACCCACTACTGCAGTAGTCGTTATTCCAGTCCACGGGCTGGGTGGGAGGATTTCTGCACCCGGAGCGCACATATTCCATGGCCTGGGTGACCACTTGTGCAGCTGTAGATGTAGGATTAATTATGGTCTGATAGTCGGGTTGAAGATTAAATCCCTGAAAAGCAAAGCAAGTCCACAAATGAGGATCAAAGTGCCTTGTTAAGAAGAAAAGCACCTAAATATTTAGCCACTGTTTGCAAACACTACTACCTTCCTGCTTGTGCCCCTGCAAGGGCAAGCTAATCCCAAGAACCATGAAAACTTAAAACAAAGATGGAAAAGAAGTGCCCACACTCCATCTTTCTTACCTTTCCTTCCTTTAGCCATGTGTTACTTGACTTGTACTCTTGAGCAGATACATCGAATTGAGAAACAATGTAAAATTTAGAAAAGCCAACTCAACCAAAACAAAGAGAAAAGGCCCTAAACCCCTCAGAGTTTATGTTTTCTGTCTAACCCAAGGATACATTAATAGTTAATCCCCAGAATATGCAACAGAATCTTTTCCGAAGGATTCAGGCAGCAGGTGGCTGAGTGTTTTATTAGACTACACCTATTCACATATTGTTCTCAAAACCCTTTTTCTTCATTCAGTCACAAAGGGACCATCTGCTTCTTCTTTTATTTGTACTTCTTTCTCAGCTAAAAATTTCAACCAAAGCTTTTTAACAGTTGTTGGACTAATATAGGGAAGGAGATTCAAAACAACTTGCCACTGGAAAACACAGAGGAGGAAAAGTATAAGGCAGAGAAAATATTTTAAAATTGAAAAGTCTATTAACTGGCAAATAATAATCAGACTTCAGGAAGGTTCTTTTAACACACTGGTGTGGTGAAGTGTTGACTTTTAATCCTTGCAGAGCTATTAAAAATTCAAGGACAGAATCTCTGAAGTAGATAGCTATATCTGGTAAACAAAAAGCATTATACGCTAAGAGTTATTTTTAGCTTATCTGGTGAATTCAAGAGCTGCATAAGCAAGCTTTGCTGGAAATGACCAAAAAAAGCAACTTAATTAATCTCATGGTTGTCTGTTTTTGCAGCAGATTTCATACATGGTTTTTACCCACTGAAAAACTAAGAGATTTAAAAACAAATCATTTTCTATTGACTTGCAGGGAGCTTCTTTTGAAGGAATAATATTGTTGAGATTTTATCTTTTAAAAAAATTCAGCAGAATGATCAGAGAATTGATTTTGAACTAAGGCTATTTCCTTGGACTTTTATTCATTTGCAAGTACCCTGGGTAAAGACTCAAAGACATCTATTATCAGATGTCCTCAATTCTCAATATTGGCTTTAAGGTATTAAATTATTTTCCATTCAAGGGATAAAGACTTCAAGCCAATGTCCAGGCAAACTCCCAACAAAGCTGCTCATGAAAGACAGAGCACTGAATGACTGGAAACAAATCACTGAAAAGTGGAGTATTCAGTCAGCTTGGTTATTTGACCTCACACAGCTAGAAAGAGTAGTGTTTCCTAAACTAACAACTGGTTTGTGAGACGGAAGTTTGTTTACGTAGATACCACCTGCAGCTCCAGCCGTAAACATTTTCCAAAGCAGGGGGGCGTGAGAAGTGAGAGGAATATAACTGGATGTTTGGCACTCCAACGCTTTCCAGGCTGGCGTCCACTCTTTCTCTAGACCGTCTTGTATCTCTGTCATGCATGGAGTTTCAGGATGGTCCTGTAATGTCTTAATGGGGCTTACTGTCCAGTTTTCTGGACCTCTTTCCCAAGTGTCTTGTGTAATGCTAGGCAGACGAGCAGGAAAAAGTCCCCAGGGAGAGGAACCTCAGGCTGATTTTTATTTCAGCCCCTCATCAGGGCTGCCCAGTGACCAGAGAGTGTGCTGCTTATTGGATATTCTCAGGGTCAAGTCCATAGTAGTGGCTCAATAAATCATGTTTTCCGATAAATGAATTTTACCATCAACTATTTGATGCTACTCTTCGAAAGGCCTGGGGAATATAACTGTGTAAATACCAAGGCTTTCCTATCTTTTTAATGTAAAGTTCTCCACATTGGATTTTTGCACAGTCAACAAAACATAACTTAAAAGTAAATAAGTCTTAAAACTAGAGTAGTTGAAAATATCTCATGTTAGGTGAAGGTATGGAAACATATGAGAAAGCAAAAAATAAGTAAAAACAAACCAACCTGCTTCTATCCAACACCACACAATCAAAGAACAGAAATGATCATTGCTTTTTTCTATCCAATGAACATGGCCCCTCAGTTGGGAAAGAGAGTTATCAGGAGAACATTAACTTTTAAGTGATCAGTTTAAGACTTAAATGGGTAACTTCAGTTTATAAAACCAAAATGATGTGTTATCTACGAAGCTCAAAGATTTAAAATTTAGCTAACTTCAATGCCTACATTTAAGATCACTAGTATTAAAACAACTGTGGACCAAGGAAAAGACAAGCAAAGCCTGAAGAACATAATTTTACTTGCTTTCAATTTAGAAAATGAAACTTTCTTCTGACGACTGTATTAAGAGATGCTGAGGTCAAACCCAGAAATAACGGTATTTTTATTATTGTTGTAAGTATGAAACAACAATGATGATAGAAAGTTTTGAAAAAATGTTTGCTTAGTGATCTAATTAAGCAAGACTGAATATTTTGCATTTTAATGCTCAAGAGAAAAATCACCAACTGTTTTGTAGCATGCCTGGAATTTTAAATTTCATTTTCTGGTGCCAGATTGAAATAAAAATAGGAAACATGATAAAGATTAATTTGATGTCAGAAGGGACATTTGCTCTTTAATTAGATTTCTGTAGCCCTAGCAGTTTTGTTGTGCCACCATATCAAGTCCTAAAAAAGCCTGCAGCAATACCAAACCGTGATCCTCGTATCCACACTTTACTGGGAACTAATTTCATTTCCTGCCTGTCTGGAGAGGTCTTTTCAACAGGCATCAATGTTTTTGTCTTCACAACTGATTTATTCATCAATCTCAATGTGATTTTTTTTAAACCTTTAAATTACACCCAAATCCTAAAGCAGCTGTTTATTACACAAGGAAATTGAAAATCTGTCTGTGTGATATCATACAAAGATTTTTTTCTTGAGGTTATAAAGGAAGTTGACAGATATTAATGATTTTTTTCTCTTGACCTCATTCGGCAATATAGTGAACAGAAAAAAAGGAAGAAAACTGGACTAAAAAATAAACCCCAGGTCTATGGGTTTAGTGTATAAAATATTATTCTAGAAAAAAAAAAACTATTACTCCTAGTGGATGATACGATCATTTTTAGGATACATTCATTTTCAAAAGGATAATAAAATAGCTAAAGTAATGCTTAAATATGAAACATTACTGTAAAAATACAGTAGCCATGAACTTTCTTGCTCTTTCTCTTTTTCTTTTTTTGGTGTTTGAAAATGGGAACATGGCCAGGAAGCAAACACCTTCTTGATAAAGATGATGAATCCAACAGGTCAAATTCCAGCCATAAGCTTTCTACAACGCACTTTGATGACATGAACATTGGCCCCACAGACCACTGTGATTGTAATAAACTGAGTGACATGGAGGTGTGACGGACACTCTGGATCTGATTTTAGGATTATCAATTCGTTGAGACTTCCAGTCTTCTTAACCTGCAGGATTCTCTCCAGGGATCTACCCTGACTCTGACCTCACTGCCCATCACTCTCCGCTCCTCACCATGCTCCCCACTGGCCTCCTTTCCATGTCCTGGATAAGCCACATTCCTCCCAGTTGGCCCTCCAGGCCAGAGGAGTCCCTTCTCCTTGCTATGCTCCCTGCTAGTATCCACCCCACTCCCTTCCCACCCTCTGATTCCTAGAGGCTGCCTCCTCTTGAGAGATGCCTTCTTTATCCGTCCCAGCCAAAGGCCTACTATTCCTTCACACATCTTGCAGTTTGTCCCCGTTTAATTTTCCCCATGGGATCCTAATAACTTACCTGTTTATCTTATTCCCACTGCTCCCCCTCTCCATTCCACCCCCAACTCTGATGTGAGCTCCATGGGGGTAGAAGTTGCTCAATTTCAGCCAGCGTCTGGCATGTGTTAAGGGGTTCAACAAATCTTTTTTGAATAAATGAAAAATTTTAAAACTTTTAAGGATTTGAGAGTCTACAAACTAGCCTGTAATTTCTTCTAATATTTAAGCTTCTGCAACTCATTTTTTTATTCCTTCATTTGTTAACTTGTATCTTCAGTAGTTATTTTATTGACTACGTACAATGATCAAGCATCATAGTGATTTTAGTTACCAAGGTCTCTGCAGCTGCACTGACTCTCCATTTTGGGTTCATGCCATTTTGTCTTCTATTATTAATGTAAGTTAAAATCAAGCCCTACCATCTCAATAAGAAAACTTTCTGAGATACACTAATAGAACTCACTTAAATATTGATGAGTAACTTGTCCAATGTAATCTGCCCTATTTTTTCCTATTAAGATTCTATATGGAAAGACACATCTCCTGAGTTTCCAAATGTGGCCTTATATAATTCAGAAATGTTTGAAAACTCTTCAGGGTCACAGCTCATCTAAGGTATAGAGTATATAGAGTATATAGAGTATATAGAGTATATAGAGTATAATGAACTGTCTCTGAGTGGACAGATTAATAAAAAGTGTTCTCTCTGCACAGAGCTCTGGCCCCCAACCTGGGGAGTGGACCACATACTCTGTATTTTTTCCTCTGGGAAAAAACACCTCTCACTACAGCACTGAGAGCAAAACATGGGCCCTCAACTGGATAGTACCCTTAGGCAGAAGTCAACCCACCTGACCAAAGGTCTCTCAGCTCTTCAAACACTATTGGTTCATTAAAATGCAAGAAACCCACGAATGTCTCTTTTATCAAGAGTAATGTCTGATGGAAAGAAGGACAACATGGCCCTATTAATGTCACTCACTCGTCACAAACCTGCCGTAGACAAGGACGTTGGTCTTTTCCAGTGAGTTTACAGCTCGTCTGTTGAACAGGTAAGTCAGTCATCTGAGCTTTATCAATATCCTTGGCTTGGGGACCAAAGACTTCGGTAGAGAGATGAGTCCTTTGCTCTCCATGATCATTTAATCTCAGAACTAACTAGGATTTACAGAGCCTCCCAAGTCTTAGGAGAAACTATTAAGAATTGACAAGAACGATTAACAGTGAGAAGCAGCAGGCCTAGCATTTAAGAATCAAGGGAGGATATTGTATACCTATGGCTGATTCATGTTGAGGTTTGACAGAAAACAACAAAATTCTGTAAAGCAATTATCCTTCAATTAAAAAAAAAAAAGAGTCCAGGATCTGACTACTGAACAGAGCTAGGTTTGAATTCTAGCTCTGACCTTGGGGCAAGTTAGTCAACTCTGCTGAGCTCTGTCTCCTCACCTGTGAGATGAAGACAAGGTCAGGACCTGCACTGTGAGTTTTCTGAAATTAAAGAGGAGGTAAGGTAATGTATTAAGGTTTGTAATTGTCACCTCTTGGAAATCCTGTCTATAATAACAATAATAAAAATGGATTTGGGACTATGTATATCTGATTCCTATTTCTGCCTCCCCTCCACCCCACTGTGGCCAATTATAGACTATATCAGAGGGCTCCTATATCACTCTTATAAGAAGACTCTGCATATTTAATTATAGACCTGGGAATAAGTCATTGGATTAGGAAAGTGATAGGTTAACTTAATATGCTTTGTAGTTTCTACCTTGACCTGTTTTTTTAAAAACACATTTTTAGGATTTTTAAATGCTTTATATTCAGTTTACTTTACATCATTTGCTCCTAATTCTCAAATTTTAAAATAACACTAAAATCCAGAAGGAAAATTATTTCAAAGACAAGTTAAGCTAAGATTGCACACAAATGGTTTCCATAATTGTGGGGTAGACATGGAGGCTTCTAAACCTCCTGTGTTTTCTAATGTAGAAGCCAGATATCCATTTTAAAATAAAACTCTGGTTAGGTTAACATTTTCATTTCTTAGGACTCTTAAGGTTGTACCAAATTTGATATTTCTGACCAGAAATAGTAGGCCTGATTTCATCTTGCAGGATTTGTTGGATTCAACAGGCGTATCATCAAGAATTTCTCATTTCTGAATAATATACTGATTATATATGTATATGTGTGTATATATATGTGTGTGTGTGTGTGTGTGTGTGTGTATGTATGTACATATGGCAGACTTCTCAACCCCAGAAAGATCTTAAGCAGTAGTGGCATCTGAAAACAACAAATTTCTGCCTCCCTCAAAGGCAGAAAACAGGGAGAGTGACGAGAAAGATGGGTACTGTGGGGAAGAAGTCAGGGATTATGAAAGGCAGAAGCTGTTGTGATCCTGTGAGGCTGCCTGACTCACCCATGCAAGTTAATTTTCAGGAAGCAGAGATCTCCCATTCTCTCTCCACTTACAGAAAAGAATGGGACCCCCACCCAATCCACTGGAGGAACAGACCCCCCCAGCACCTCTGGAGGGGAGCCCAGGGCCCGGCCCGCACATACCTGCTGCATGGTGGGGGAGTGTAAGGCGGGCTGGACCTGCATGGGGAGCTGGGTCCCGAGGGGCTGCTGCATGGAGAGCGGCTGGTGCTGCTGCAGGTTGAGATGCTGGTGAAGAGGGGGGCTGATCTGGAGGGGAGGAGGGGGGGACACGGCCATGTTGGCTATAGAGACAGTCACTGGCATTTGGTTGTTGGCCTTGGGTGCTATGCTCCTGGGGAGACTGGGATGCATGGCGGTTAGGTGAGGGTTCATTCCTGGTTGTTGGTGGTAGTGGGAACTTAGGTACAGAGCTGAGTGGGCCTGGCTGGGCCCGGGGAACACTGACGGCGGCTTGGCATTGATCAGCTGTGGAGGCTGAGCCGTCTTCACGTCAACAGGCTCGCTGTAGCTCTGTGGAGAAACAAACAGGAACCGAGTTAAGAGGCGGACACCCAGGCGCTGCTTTTGCTTAGCAAGATGCTCTGTGAGTTCACTTGTGAATGGTCACGTGGATCAGTACCTGTTCCTACTCTTGACTCCAAGAACTCTTCCATCGTCACTTGCCACATGACCTTATGCAAGCCTGAGCCCATTCCACCACTTTTATGAAATCTAAAACAAGGTACGTTGACATTTTTTCTTTGCTTAAATGTTAAGCTCTAATTTGGTGCCTTTTCTCATCATCCAAAGATGAGAAAATGAGGGGTGCGTGCGGCGGATGCAGTCAGTGTCCTACCGGGAACTACCCGTGTGGCTCACTTGGAAGGGAAGTCCGTGAGGGAGTTTATCTGTTGACTACATGCTTCGCTTTTATTTTTCCTTTTTATATTCTCAAAGAACCTTGACATTAGATATTGCACAAAGAAAACAATGTTGGTTAATGGAACTGGATAAGGAAGAAAGAGTTCAAAAATACCTTTCTGAAGTCATATAAAACCACATTAATGTATCTTCAAAGTAACCGTAGAACTCATCTTGATTTTTAAAGAGAGTTGGTGATGAATTGTCCTCAATAATGAACTGGATAAAAATAATCTCTCTTAGAAATTTTAGACTCCATCATAAATTAACATAATTTTCCCTGAATTTTTTTACACACCTTCAAATGGTCATTTCCTAATATCTTTTTAATTGACTTAAAAACTAGATATTTCAGTGGAAGTTGACAAGTATCAAGAGTGAACCCCAAGTTGTTTCTTCTTGGGCATGAACCTGCCTCCTACTTTTGCTGAGAGGAAGAGACTGCAGAACAAATGGTAAGTAGTGAAACCAGGTGGAGAAAGAAGATGCCCAAATTTCCTTCTGGAGAAAAAAGTCACTTGGTCAAAATAAGATCTTGAAGATGCATCTGTGCCCTTATTCAGTGCCTCTGATGTCATGCTTCTTCCACCAATAAGTCAACACGAGCCTCTTGTTACCCAGCACAGCAGGGCCTTCCTGGGCTCTCCCTGCTCAGTCTCTGTGTAGCTCAGGCACTTTCAGGAGCCTGGTTCATCACACATGGTGACAGGAAACTCCATGTAGGGACTTCATTGCACAAGTCAGCCAGCAACACAACTCGTTTCCTCCCCACAGTGTAGGGGATTGAGTGATAGCCACAGGATGAGCGGTTATTATTATGTGTGCTGACTGCAGGAGGCCAGGCTGGGGTGCTGGACTGGTGGCCTCTCATACTCTCTCATACTCAGGTCATAGGAATGACCTGAATGACGTCTCTAAAAATACATCAACCATGGAGATGTGGGGTCCTGCGAGATCCTGATTACTCCATGCAGAGTAGAGAGTAAGGTGAGCCCTAAAGAATTCAAGCTCCTCCAAAGAACCTTCTCATTATATTTTTCTGTGTCAGTAGTGATGCAGTTTTCTGAAACAGGAGTAGACATTGACTCCCTGTCTTCTGCATTAACATGAAACAGGTCAAAAATTGTTCACGAAAATTTTCAAGGGAAGGCTTTGGATCAAAAGAGTTTTACTAAATGTAGTACCTAAAAGGAACTTTCAATTGATAAAAAAAAAAAACTTCAGTCCTTTACTTTCTTTCTTTTTCTTCCATTTAAAAACTCTCATTGCTGGTATGCAGAGCAGTGAACAATTAAAGGAAAAGGTCAAATGGGTTAACTCAGGCTGTGTAAACAGAGACTTGTTTTACATCAGAATAACACAGACTGCAGTGATATGCCTCAAAAACCATCCCATATATGCCAAGAAGATTATGTACTTGTTGTCTGTGTGTTTAAGTCATGTGGGAAAGTGTTTTCATTGTGTTGCATTCTCACTTCTTTTCCCAGTTGTGGAAGGGCTAATTTCATATTTAGTCACACACCGTGCCAACTTCATATAGGAAAGGAACAATCACACAACAACCAAGAGAGCTACAAAAATCAATACATGTTAGGGCATGTTCCTTTTTGCTTTATAGTTGCTTTAATTTTTTAAACAGAAGAAAAATCACTCACAATTCCTATACTATCAAAATTATAAAATATATGTCGTTGTAAAACGTTTTCATTTTTTATTTCTAGAGCCAATAATCACATCATTATCTAGTGACATGAGGCACACAGAGCAGTAGACAGGTATCCTGAGCGTGTGTGTGCACACGTATGTGTATGTGAAGACAAAAAGACATGTTCAGATATGTTCATACATTCATCTTAGGTATTCCAACAATATTTAAACAAGCCTAAAGGCAGTATATTGGGTTGGCTAAAAAGTCTGTCCAGGTTTTTAGGTACCATCTTATGGAAAAAAGCCAAATGAATTTTTGGCCAGGCCAGTACCTATGTTACATTTAGAAATCACTAACTGTAGTAGGTACAGACACTCAGCAAGAAGGTGGGCTGGCTTCATGGACCAGAAGTCAGTCCTGGTGAGCAGTTTTAGGGACAAAAAAAAGATTTAGGGACTTTGCCCCCAACACAGTTTCCAAACTGTATTAGAGGGGTTTGTGGAAAAATAAATGTCCTTCAAAAACAAGTTTCCATGACAAAATATGTGTGGGAAGAGCACTGGGTCAAGGGAGGTTAGGAGGGCTCCTCTCCTGCGGGACTTGTCAGAGCCTTCAGTGTGTAATGCACACTGTGAATTTCCGAGGGACTACCAGAGAAGTCTTTCCTCAGTGGGTAATTTCACTGAAATAGTCTTCAATTGGAAACTAATTCAGAAGATGAATTAATAAATTACACAAACATATCTAAAATGACAAATAGAACATACATTTCGATTTGAATAGTCATATCTCTTGCCTCAAATAAACTAATTTGTATTGCCCCCAAATACATACTTAAATTACATCCGTCTAGGTGTAATATCAAAATTATCTTTTGTTTCATGTTTACCGAATACTATCTGTATAGAGAATTTCATATTCTAGGCCAAGAACGGTGACACCATTTCCTGAAGGAATTAGCAAATTGGTAACTTCTCGACTGTAGCCTAGAATTGCTAAGGCATAGGGCTTCCCTGGTGGCGCAGACAGTAAAGAACCTGCCTGCAATCCAAGAGACCAGGTGTAATCCCTGGGTCGAGAAGATTCCCTGGAGAAAGGAATGGCAACTGACTCCAGTATTCCTGCCTGGAGAATTCCATGGACAAAGGAACCTGGTAGGCTACAGTAAATGGAACTGCAAAGAGTTGGACATGACTGAGCGACTAACACTTTCACTTTTCTTCAGACACAGTAAGGCAAAATTCAAAATAAACCATGAATCAAATTCTCCTGAATTTCACTTTCTAAACTGTGTAGAGATAAAGACAGACACACAGACACAGACAGAAACCTACTTGAGATACTTCATTGCCAACTTTGAGAAGACTCTCTTTTCTCATGGTAACTAAACACAAAATCAAGACTGCCGGGAGAAATAGCAATAATCTCAGATACGCAGATGATACCACTCTTATGGCAGAAAGCAAAGAAGAACTAAAGAGCCTCTTGATGAAAGTGAAAGAGGAGAGTGAAAATGTTGGCTTAAAGCTCAACATTCAGAAAGCTAAGATCATGGCATCCGGTCCCATCACTTTATGGGAAATAGACGGGGAAACAGTGGAAACAGTGTTTATGTTTTTAGGTTCCAAAATCACTGCAGATGCTGCTGCAGCCATGAAATTAAAAGATACTTGCTCCTTAGAAGGAAAGTTATGACCAACCTAGACAGCATATTAAAAAGCCGAGATATCACTTTGCCAACAAAGATCTGTCTAGTCAAAGCTATGGTTTTTCCAGTAGTCATGTATGAATGTGAGAATTGGACTATAAAGAAAGCTGAGTGCCTAAGAATTGATGCTTTTGAACTGTGGTGTTGGAGAAGGCTCTTGAGAGTCCCTTGGACTTCAAGGAGATCAAACCAGGCAATCCTAAAGGAAATCAGACCTGAATATTCATTGGAAGGACTGATGCTGAGGCTGAAACTCTAATCCTTTCACCATCTGACGTGAAGAAGTGACTCATTGGAAAAGACCCTGATGCTGGGAAAGATTGAGGGCAGGAGGAGAAGGGGACGACAGAGGATGAGATGGTTGGATGGCATCACCGACTTGATGGACATGAGTTTGAGTAAGCTCTGGGAGTTGGTGATGGACAGGGAAGCCTGGTGTGCAGCAGTCCATGGGGTTGCAGAGAGTCAGACATGACTGAGCGACTGAACTGAACTGAAACACCAAACATTTTGTCTATACAGCCATTTGTTTGTCATTTGTCTTCTCCATTCTAAAGCATGAAGAGATCAGTACTGTTAAGCTTACTTTGAAAGAGTAGTATTTTTTAATCACTACAAGGACTATAACAAGTCAAACAGATTTCCCAAACTAAGGATTTAGACACTTGAAACAATTTTTAACACACACAGAGAAAAATTTTTGGGAAGTTACATGTTTTCCCTACACTTTTGAAGTCGTTGAATATAACAAGATAAATAATGAAACTAGCCATGTGCCTAAGCATGGCAGGCACTCCATTGGGGGTTCTCTTCCTGCATTCTCTCTTCACCATAATTTCCTGCACCATCAGGGAAGGATGTTTTTTGGGGGGTTGCATGGCTTGCAGGATCTTAGTTCCCCCACCAGGGACTGAAACTGGGCCCTGGCAGTGAGAGTGCTGAATCCTAACCACTGGACCACCAGGGAATTCCCAGGAAAGGACTGTTTAAAGGTTGGGCCTGGAATCTTATGTGTCCCATGCATCTGTTTCAGTGCCAAGTACAGAGAAAACAAACATATTTGCTGAGTGACTGAATGACTGTCCTTGAACAATACTGGGAGCAGTCACTGCTGCCCTTGCTGAGACTCCTGACGAGACATACCATTCCTCTAGGGAGTAGGTTTTCAAATCTTTGAAAACTCACAGAATATCAGATTGTTCTTTACTGTCTGCTCTCATCGTGAACCACACCCTTTCGGAAGAAGTGGGAGATTACAAGCCTAGCTTTGCTCTTTAGTTGGATCCCGTGGGCTCTGCTCCCCACTGGGCCGGGATGGATGGCAGGAAGCAGGGAAGCTTACTGTGTTTCACCCCTATCTTGAGAATTTGTATCTTTATGTAGAGATCCACTCATTTAGGCAGGGAAAAAATTTGCTTGGGCCTCACTTCTCATTAATTCTTACTCAGACTAATAAACAGACACAGAGTTGTTTCACTGTTTTGGAAGACAGGCAAAACAAGTTCATTTTCCATAGCAAAGTGTCATGAATGCATAACCTGATTAAATGGAAATATGAAGAAATCCTAAGTTTAATACACTCGCACCATCATTTTCTTTGAATTAAACTATGAAAGCAAGGCTTGTTGTTGTTGCTTTAGTTGCTAAGTCATGTCAGATTCTTTTGCGATCTCATTTTGCAAATAACGATACTGTATATGAAGATCATTATGCCTTCCATTCAGAAACTAGAATTACTTTCTCATTCAAACGAAATCATTTCAATTTGTTTCTAATTCCAAATGCATTAACCACTTTAACTCAGTGGTGTGTGTTTTGTGTCAGTCACCTGCCAAGTGTAATCCTATCAGTGTATACACAACTGAAAATCAGCCCTTGAATGTGGCATTTTCATGGGGGTGAGTGTGTACTTGTTACTGGTTTATGAGTAAGTTCTAGTTCCTGCTTTCTTTTGGGCCACTGATTCTAAAAGATGTTTTCTATAAGCAAAATGGTGTGTGTGTGTGTTCAGGGAGGGGGGCAAGGAGAGACATTTTGGGTCTCTCCAGTAGTCTTTCACAAAGGATACAACTCTATAAACATCAAACTACTTCATATTAATCAAGTTGTTGATTGCCCGAGATAATTTCAATCCCATTTACTTTGTATTATGAAGATAATATTGCATAGTGTATAAATGTTCCCTTTCTAGGATGATAAGTGCTATAAAAATGAAAGATTGACAAAGCAATTGTTATTTAAAATAGCAAAGCATAAACATAAGACATAAAGCTCAGTGGATGCAACAATATAGGAGTTGCTGAACCAAATCAGATTAATAGTCCATCTAATTTGATTCTTGTTTCCAGCACTGACCAATACATGATGCATTGGAAATTAAACAAAATTTATGCACTTACTCAATTGCACATTGTTACTTTTGGAAGGAAAATTCTTCTTGGTACTTGCAGGTGATTAGCTTACACCCTGAAGCATGAGATTTTATTATCTTTAAATCACGGTCTGGGCTTACAGAGCTGCAAATTTTATGTGAACAGTCATAAATTGATCCATTCTATTTTCAAATTCAGTGTCTCAATAGCTCTCCTTGGCATGAATTCTATAAGTTACACTCATCTTGTAAAAAGAAATGATTTGTTTTGAATTTAGTCCCTTTTAATTGAACTGAAGATTGTATTTATTATGGGTCATGGCAACAGACTGAGAACTTTCTTATTTTAGTTCAGTTCAGTGGCTCAGTTGTGTCCAACTCTTTGAGACCCCATGAACCGCAGCACGCCAGGCTTCCCTGTCCATCACCAAATGCCAGAGTCCACCCAAACCCATGTCCATTGAATCAGTGATGCCATCCAACCATCTCATCCTCTGTCATCCCCTTCTCCTCCTGCCCTCAATCTTTCCCAGCATCAGGGTCTTTTCAAATAAGTCAGCTCTTTGCATCAGGTGGCCAAAGTACTGGAGTTTCAGCTTCAATATCAGTCCTTCCAATAAACACCCAGAACTGATCTCCTTTAGGACGGACTGGTTGGATCTCCTTGCAGTCCAAGGGACTCTCAAGAGTCTTCTCCAACACCACAGTTCAAAAGCATCAATTCTTCGGCACTCAGCTTTCTTCATAGTCCAACTCTCACATCCATACATGACCACTGGAAAAACCATAGCCTTGCCTAGACGGACCTTTGTTGGCAAAGTAATGTCTCTGCTTTTGAATATGCTATCTAGGTTGGTCATAACTTTCCTTCCAAGGAGTAAGCGTCTTTTAATTTCATGGCTGCAGTCACCATCTGCAGTGATTTTGGAGACCCCCAAAATAAAGTTTTCCACTGTTACCCCATCTATTTCCCATAAAGTGATGAGACCAGATGCCATGATCTTCATTTTCTGAATGTTGAGCTTTAAGCCAACCTTCTCACTCTCCACTTTCACTTTCATCAAGAGGCTTTTTAGTTCCTCTTCACTTTCTGCCATAAGGGTGGTGTCATCTGCATATCTGAGGTTAGTGATATTTCTCCCAGCAATCTTGATTCCAGCTTGTGCTTCTTCCAGCCCAGCGTTTCTCATGATGTACTCTGCATATAAGTTAAATAAGCAGGGTGACAGTATACAGCCTTGACGTACTCCTTTTCCTATTTGGAACCAGTCTGTTGTTCCATGTCCAGTTCTAACTGTTGCTTCCTGACCTGCATACAGGTTTCTCAAGAGGCAAGTCAGGTGTCTGGTATTCCCATCTCTTTCAGAATTTTCCACAGAGGTAGGTCAGGTGGTCTGGTATTCCCATCTCCTTCAGAATTTTCCACAGTTTATTGTGATCCACACAGTCAAAGGCTTTGGCATAGTCAATAAAGCAGAAATAGATGTTTTTCTGGAACTCTCTTGCTTTTTCGATGACCCAGCAGATGTTGGCAATTTGATCTCTGGTTCCTCTGCCTTTTCTAAAACCAGCCTGAACATCTGGAAGTTCATGGTTCATGTATTGCTGAAGCCTGGCTTGGAGAATTTTGAGCATTACTTTACTAGCGTGTGAGATGAGTACAATTGTGCGGTAGTTTGAGCATTCTTTGGCATTGCATTTCTTTGGGATTGGAATGAAAACTGACCTTTTCCAGTCCTGTGGCCACTGCTGAGTTTTCCAAATTTGCTGGCATGTTGAGTGCAGCACTTTCACAGCATCATCTTTCAGGATTTGAAATAGCTCAACTGGAATTCCATCACCTCCACTATTTGTTCGTAGTGATGCTTTCTAAGGCCCACTTGACTTCACATTCCAGGATGTCTGGCTCTAGGTCAGTGATCACACCATTGTGATTATCTGGGACGTGAAGATCTTTTTTGTACAGTTTTTCTGTGTATTCTTGCCACTTCTTCTTAATATCTTCTGCTTCTGTTAGGTCCATACCATTTCTGTCCTTTATTGAGCCCACCTTTGCATGAAATGTTCCCTTGGTATCTCTAAGTTTCTTGAAGAGATCTCCAGCCTTTCCCATTCTATTGTTTTCCTCTATTTCTTTGCACTGATCACTGAAGAAGGCTTTCTTATCTCTCCTTGCTATTCTTTGGAACTCTGCATTCAAATGGATATGTCTTTCCTTTTCTCCTTTGCTTTTCGCTTCCCTTGTTTTCACAGCTATTTGTTAGGCCTCCTCAGACAACCATTTTGCTTTTTTGCATTTCTTTTTCTTGAGGATGGTCTTGATTCCTGTCTCCTGTACAATGTCACGAACCTCCATCCATAGTTCATCAGGCACTCTATCAGATTTAGTTCAACATTGTCCTTTACCGTACATTATAAAAAGATTCCATCAACTCTGTAAGTTTTGGCTCAAATCAGAGACAAAACCTCCAACTTGATGTGTGACGAAGTCATGAATCTGATTACTTAATACTGAACATACCAGAACATACTTGTCCAAATGTTGTCTCTTTCCAGGCTGGGGCTTCCGAGCAGCTGTATGCTTATTTCAATAATGCTGCTTTTACTTGGAATAAATATCTAGGAACTTCCCTATAGGATTCTTCCCAGCACCCATGAGACGCCATTTTACATATCCTTAGCCAGCTCTCTGTCTTTGGGTGGTGAATTTGTTTTTTGGAAACAGCTAATAGTCACTGGAAGCCAAGTCTGTGCGATGTACATGGGTGATATTTGAGAAAAAGAATGAGGTGTTAAAACAATGTTACAAGATTGATTTGCTAGTGGCTTATAATTTGCTGAGTACAGTTTTAAAAGAGAAGTTTCAAAAATCTTTTGAACTCTGGGGGCAATAATAAAATAAGTTTGTAGCCTCCCTAGGTGACACCTTTCAATGCAACACTCATTTTGGGAATATTAATTCTGGTCTATGTGGTAAAATGAAACTAGTTCCAATTGCTTTAAAGTTATACATTGTTTTTCAATCTGTTGAGACTTAGGTAGAGGAGTTTCTGAGTCTATGTAAAAACTGATTCCTTAAGCTTTATTTCTTGCCTGGAGAAGCCCAGGGACGGGGGAGCCTGGTGGTCTGCCGTCTGTGGGGTCGCACAGAGTCGGACACAACTGAAATGACTTAGCATAGCATAGCATAGCATAGCAAGCTTTACTTAGACCAACCCCAAATGACCTTAAGTGAAGGTGAAAGTGAAATCGCTCAGTCGTGTTGGACTCTTTGGGACCCCATAGACTAGCCTACCAGGCTCCTCTGTCCATGGGATTTTCCAGGCAATAGTACTGGAGTGGATTGCCATTTCCTTCTCCAGGGGATCTTCCCAACCCAGGGCTTGAACCCAGGTCTCCTGCATTGTAGACAGATGCTTTAGCATCTGAGCCACCAGGGAAGTCCTCAAATGACCTTAAATAGCATGTAAAACCACTCCAGCCCAGAAGCCATAGGCTCCACAATGGCATATATTCTTAGTCCTCAGACTCTTTGAAGGCTTCCTCGATTAAAGGGTCATAAAGACCATTTCAATTAAGGAACCCACATAGGTGATTTTAAAAAATGTTTACATCATTTTTTATCTTTATAAAAGAATATATCTATGAAGCAAATTTTTCTTATGTTAATGCCACTTAAAATTTTTCTTTTTATCAAAGCAGCTGTGTAGACACCTAGAATATGATCCAGCTAAATCCTGAATCATACACAAAAGTTTCCTGGTTCTTTGTGCACCTATCAATAATGTTAAAAATAAACTTGATAATAATAATAATAATTGCTGGTATTTATTAAGTACTTTCCTGTGTTCAAGATGTCAAACCATGCAGTTTATATAAGAGTTTCCTATTTTATTTTTATGGAAAGCTAATGATGTGGGTCCCATTATCTACTATTTGATACACGAGTAAACTGAGACTTTAAATAGCTGAAAAACGGGCATAAAGGCAAGCAGTTAGGAAGTGAGAAATCTGGAATCTGAACCCAGATGGAGCTGCCCTGAGTGCCTGGGGATATTTCTGCCCTCTGAGGACTCTTTCTGTGCAACACTGGTGGTGCCTCAGAGGTTCTTTAACGTTCCCCTTGGTGCCTGTGGAAGCACAGATGCTGAAGAAGCCTTCACGATCTTCTCCAAAACCTACTTATAAACCTTTGCTTCCTGCTTTTAAATTTCTCATTGGAAAGAAATTGTTTGCCTAAACAATCTAAGAGTTTGGTAATGCTCCCTGTTCAGATTAAATTCCTCTAGGGTGACATGGTATCTCCATTCTTGTTCTGGAATCGCTGCCCATGCCTGACACCCGTCATGGGGTGAACATGCCCATATCTTTCATGTCAAATTCACTCTTTGCAGCTACTATCTCCTGCCCTCTCTTTCAACCGCTTGGTGACTCTTTCCTCTGAAATATCTCCAACTTCTCTCTTTATAGAGAGTAAAACTGAAAAGTTAGTTCATCCAGGTCTAATCCAGCCTGTGTCTGCAGCACCCAATGATCCCTTTCCTGTGACCCTCAATACGCATGTTTTTCCACAGTAGAGTGGCCTGTCACCGAGCAGATCTAACTGCGGGAAGGTCTGTCACTGGTTCCACATGACCAGGCAAAGCATGCGAGCAGCTAAACAGCATGGCACAGAGGGGAGCTCCTCAAACATTCTGCAGGCCCCAGAGTCCTCTGAGGGTCTAGGGCCAGCCTCTGGTGGTGAGCAGCCTTCTGTCCCTCAACCCCAGCTTCATTTAACCAGAACAGCTTTACTCTTGGCTAGCTAATTTGTAAGAGTTGGCATAGAATTTTGCTGAGGATAAGAGGTTGCAGGTCTAAAGATATAAAACTTGATAGTCACTCAGGGTAGAGAAAAGCCTACAAGCTTTGGAATGAGAGAGTGAGGGGTCTCAGCTCTCCCTCTGCAACCACCAGCCTCTCCTTGGTCTCTTAGACTTCAAGTCATATAGTCTGCCTAGAGACTGTGCAGAAAATGGGGCTAAATCTTACTTTGTAGGGTTATTGTGATGATGAATAGAAACATATGTAAAATACCGAGCACAGCATGTGTCACATAGTATCTACTTGATAGCAAGGTGCCATTTGTATCTTTGTTCCTGAAGAAAATTTGGTGTCCAGCTGGCAGTGTGTCTGTATTGTCATTTTCAAGTATGAAGGTCAGAATATGCTACTACAACTGAGTTCTTTTTTTTTTTTTTTTGTGGGTTAACTTCAATTTTTGTCCAGGTCTGATGTCATGTTAACTAGTATGCTGGGTTAGATGGTATATAATTCATTTAAGTAAAAATGTAATTGAGAGGAGAGGAACATTGTTAATCCTGTGACTCAGTCTCATGGGTGGAGCCAATGTTCACTGGCTGTTTCTATTTTTTGATTATGTTCTGTGAGAAGCAGCTAATTTTAGTGAGTATAGTTTCAAGCCTCTCAAGTATTATGGAATACTTTACTTTGATCTTTACTTTGCTCATCGCTGGGCTCTCACCACCGAGCCCTGTGCCTGATGTGGGGCAGGTGTCGTGCATCCCTGGCTCCTTTGCAGAGTAGGGCCTGGAGTGAGAGCACTGAGAAGTAGCTGACCTGATGCTGCTGCACATTAGCGAGGGCAAGAGCTGCTGGCCCAGGAATGCAAAGCCAAGCTGGATGAAACAAATGCACTGCATAGAACATTGCTACCAAAATGTGCATGAGTAAATCAAGGAGGGGTAAATCAAATTTGAGTATTCTTTGGCATTGCCTTTCTTTGGGATTGGAATGAAAACTGACCTTTTCCAGTCCTATGGTCACTGCTGAGTTTTCCAAATTTGCTGGCGTATTTACTGCAGCACTTTCACAGCATCATCTTTTAGGATTTGAAATAGCTCACCTGAAAATCCATCACCTCCACTAGCTTTGTTCATAGTGATGCTTCCTAAGGTCCACTTGACTTTGCCTTCCAGGATGTCTGGCTCTAGGTGAGTGATCACACCATTGTGATTATCTGAATTGTGAAGATCTTTTTTTGTATAGCTCTTCTGTGTATTTTTGCCACCTCTTCTTAATATCTTCTGCTTCTGTTAGGTCCATACCATTTCTGTCCTTTATTGTGCCCATCTTTGCATGAAAAGTTCCCTTGGTATCTCTAATATTTTTAAGAGATCTCTAGTCTTTCCCATTCTATTGTTTTCCTCTATTTCTTTGCACTGATCACTAAGGAAGGCTTTCTTATCTCTCCTTGCTATTCTTTGAAACTCTGCATTCAAATGGGTATATCTTTCCTTTTCTCCTTTGTCTTTTGCTTCTCTTCTTTTCACAGCTATTTGTAAGGTCTCCTCAGACAACCATTTTGCTTTTTTGCATTTCTTTTTCTTGGGGATGGTCTTCATCATTTGAAAAGACCCCGATGCTGGGAAAGATTGAAGGCAGGAGGAGAAGGGGATGACAGAGGATGAGATGGTTGCATGACACCACCAAGTCAATGGGAGGCCTGGCATGCTGCAGTCCATCGGGTCGCAAAGAGTCAGACACGACTGAGCAACTGAACTGAACTGAAATCGAATTTGCCTCAACATTTTAGGAAAATAGACACTGAGTTTTGGCTAATACAGTATTTCACTGACAAAGGGACCATAGGAAACCACCAACAAACAAAAAGACAATCTATAGAATGGGAGAAAATATTTGCAAATGATGAAACTGAAAAGGGGTTAATGTCCAAAATAAACAAACAGCTCATACAACTCAATATCAAAAACCCAAACAATCCAATCAAAAAATGGGCAAAAATCTAAATAGATATTTCTCCAAAGAAGACATACAAAATACTGATGAAAGAAATCAAAGAGGACACAAATAGATGGAGAAATATACCATGTTCACGGATTGGAAGAATCAATATAGTGAAAATGAGTATACTATCCAAAGCAATCTATAGATTCAATGTAATCCCTATCAAGCCACCAACAGTAATTTTCACAGAACTAGAACAAATAATTTCACAATTTGTATGGAAATACAAAAAACCTCAAATAGCCAAAGCAATCATGAGAAAGAAGAGTGGAACAGGAGGAATCAACCTGCCTGACTTCAGGCTCTACCACAAAGGTACAGTCATCAAGACAGTATGGTACTGGCACAAAGACAGAAATATAGATCAATGGAACAAAATAGAAAGCCCAGAGATAAATCCACACACCTATGTAAACCTTATCTTTGACAAAGGAGGCGAGAATATACAATGGAGAAAAGACAATCTCTTTAACAAGTGGTGCTGGGAAAACTGGTCAACCACTTGTAAAAGAATGAAACTAGAACACTTTTTAATGCCATACACAAAAATAAATGCAAAATGGATTAAAGATCTAAACGTAAGACCAGAAACTATAAAACTCCTAGAGGAAAACATAGGCAAAACACTCTCCGACATAAACCACAGC
>NW_011494680.1:11261900-11267259 GCF_000754665.1 Bison bison bison
AGTCATTATCACTGCTGCTGCTGCTAAGTCGCTTCAGTCGTGTCCAACTCTGTGCGACCCCATAGACGGAAGCCCACCAGGCTCCCCCGTCCCTGGCATTCTCCAGTCATTATTACCAAAATGCAAATCAAAACCACAATGAGGTACCATGTCACACCAGTCAGAATGCCTGCTATCCAAAAATCTACAAACAATAAATGCTGGAGAGGGTGTGGAGAAAAAGGAACGCTCTGACACTGTTGGTGGGAATGAAAACTAGTACAGCCACTATGGAGAACAGTGTGGAGATTCCTTAAAAACTGGAAATAGAACTGCCATATGACCCAGCAATCCCACTGCTGGGCATACACACCGAGGAAACCAGAATTGAAAGAGACACATGTACCCCAATGTTCATTGCAGCACTGTTTATAATAGCCAGGACATGGAAGCAACCATCATCAGATGTTGCTAGATGTCCATCAGCAGACAAATGGATAAGAAAGCTGTGGTACATATACACATTGGAATATTATTCGGCCATTAAAAAGAATACATTTGAATCAGTTCTAATGAAGTGGATGAAACTGGAGCCTATTATATAGAGTGAAGTAAGCCAGAAAGAAAAACACCAATACAGTATACTAACACATATATATGGAATTTAGAAAGATGGTAATGTTAACCCTGTATGCGAGATAGCAAAAGAGACACAGATGTATAGAATAGTCTTTTGGACTCTGTGGGAGAAGTCAAGGGAGGGATGATCTGAGAGAATAGCATTGAAACATGTATATTATCATATATGAAACAGATCATCTAGGTTCGATGCATGAGACAGGGTGCTCAGGGCTGGTGCACTGGGATGACCCTGAGGGATGGGATGGGGAGGGAGGTGGGAGGTGGGTTCAGGATAGGGAACACATGTAAACCCACGGCTGATTCATATCAATGTATGGCAAAAACTACTATAATATTGTAAAGTGATTAGCCTCCAACTAAAATAAATAAATTAAAATAAAAAACAAACAAAGAAGACATACAGATGGCCAACAGGCACATGAAAAGATGTTCAACATGGCTAATTATTATAGAGATGCAAATTAAAACCACAATGAAGTATCATCTCACATAAGTCAGAATGGCCATCATCAAAAAGTCTACAGATAATAAATTCTGGAGAGGGTGTGGAGAAAAGGGAATCCTCCTGACTTGTTGGTGGGAATGTAAATTGGTGCAGTCACTATGGGAAACAATGTGAAAGTTCCTTAAAAACTAAAAATAGAACCACCATACGATCTAGCAATCCCACTCCTGGGCATATATTTGGGAAAGATGAAAACTCTAATGAAAAAAGATACACATACCCCAGTGTTCACAGCAGCATTATTTGCAAAAGCCAAGACATGGAAACAATCCAAAAGCCCATTAACAGATGAGTGGTTTAAGAAGATTTGTATTCCATTACATATATATCTCACACACACACACACACACACACACACACACACACATATATATATATATAAATGGAATAGTACTCAGCTACAAAAAGAATGAAAGATTGCCATTTGCAGTAACATGGATGGACCTAGAGAGTATCATACTAAGTGAAATATGCCAGAAAAATACAAATATTGTATGATATCACTTATAAGTGGAATCTAAAAAAAATGAAATGGTTCTATATACAAAACAAATAGACTCACAAACATAGCAAACAAACTTTGGGGAAAGGGGAAAGGGAGTGGGGGTTAAGGGTATAAATTACAAGTCTGAGAATGATAGATACAAACTACTATACATTAAATAGATAAGCAGCAGGGATTTACTATATAAAGTGGAACTATATTTAATGTCTTGCAATAACCTATAATGGGTTTCCCTGGTGGCTCAGTGGTAAAGAATCTGCCTGCCAATGCAGGAGACGTGGGTTCAATCCCTGGGTTGGGCAGATCTCCTGGAGAAGGAAATGGCAACCCACTCCAGGCTTTTTGCCTGGAGAATCACATGGACAGAGGATTCTGGTAGGCTACAGTCCATGGGGGGGTCTCAGAGAGTCAGACACAATTGAGTGATTGAACAATAATAACCTATAATAGAAAATAATCTGAGAAATATACATAATTGAATCACTTTGCTATATACCTGAAGCTAACACAATATTGTACATAGACTGTGCTTTACATGAGCTGAGAAGAGAGAATGTAGGTGTTACACCTGACTTGTTGGGCAGGGCATGTTTCAGGGAAGCAGGTGAGGTGCACAGTTAGGACCTGGGAACAGAATGGCCCAGCATGAGGACTGATGGAGGCAGGTCAAGTGCTGGGCTCGGGCAATTGCTACCTATGTGATACTTTTCCTCTTTTGTGAAATGTTAATAATCAGGCCTACTTTGAGGAATAAGATATGGGAGGTGAGGGAAGTCATTCACATAAAGTTATCTTTTTTTTTTTCCTTTAACTTTTTATTTTGTATTAGGGTATATAGCTGGGTGACAATGATGTGATTGTTTCAGGTGGACAGCAAAGGGATTCAGCCACACATATACATGTATCCACTCTCCCCCAAACTTCCCTCCCATCCAGGCTGCCACATGACATTGAGTAGAATTCCCTGTGCAGTAGGCCCTTGCTGGCTATACATTTTAAATGTAGCATTGTATACATATTGATCCCAAACTCTCTAACTATCCCTTCCCTCTATCTTTCCCCTGGCAACTATAAATTCATTCTCTAAGTCTATGAGTCTCTTTCTGTTTTGTAAGCTCATTTCTTTTTAGATTCCACATAGAAGGGATGCCACGTTATCTTTTAAAATATAAATCCAATCAAGCCATCCCCTACTGGAACCCACTCAGTGGGGTCCCTTTGTACAGAGTATGAAACCCAGCTCCTTTCACTGACCTGCAGGGCCTGTGTGACTTGGCCACTAACCATCTTCCCAGCCAAGCTTCATCTCAAACCACCCTCCCCTGTTTACTCAGCTCCAGCCTCACCGACTTCCTTAGTCTGAGGAGGTATTTTTGACCCTCGAGCCTGCCTGTGCTGCACTGCCTGACCAGCTGTCCTGGGCCCTCTGTGTCTTGTGAGCTCCTGTCGTCCCTTGTCTCAGCTCCAGTGTCACATCTGCAGAGGGCTCAGTAGACCATTCTGGTAGATGCCTTCCTTTATTTCCCAGTAGGCTTTGATTCACAAAGATCTCAGTCATTTATGAACTTGTATTTTCACTAGTGATCTCCCTGAACAAAAGAAAGCTAAGTACGCGGGATGCACCTGCCCATTTTCCTGTGTCCAGGTGTCGTCTAAGCCTGGCCCAATGCTGGGCACAGACTATGTGCTCAAGGAAATTTACCAAATGATCGCATGAATGAGTGAATGGGAAAGACAGAGCTTGGCTGGCACACTGTAGTTACTTGGAATTGTGACTGTTATTATCATGTAGCATTTTATGACTGCTCATGTGGATCTTAGCTCTTTCAAAATAGAGAAAAAATTTATAACTTATTAAAAAAACAGGAAAATATATATGTAAATATGAATGGCTGTTATTTTCCTTGTGATAATTTTAAATGGAAAAGCAATAGGTTTTTACATAAGCTTCTGCATGCAATCAGTGGATAGGCCGGTAAATTTTCTGTGAGTGCATGCAAGGTTATACTGCAAATAGCCCATTCATATCCAACACCAGACGGCCATTTTTCTAACCTGGAGAAGGTGTTTATAACTTTTCTTCGATTTATATACATATTGATACAATAGATAGTTGTACATAAATAGACATTCACCAGCTCCAGCAAAATTCCTGCTGCCAAAGAGAAGAAAAACGTCAGAGTAAGCTGTAAAGAAAGTGCTTGGTTTTTTAAATGTGGAAATGGCAATTCACAGCATTTATTCAAATTGCCACGTACTGAGGGTTGCAACTCCGAGAATGAATAGTAAGAAAAGTTGCAGCTAAGAGCAAATCTGAGAACTCTTATTTTGAAAGTAAAGGCTTAGTCAGTACTATAGCATTCTGGCAATCTGCATAATATTAACTAGAGTGTTTTGTATTGGGACCAAGACTTTATGTATTGATTTTCTTGTATGTAAAATGTCCTGACTAAAACTTCTCTTTAAAATGCTCAAGAAGAAACTTACCTTGGATGAAACAAGAAGAATTCACATGCCCCCTTACGTAAGAAAGGCAATGCCAAAGAATGCTCAAACTACTGCACAATTGCACTCATCTCACACGCTAGTAAAGTAATGCTCAAAATTCTCCAAGCCAGGCTTCAGCAATACGTGAACTATGAACTTCCAGATGTTCAAGCTGGTTTTATAAAAGGCAGAGAAACCAGAGATCAAACTGCCAACATCCGCTGGATCATCGAAAAAGCAAGAGAGTTCCAGAAAAACATCTATTTCTGCTTTATTGACTATGCCAAAGCCTTTGACTATGTGGATCTCAATAAACTGTGGAAAATTCTGAAAGAGATGGGAATACCAGACCACCTGACCTGCCTCTTGAGAAACCTGTAATGCAGGTCAGGAAGAAATAGTTAGAACTGGACATGGAACAACGGACTGGTTCCAAATAGGAAAAGGAGTACGTCAAGGCTGTATATTGTCACCCTGCTTATTTAACTTATATGCAGAGTACATCATGAGAAACGCTGGCTGGAAGAAGCACAAGCCGGAATCAAGATTGCTGGGAGAAATATCAATAACCTCAGATATGCAGATGACACCACCCTCATGGCAGAAAGTGAAAAAGAACCAAAGAATCTCTTGATGAAAGTCAAAGAGGAGAGTGAAAAAGTTGGCTTAAAGCTCAACATTCAGAAAACTAAGATCATGGCATCCAGTCCCATCACTTCATGGGAAATAAATGGGGAAACAGTGGCTGTATTTATTTTTCTGGGCTCCAAAATCACTGCAGATGGTGATTGCTGCCATGAAATTAAAAGATGCTTGCTCCTTGGAAGGAAAGTTATGACCAACCTAGATAGCATATTCAAAAGCAGAGACATTACTTTGTCAACAAAGTTCTAGTCAAAGCTATGGTTTTTCCAGGAGTCAAGTATGGATGTGAGAGCTGGACTATAAAGAAAGCTAAGCGCCGAAGAATTGATGCTTTTGAACTGTGGTGTTGGAGATGACTCCTGAGAGTCCCTTGGACAGCAGGGAGATCCAACCAGTCTATCCTAAAAGAGATCAGTCCTGGGTGTTCACTGGAAGGACTGATGTTGAAGCTGAAACTCCAATACTTTGGCCACCTAATGTGAAGAGCTGACTCATTTGAAAAGACCCTGATGCTGAGAAAGATTGAGGGTAGGAGGAGAAGGGGACGACAGAGGATGAGATGGTTGGATGGCATCACCGACTCAATGGACATGCTG
>NW_011494680.1:11267359-11317726 GCF_000754665.1 Bison bison bison
TTTGAAAAGACCCTGATGCTGAGAAAGATTGAGGGTAGGAGGAGAAGGGGACGACAGAGGATGAGATGGTTGGATGGCATCACCGACTCAATGGACATGAGTTTGGGTAAACTCTGGGAGTTGGTGATGGACAGGGAGGCCTGGCATGCTGTGGTTCATGGGGTCGCAGAGTCGGACACAAATGAGTGACTGAACTGAACTTACATCTTGGGTATATTAATCTGCATGATACCAAGTGACTATATAACCCAATTTTTGGATGGATTTATTAGGCTGGTGCAAAAGTACCTGAGGTTTTGAAGTTTGCCATTTGATATTGGAATACATTCTTAAGTAAATGTGGTTATGTTATACATTATTTTAATGCACATTTCTCACTTTATGTTTTTTTGCTAATGAGTTATTAATTTCTGTTTATTTTATATTTATTCTAGATTATAGAAATGATGTTAGACAAAAAGCAAATTTGAGTGTTTTTTTAAATTCGAGTTCAAAATGGATCGTAAAACAGTGGAGACAACTAGCAACATCAACAACGAATTTACCCAGGAACTGCTAATTAACATACAGTGCAGTGGTGGTTCAAGAAGTTTTGCAAAGGAGGGGAGGGTCTTGAAGATGAACACCACAGTGGCCTGCCACTAGAAGTTGACAACAAGCAGTTGAGAGGATCATCGAAGCTGATCCTGTTACAACTACACAAGAAGATGCCAAAGAACTCAATGTCAACCATGGTATCGTCATTTGGCATTTGAAACAAACTGGACAGGTAAAAAAGCTCAATAAGTGGGTGCTTCATGAGCTGACCACAAGGCAAAAAAATCATTTTAAAGTGAAATCTTCTCGTATTCTATGCAAAAACAATGAACAGTTTTTTCACTGGATTGTGATGTGCAATAAAAAGTGGATTTTATATGACGGCTGGTGATGACCAACTCAGTGCTGGACAGAGAAGATGCTCCAAAGCACTTCCCAAAGTCAAACTTTCACCCAAAGAAGGTTATGGTCACTGTTTGGTGGTCTGTTGCCAGTCTCATCTGCTACAACTTTCTGAATCCTGGCACAATCATTACATCTGATAAGTGTGCTCAGCAAATCAATGAGATGCACTGAAAATGGCAACATCTGCAGCAGGTTAACAGAATGGACCCAATTCTTCTCTACGACAATGCCCGACTGCGCATCCCACAACCAATGCTTCAACAGTGAACGAATTGGGCTATGACGTTTTGCCTCATCCGCCTTATTCCCCTGAGTTCTCATGACTACCATTTCTTCGGGCATCTCAACAACTTTTTGTCAGGAAAACAACTTCCACAACCAGCAGGAGGCGGAAAATGCATTCCGAGAGTCTTTTGAATCCCGAAACACGCACTTTTATGCTACAGGAATAAACAAACTTATTTCTCTTTGGCAAAAATGTGTTGATGGTAATGGTTAATATTTTGATTAACACAGATGTGTTTGAGCCTAGTTATAATAATTTAAAATTCATGGTCCAAAACTGCAATTACTTTTATACCAACCTAGTAGTATTGGGCCAATCAAATCCTAAATATTCATTAGAAGGACTGATGTTGAAGCTGAAGCTCCAATACTTTGGCCACCTGATGCAAAGAGCTGACTCGCTGGAAAAGACCCTAATGATGGGGAAGACTGAGGGCAAGAGGAGAAGGGGACAATGGATGATTAGATAGCATCAGTGACTCAATGGGCATGAGTTTGAGCAAACTTTGGGAGATAATGAAGGACAGGAGGCCTGGTGTGCTACAGTTCAAGGGGGTCATAAAGAGCCAGACACAACTGAGCAACTGAACAACAACAAATAGTATTTTGCACCTTGTTTTTCTGCTCTAACTTTACATACATGCTATGAATTATTTAATTATATAGAAATTTGTAATGGTATCAGCAGAAAATACAAATAGCTTTGAAAGGATTTAGAAAAATTAGAAAGTGTAAGATCCATTGTGAGGTAATACAAAGAAGGTAGGAATTTTAAGGTTAAATAATATTCAGTTTTCCCACAATGTCATACTTTAGAAGTGGAACAGGTTGTGTGAGACCAACGGAGATGAAATTTCTTATGCATTTGTATTTTGTGGTCCTTTTTCTTCTGCACATCATATATTCAGTATGCATATTCCCCAAGGAAAACTAACTTACATAATTACTTTAGAGTTGTTGGAAGGGGAGTGGGTATTTGTGGATAAAAGAAAGCATTTTTCGTGGGTGAATGGACTAAAGTCCAGAGCCTCACCCAATGCTGAGCCAAATACCAGCCACATCTGGACTCAGGATGACACAGTGTCCAGTCTTCACAGCCTCAGCCTCAGTAGCCTCTGAGACTACTCCTCGAGAAATCTATACAGGGAAATATAGATTTAATAACCCAATACCAAACAGAGTTAACTCCTGAGTTTTTATTACAGCAAGGCCTCATATTTGAGATATTCCAAAGCATAAAATATTTTTAAGGGGTGCTTTCATTTTCAAATGAAATGATGCATCTTCCCCGCATCTGCTTGCTTATTTTGGCAGGCATACATCCTAATGATGTTGTAATGAGGCTACAATTAAAGACAGTTGCCATCTCCTCAGCAAAGACCAATGGGATGGGGTCGGGGTGCTGGGAGGGAAGAAATTTAAAGAGTGGAATGTGGTGAAACAGAGTTGGCTCAGGATTAAGAACGTGTTGCAACTAACCCACAAAACAAGTAATCCACAGGCAGGCAACATTACACCAAAGGCCCAAGGGATGTTGTTCTGGTCCTCTAGGTACGAACAAATATTTCTATAACATACAGCTTTGCTTAGGATTTACTTTTTCAGCAAAGGAGACTGTGCAGAAATGCTGAAGTAATCTTTTGTGCTTTCAAATGACCATCATGGTCTGAGACGAGATGGCCATAACCCATCCCAAGACCACACGGTTGCATGTTACCTTGGACACCAGGCTGGCTCTGTATGCTGCTAGTTGCTTCAGGTACTCCTTCTTCGCAGCCTCTGTTTTCTTTTTATAGACCTGCAACAACAGAGAGTCTTAAATTAGAAAGCGCATCTGCTTTTGTTTCCAGAGAAGTGCAATGCAGAATGACAATTATGTGTGTTCACACACACACACACACACACACACAGACATGATACAATAATACGTATCTCCCCATAGATAGTGTTTTCTTACTGAAACAAGTTTTTAAGAAGTATAGCAAGAGATTAGATAATAAAAAGATTAACAATAGTAAATTTTCCCATTTTGCATAAAGCATATGAAGAGATATATCTGGGTTAGTCTGAGAGTGGAGGCAGTTGGTTTGGAAAGATACTATGGATGGAGGTTCCCAGGGAACCACATGTGAGTAAAGAAGCCATTCATACTTATATAAGGGGCAGATAATGTTATAGTGCACTCAAATCCTGACATATATAGAACTTCCCTCGTAGCTCATCTGGTAAAGAATCTGTGAAAGATACTATGGCTGCAAGTTCTCAGGGAATCACATGTGAGTAAAGAAGCCATTTGTACTTATATAAGGGGCAGGTAATGCTACAGTGCACTCAAATCCTGATGTGTATCTCCTTGCTAAATACAAAACCAAGGACAGAATTCAAAGATGATCAATAAAGTTCAACATGCTAATCACACAAACAGTTATGGAATTTGCAGGTTCATCACTATTTTAAAGTTTTGTGCCTTGAAGTTCTATTTTCAAAGACTCACGCCAGTCCAGGTTCGATGCACGATACTGGATGCTTGGGGCTGGTGCACTGGGATGACCCAGAGGGAGGGTATGGGGAGGGAGGAGGGAGGAGGGTTCAGGATGGGGAACACATGTATACCTGTGGTGGATTCATTTCGATATTTGGCAAAACCAATACAATATTGTAAAGTTTAAAAATAAAATAAAATTAAAAAAAAAAAAAAACAAAGACTCAGCAATCAGTGATGGCAGTTGAAGTCCCATTTGGGAGTGGGCTGGGGAGCCTGAGTGGCCGCGGACTGCACGTGTGCCGTGACGCGCAGCCTGCTCTGGTCATGCCCTTTCCAGAAAACACAAAAAAACACAGTGGATGGTATGGATGTGTGGATGCCTCAATGTGAAAAGGTAAAAGTGTTCTGAATTGAGTTTCAATTTACAGCAGCTTTCATTTTTCAGAGGAAATCATCTTGCAAATACAAGTAAAATCATCCTAAATCGAGCAAAAGTACTGAAAAACAACTTGCTGGTAGGCTAAAGGTCACATCGCTAAGCTAACATAAAAAAAGTTATTAGAGTCGAAAATGAAAGAGAAGCAAAGTGAACACACCTTGTCTGCTACCATTAAGGTAATTCTTTCAAGGCTTTGAGCCTGTTTTTGTCAATCTTTAGAAACCAGCCCAAAAGAACAAAATATTTTCACCATTGGATGCATTTTCATCGATACGACTATTTTAAATTTCTCACATCTTGAATTTTACAGCAAGGAATGAGGCTTGGCTACTACTTTGTAATGCTGAGCTCAAAACCAGACACAGGCCAGCGTGAAAAGTGGCTTTAGAATTAGTCAAAGTATTAAATATAAATTATGTGTAAAGACCAAATATCTACCAAAGTTGGCAGCAGAAGTCAATTTATGGTTTCTGATGTGGAAGGTGGTTTGCTGAGGCCGGTCCCCGACTGTGAAATTTAAGGTGTGAGAAATATTACCTACTCATAAATATTTTAATTAAAGCAGAACATTTTACTTAAAGTAAACAAATGAGTAACCTTGTCAACAGAATTATAAAGGACCCTATGAAATGAATGTGCTCATTGTTTTCCCTTAGGGAGCGCTTCAGCCTAGTCTTTCATATTTGGCATTTTGGTATATTATAATAAAGGCAACTATAATAAGGCAATTATGAATTCACACAATAGTATCACACAATCATTGTGTCATCTTTATAATACATGGAACTAAAGAAATTTAAAAGAAATTTTTTAGTAAGAAGTCAATTAATCAATTACAGGAAAATTAATTCAATTACAGGAAAATTCTTAATTTACTGAGCTAATTTTATTGGAAGTCAAATTCAGATTCTTTTTTAGACACCCATATATGAAAATAAACACACACTAAATTCCAGCAAATGTCTTTGAACAGTATGATTCATGTATATCATATGCTTTGGTTCGGTCAGAATGAGAAACATGGAGCTCTCTTGCTTTTTGATTGATTTATTTCTTTCTTCAAAGACAGATTTCTGTTTGTAGTTCTCCCTCCAATCTCTTCCCCAAGACATACTTTTTGTTATGAATGACCTTAAACTGACAATGTTTACATTTACTTTTCATACCTTAAAACTGTTTCGAGAGGGTTTTTCTCCCACACAGACAGAAATCCTATTCAGGACTTTGAAGCAAATATTTAACAAAAATATCTTCGATGGTAGTACACTTTTGTAAACTTGAAGCATTTCTATCACGTTCTTTATTCATATGTTACTCTAGGTGACCTCCTTGGGCAGCTAACTGGGGTTCATTTAGCTTCCAAAGGCAAATATTACACATGTGGGTCCACAGCATTGCCTGAAGCCTCATTTTCTACGTAGCACAGGTAAGACGGTGTTCAGATGGCCTGACTGTAACATCTATCATCCTTCTTGCCCTTGGTTTCTATAGAAAAAACAGCAGCGTTACTACAGTGGGGCTCCCAGTGGTTAACATCCCACAAGGTGTTAACTTTCCTGAAATTTGTGTATTAACAACCATGGGAGAAAGGTGGCAACTCCATGTGTTTCAGGCTGGATGTATGCCCCCTGGTTTCAGGGGAGATTGATGTCGTTATGGGATTCCTGACTAGCATTCAGAGCACCCGGTTTCCTCCAGATGGCTCCCTATCGGCTATTGATGACCGGCTATGTGGGATCATCCTACACGTGCCTAAATACTACTTTAGGAAAGAGGAAACTCATCACGTCACATTACACGGCTTGATGGGTCTGCTCTTTCCTGAATAGCTGCAGATCTTCAGAGGGAGGATTTAAAGGGTGGTGATTTCAGGAGGTATGTTTCTGTAATTGTGTCTAAAGGGGGGTGCCCTGGATCAGAATTAAAATCTGAGGTGGCTTCCCCTACAGTAATTTAGAACCTCCACCTTTGAGAACTAGCTAATGGCTCAAATATTATTCACCCTGTATGTCCTTGTGATGCTACCTTCTAAAATTGCACAAGGATGCTTTCTGAATCCTGTATTTGATGCAGATGTCTGAAGAAGGACCTCAAATATATGAGAATGATAAAAAACATGTAAGAATTCCACATACTGAAATTCTTCCTTTAGAACAGGTAATTAAAAATCATCAGTAGAAAGTTCCACAAAAACGTTTCAAAGCTCTATTTATGGATGGAGAAAAGTCTTTCACTTGCAGAAACCAAAGATGACGCTGACTGCATTTGCAATGAGCAGTCCACTGCAATGATCAAACCTTCTAACCTAGGGGATGGGTCTGATTTACATCAAAGTTAAGTTTGGGAAAGAAATGGTCTCTCCCTCTCTCTCAGGGAAAGACAAATATTTTAAAGAAATGTGATTCACACAGTAAATATTAGTACTCAGCTGAACTACAAAATGGCTTCCAAATGGTCTACAGCTGTTTGAAATAAAGTGCAAAGTTGGCCAGATGAGGATTTAAAAATCATAATACATCATTTATCATTTTCCCCAGCTCATCCAAACACTTTTGAATTCATCCTGTCCTAACTTAGTTAGTTGCTGTGGTTTGTTATTCTAAGAAAGCTACCATACCCTATCTAAGGATTGCATCTCAGTGGTTAAGTTAAAACATATATAATGGCTAAACTAAAACAGATCTCAAATGGCAGTTCTAGAGAATCCAAATTCTGTTCATGTAACCTAGTGATTCTATGAATCATTTTTTAAGTTGCACTATATTCCAGTATGTATACACATTTTTATAAGCAAATAATCTCTAATTAAAATCAGCAGTTCAGTATCAGTGACTATGGATGCACTCAAACAGAAAACATTCTAATACAACCTGTCATTTTGCTTTTTTCACTTTCTGCTCTTTCCCCAAACAATCCATCTAACTTATATAGAAAAGTAAAATCTTATAAATACCATTTAATTCCTTCTTCCTTCCTTCTTTTTGGCTCTGGTCCTTAGTTAATCTCTAGTTGTAGTTTATTTCAACTCTTTGCAGTAATAATAAGAAAAAACACAGTTCTTCTAATTCTGGATTTTATTCAAACACTACAAAACTAAAGGCACTTTTCTTTTTGGTTAACTTCAAATGCAGTTTTTCCCCAGTATAATTTCATATTTATAGAAAATGCTTAGAAACATGGTTATGTAAGAAATAATAATTTAATCTCATTTCCCTGTAATATACAGTACTTGAGAAATTAACGTTTGCAGCATCTTTGAATGCTATTATTATTTAGGACAGTTAGAGCGAGTGCATCTGTGTTTACACAGAACTTAGTCCTTAAATGCAGTTAAATTTCCATTTGTGTAACTTGCTCAGCGTTTTCTTTGGCATTCCAGAACTCAGAGAACTTTATAAAGTGGTATTCAGAGAACTGAAAACATTATACAACATGACAAAAATTTTGCTATCGATTCTTTTTGGGATCCATCAAATGCAAACACATTGTCTACACAATAATGGGGTAACCTGTTTCTGGAATAGTAGAGATCAGAAGCAAGCTCTTCATCTGAAAATATGGCTGCAAAATACATCTGTCAGTTTATTAAATGAGGATGAGAGAGTGTAATGTCGTTCAATTATATTTAACAATATAGTGAGTATCTGTTATGTGCCTGCATGGTGTGAGGAACAGAAGCTACAAAACCAAAAAAAGTACTAAAATATGCTTCTATTGTGTGCGTTTTTTGTGTCAGGCAAATATATACATATATCTAATCAAACTGGTCTGGTATCTGAGATTTATCTCTGTTTACGCAACAACCTCTCCTGGTTGCATGCGATCTCCCTTGCATACCTCATTCAGACCCCCAGCCACAGGGCAGCCCTTTTAGCAGGGCAGTTCAGCACATAGCAGGTGCTCGGGAAATGCCTGTGATAGAGTGTATAATCCCTGGTCTCAGGTTTCTCCTCTGTGAGTCAGCATGGGTGTGGTACTCACGGCAGAACACCAAACTGCATCTTTTAAATTAGGGTGGGCATCAGTGGGGACAGAGGATTTGGTATACAAAGAGGTAACCTGCCCTCCTGAAACATGTTTACTAATAATACACAAAGCCCAATGGACTTGAGTGAGTATTATGTTCAAATTCTCTCCCTTCTGACATCATGGAACCATTCAAGTGAAATGTCTGCTCTCTGTGTATCAGCATGGAGTATTTCCATGTGTGCTCTGTGTATTTATACCCAGGAAGGTGTGCCACAACCTCATTTGTGTACCAATTAATTATAGGTATATATACCTGTGATTTAGAAATAAAATATGTTCACCATTGGATATAATATTTCCAACTGCTGTTTCAAGTTTTTATGAATATTAATATAAACTTGCCTCACCTTCTACAGTTTTTAAATGAACAATTGTTTTATATATCTTTTACACCTAGCATTCAAAAAATTGGAGAAAATGCATAATGTTTATAAGGAACTGGCCAAGATAAACACATGTGTGAATGCTATGGTAAAACAGGATTTTCGTTAACCTTAAGTATTGTTGACATAAAATCCAAATTTTATCATAAGATACGGGGCGGGTGTGGGGGAAGGCCCCGGCAGCACTTCTGTACTGGGTATTTGAGCACCAATGAGGAGTAAATGATTTGATTCCGCGGGCTCAGAGGATTTGTCAGCTGCTTCGTAAGTATAATTCTGGCTCTTCATATCCCTGCTGCTTCTAATTTAGCAGGACAGGCTCATAATTGAAGCAAATTAACTATTTACACTTGCCACTTCTACCAGGGGAAGAGGACACAGCAGCAGGAAAGAATGAGCAGGAAATTACATTCTTCCCACTTGTGTCAGACCTGCCCTTATATAAACACATTAACAGTAATTTCATGAGGCGTCAAACATAGGAATAAATACTGAGGGATGAAATAATGAGGTGCTGCTATTGAGCTGAACTGCTATGGCTAATATCCTTGGATATGAATTATGCATCCTGAAAGAAGGCATATGTTACAATATTCAAACAGTTGCCCTGCAAGTGATATCTGCTCATTAGGCTCTGGATCTCAAGGTAAACCTGCTCTCTTCTCCCACGACAGGGCAGCATTTACAAAAATATGCTCTCTGGGCACCGTGGGCTGTGGTTTCTCCTGAATACACCAAACCCTGAACAGGCCTTCCATTCCATTTTTAGCCTAACAGCGTGTTTATTTAGCTCTTTGGCTGAAGCTTTAAAGCCATTTAATGTAATGTAAACAAGAACATTTTGTTTGTAATTTGCTAAATGTATTACAGCCCAACTGTGTCTCCAATTAGGAACTTAAGGTTCATTTAGTAATTTACATCTGGTTCTGATTTAAGGTGACTTTCCTTTCCCACTTAGGAGCTGACTTTCCGCGGCTAAAAAGGAACCAAGAATGCTTTATAGCTCGTTGGACCGATCCCTCCTGCTTCAAAGCTGGACGGACTCTTTAATTTAGTGGGGTTTGACTTTGATGACCAGAATCACAGAATTCAGAATAATAGGGAAATATAGGAAATTCAGCTGGACCTTCATAAACAAAGATGCTGAGGGTTGCTCAAACTCCAAGGAGTCTCATATAAAGGGTATGATCTTGTTACATTATTATTTTTCTTTCTCTGTAGGTTCCAGTCAATGAAAGATAAGTAGCAAAGACCAACATCACCATCACACTTATGTTTTATTTCCTTTTCTCTAGCTGGTGCCTTTTGGAAACGACTTACTATGTCTCTGAACCAGGTTCTCCACTGTCGTAGGATTCGTTAGCATTTAAAACCTTCTGTTGGAATCCCAAACACAATCCCGTTCCCCTTCCAGATTCAGCCCCATCTTCGAAAGTATTTAAATGGAGACGCTGATATGTGAAGTTTGTTTAGTGGCTTTGGTAGGAACAACTCATAAGGGAGGTTTTGTGTTTCTGGAGGATTTTTATCACTTCTTTTAGCTTCCTTTTGATTTCTCTTCTTTGAGAGATTCTTTACAGAAATCAAAGTACATATAGTTCCTCCCTTTCCAGGGCTTCTGAAAATAAAGACCTGCCCATCTGCAGTGGCTTCTTAGCCCCGCCTAGACTCCACAAAGAGGAAGCATGTGACACACACAGACACAGCAGCCCCATTAGTCCTGTTCCCTCTGGCTGGCAAGAAAACATTCAATTGTAATCTCACTAATAGCTGTTTTTCCTTAAATATTGTAATTTTCTGAGCCCCTAATAAGTCATCAATAATTTTGCCCATTTTCCCCAGTTTGTGTTTATATTTGGAGCTGTTCATAATTGTGGGCTATTATGACAACGGGATTTCTGAACAATGGTGGTGCATGAAATCCTAGCCTTCTCCTTGAACCAGCTGCCTACACAAAGCCAGCAGCATCACGTGGGGGCTGTTCTGCAACACGCACATTTGTCCTAAATTTTGAAGTTTAATGGTCTGCCTCTAACTGGCTCCAGTAACATTCCTTTAAAAATACATAGCAGTATGTGTGCTCTCCAATTTGAATATTAAATGAGAGTAAAATACAATTAAATTAAGTTTGAAACAGAGATATTATGTTGGCACCATGAGTCAACATAAAGGGGAAGAACAGGTGGTAAAACACCATAATAACACTTTTGGATATTTTGCTGAAATTCTCTTGATGCCCAAAACGTGCATTCTAGGTGGGCATGTGTGCTTTGCGGGCAATTCCCGGCAAACTGTAAGAGAGGGGCTGCCACGTGGCGCACGGCAGGCCCAGCTGATGCAGTATGTCCCTTCCATAAGCGAGGCATCTGCTCTCACTCACTGAACCCTCTCCCTGCTTGTCCCTGGGACGGACTTGCACCTGTATATGTCAAAAACCACCCTTTTTGACATACTCTGTGGTTTCACTATCTTTATTAAGCAAGATCATCTTTTAAGAGGAAAGGATAAACTATGCTGAACCCCTGTCAAGTCAAAGGAACATAAGGCATGGGGACAAACTACCTCAAGTGACTCAAACTGATCCCAGTACCTTGTTTTGGTAATGGTGCTTGAGTGTTAAAATACTAACTTCTCCATAAGAGAAAAAGTTATTTCTATTAATATATCTCCCTAAGTAATCTTAGAATAATTTTCTTAAACAACTGCACTTTGATTATGGAAATTGCTTTATAATACTCAGTGAGTTAAATAGGGTCTGTGCTATGCTAAGTTGCTTCAGTTGTGTCCAACTCTTTGTGACCCCATGGACTATGGTCAGCCAGGCTCCTCTGTCCACGGGGCTCTCTAGGCAAGAATACTGAAGTGGGTTCCCATTATTTCCTCCGGGGGAGCTTCCCAACCCAGGGATTGACATCACATCTCTTAGGTCTCCTGCATTGGCAGGTGGTTTCTCTACAATTAGGGCCACCTGGGAAGCCCCCAAATAGGGTCAGCTATTATATAATCTCATTTTTTATTTATAAAACACATTCTTCAACCCCCCAACTATTTCTATTAAGAGAGAACCCAAAGACAGACTCATTGCAAGTTACATACTAAATTGGAAACAAAAGAGAAAGAGGAAAGTGTTTTGTTATCACAATATACAATTAAAAAGCCTTAAGTGAGGGAGAGGGTGGGAAGATTTGGGAGAATGGCAATGAAACATGTAAAATATCATGTAGGAAACGAGTTGCCAGTCCAGGTTCGATGCATGACGCTGGATGCTTGGGGCTGGTGTACTGGGACGGCCCAGAGGGATGGTATGGGGAGGGAGGAGGGAGGAGGGTTCGGGATGGGGAACACATGTATACCTGTGGCGGATTCATTTTGATATTTGGCAAAACTAATACAATTATGTAAAGTTTAAAAATAAAATAAAATTAGAGAAAAGGAAAAAAAAAAAAAAAGACTAAACAGACTGCCAAAATTGAATTGTAAAAAAAAAAAAAAAAAGCCTTAAGTATTATGTCATAATTGTGATCCTACTTCCATTAGAAAGGCTCAGAGCTGAGTTTGAAAGGCAGAATGGGAGAATGGGAGTCATTTCTCTTTTTAGCACGACACTGGAGAATAGTGACTCTCATATTCTTTGGGTCTGTAAAGACCTTACCTGGTCAGACCAAAAATGTGGAATATTATCTCAGTGTTCCCCTCTTGCTATAATAAAAATAAAAGACCGTATTAGAATTAGTGGGGAAATTCTGAAGCTTTATATTTGTTGCCTTGAGGAACTACCCAGTTTTCATCATAAGAACATTATTCTTTTCCACTAGAAACATGGGTACAGGCACTGACGTTGAATTGAAAATGTAAAGGATTTGATCGTGGGCTAGGAAAGAGCTGTGTAGACCTCCCCCATTTAAGCTCCTCTAGTAAATGTGGGAAGTAATTAGGAAAAGATATCCAGGGTTAGAAAAACAGATAAGAGGAGTCAGATCGGTGGTAGCACTGGCAACTGAAATTTCTTGACATAAAACCAAAGGAGCGCATGTGAGCCTTTGAGCAGCACCCTCAGCTCGCTGCCAGGTCACAGAAGGGATCACTAATGTCCTCTGATTACAAGTTGCCATCACAGTCACTAGGGAAGGCAATCACATTCTGGATGTCTCCTCTGGCAAATTCTATCTCACAAAGCAAGAGTTTATAGCGCTGAAGCCTGGCCCCTATCCACGACTACACACAGGGGCTGTCTGAGCAGGGAGGGAGGTACGTGCTGGTGCCCAGGCCAGGGTAGAGCAGGACAGGGGTGGGCTGGGGTTCCTGGTGGAGGTGCACTCAGTTTCTCAATCCGTGAATAAGACCCGGAGTAGAATTCCACCGTGTGTCTCCAACGTCAGTGGGGAGCCACACTTTGGCTTTGGGAGTGTGAGAGCAAACTGATCCAAGTTAGGATAGAAACCGGCTCTGAAGTCTCAAAAAACTACATTAGGTTTTCAGTGGAATCACAAAATATAGTGTCAACCAATCTATTTGTGAGTTGGGTATTTTAATCTCACACACAGAGAGCATTTCCGTGGTACGGTTTCCATCCTCAGAGACGACTCTTGTAGCAGAGCTCCACACGGCAGGGCTGTGCTTTTCTGTGAAGCCCTTTGCTGGGACTGGCAATCTTGAAAAGGACATAATGTGTAGATTTCAGACTGTACAGGACAGCTTTGACTTACAGTAAAGGGGGGTTGGAGAGAACTGGAGAAGTAGGTTCAGCTAATGTTTTGTTAGCAGCTGGTTTTACCATTACAGCTATAATTGTTTTTATAAATTGGTTAGAAAAGAACTGTAGGTTGAATGATAAGTTCTAGTCACGGTGTGTAGTCCTAGACAAATCAATCAACGAATGGGACTCTGTCTATTCTCAGCTTGCCCCCACAGTGTCTAGAAAAGTGCCTGGGGCACACAATAAACACTCAATAAATCTTTGTTGAATGGATAAGTGACTGAATTTAACTATCTGGCCCCATTTCATAACCTGTGAAATTCAGAAAACAGCATCTATGAATACTGTGCTGAACAAATGAAATAAATCATGTAAAACTGTTGTTAGAATATAAAACACAGTATACATTGTAGATGCTGACAGATACTATGGTATATAGGTTCTTAGAGATGTACACAGGTTTGAGATGTTCTCTTTCTTACATACTTCCCTGGACCTGAGGAGGAGAGGTAAAAGTCTCTGTTAAGAATCCAATATGAGACTAACCCATCATGAATGCAGTTCAGTATTCTGTAGTAGCTAAAGCTGCATCCACTTCATCCACATCCAGTGACTGCACTTTAATGATAATGCTTGTCTAATTTTTCCTTCATGATAATGAAATTCTAGATGGTGACAATGGCAATCTAGTCCTGGAAATCTAGAAATCTGTGATCAATACTGCTTCTTTGTTGAAGTGGGTTCTGTCTACACATGGGTTTCCCTGGTGGCTCAGACAGCCTGAGAACTTGCCTGCAATGTAGGAGACCCAGGTTTGATCCCTGGGTTGGGAATCCTCTGGAGAAGGAAATGGCTAACCACACCAGTATTCTTGCCTGGAGAACTCCATGGACAGAAGAGCCTGGCGGGCTACAGTCCACAGAATCGCAAAGAGATGGATAAGACTCTTTTCCATGATTCCCATCCTCCTTAAGACCTTCTGGATGACTTACACTGTGGCTGAGATACAAAGTGTCTCATGCCCCTGCTCCCCACCAGTGTGGTCCTCAGTCACACCATGGCAATCCACAAGAGGAGAAAATAATCAGGTATCTGGGCCCATTTAATACAGCCTAGCAATATGGTACAAGAGGGATTGAATAACATACTCCAGCAGTCTTTAGGGAATGGCTAAGGGTAGAGATCCTTAAATTCAAGGTTCATTTAGCAAAGAGCAAAGAGAGTTTTGATGACAAAAGAGTAAATACTAAGTGCTGAAGAGAGGTGTGGACAGTTTTCAAAATGCTTTTAGTGTTTTTTTTTTTTCTGTCTTTAGGATCACATTGGCAGCGTTAAGGAATGAGGTAATTCTGGCTTGGATATGTAGAAGCCCTTCCAAAAGTAACTACACCATATAAACTTTGAAACAAAGGAACTAAGATGCTATTTATAACAGCAATAAAGGAATGTAAAACCATGTCAGAGTCCCCTGAAGTCTGGTTCTGGTGGGGCACATTCTCAGCCTTAGCTCTAGTATCCGAGGAATTCACCCAATGACCAGGCTTCCCACGTGGTGCTAGTGGTAAAGAACTTTCCTGCCAGTGCTGGAGGCATAAGAGACATAGGTTTGATCCCTGGGACGGAATGGCAACTGACTCCAGTATTCTTGTCTGGAGAATTTCATGGACAGAGGAGCCTGGCAGGCTACAGTCCGCAGGGTCATAAAGAGTCGGACATGACTGGAGCTACTACACACACACACACACACACACCAGCACACACCAAACGACCTCAGAAGCCATTTCTTTAGGATGCACACACTTTCTCAAATCATGTTGAATCATCCATTTTGTATCTTTTCTTACCTGTTTTTGCTCTTCACCCAAACCATCCCACATGGAAGCCACAATTTTAGAAACTTCACCAAAGGTAGCATTTGGATTTTGGCCCTTGATGGCAGCCTGAGTATCACGGAAGAATAACGCATAGGCAGACACTGGCTTCTGTGGCTCATTAGGGTCCTTCTTCTTCTTCTTTTTGGGGGTTTTTGGTTTTTTCCCCATGTCAGAGGCAGGTCGTTTCTCTCCACCATTGATCTGAAATAAAACAAAATCTGAATTATAGAAGAACTAAACAAATTTAGGGGCAGATTGCTCTTCCTTGAAACTTACCCAGGTATACTCACCCATACACATCACACAAACACAGACATTTCTAAGGGCCACTTGGTTTTGTTTTTTCTGTTTTTCAAGTAAAACTTCTTATTTCATGTAATTTTCATATTCATCCTCTTCCAGCCTAATTTACATAGCTTTAACACAATCTTACTGATTCTCTTTATAATACTATTGTACTGTTAGATATTATACCTTAACTCTCTCAGCTTTGCCTTTTTCTCCTGCAGGAACTGAATGACGAGCAGCACTGTGATAGTCAGCAGGAGATTCCTCCTGTAGTAACCCCACTGTATGAAGAGTCCAACCTGCTTTCTTTGGGGGAGTTTATCCTTTTGTTCCTAATTATGATTTTTTTTTTTTGACTGGGCTGGGTTTTCCCACTGTGGGCTTTTCTCTAGTTGTGGTGAGTGGGGGCTACCCTCCAGTTGCGATGTGAGGGCTTCTCACTGTGATGGCTTCTCTTGTTGGGAAGCAAGGGCTCTTAGGCGTGCGAGCCTCAGTGGTTGTGGCTCCCAAGCCCCAGAGCACAGGCTCAGTAGTTGTGGCCCACCGGTTCAGCTGCTCTGAAGCCCGTGGGATCCTCCTGGCCCAGGGACTGAACCTGTGTCTCTTGCATTGGCAGGCAGACTCTCCATCACTGAGCCACCAAGGATGCCCCTAATTTTGATTTTTAAATGATAGTGGGCAACATATCCAATGAATAAAGTTGACTGGCTCCTGGTGTTGCACTTAGGTCTGTGGAATGCTGCTGGGAAATCCTAGTAATGCTCATGGCTTAGAATGGCATAATCCAGACCCTAGGTCAGTGCTGTCCAACAGAACTTTCTGCTAAGGGGGTAAAGTTCTAAAATCTGTGCTATTCAATATAGTTGCCACTAGCGACACATAACTAATGAGCATATGAAATGCAGCCAGCAGGAATAAGAAACAAAATTTTAAATTTTATACAATTTTAATTGCTTTAAATTTAAATAGCTAAATGTGGCTAGTGGTTACCATATTGGAGAGTGCATCTCTGGAAACTAGACTCTCAAATCTAGACATTTCTAGCACAGCTTTAACACTCAGTTTAAGGAAAGATTCCATTTCTTCCCATTGTCCTTGAGTATGAATATCTGGATAATCTAAATTGTTATTCTGATGCAAGTGGGAAAAAATACAATGTATTTTAGACATCTGCATTTGAACTTGGATACTAACTAGTTAATATGTGATGTCACTTTATCAACATCTATAGAATGAGATGTCTGGGCTACAATTTCTTTCTAGTTCTAGAATTATATGAGTCTACATGAGTACTGAGTAGTGCTGTCTCTGGAGGAATCCTCTTTCCACCTGCCTCTCCCACCAGCACAAGGGCCCCCATGCACTGTGCCCTGATGAAGTCACCATTATCAGGGAGGTTCTGCACCATCACTTCTATTGCTGTGATGGCTGTTGCTTTTCTCTTCTTGGCAAACATGCAATATGTATCTTATTCAGATAAATTGCCAGGCAAGGTAATCTGTGTGAAATAACAGCCACCATTGGATACGAAGTGTGAGCTCCTGAGAGGCTGGTGGATGTAACATCAGAAGATCCACACTCACGTCCTCTGTTTAGCTGTTTAGCTGTGAAATCTTGGTAAGCTACATTATTTTTCTGGGCCTCCATTTCCTCTACTGCAAATCAGTTGCAATGCCATTGTGTGATTACTGAGATGATATATATGTAATATGGTCAAAATTTTAAAATGGTATTCAGATGTTAATTATGACACAGTAATAACTTTTTACTGAATGAATGGAAAGAAATGACCTCAACACTAATTTGTGATGCCATATGGTCATGGCTTAAAAGATATGCCCTGAGAACCAGAGACAGGAAAAACAAACAAACAAAAAAAAAAACTAAGCGAATTCTTTGGCTTTGTCTTTAGTTAAAAAACTATGGAATAGATTATTGTTTCAAAACTGTCAGTTGAAGTAGATAAACAACCCTTTGGGGACAGGAGGCTCTGAACCTAGCAGACAGACTGACATAGATCAACACTAGAAAGTGACTTCCCCAGGAAGGGTTTCAGGTGATCCTGTGAGATGACTGGTCCTCAGGTTAATGAGCCAAAGGACAAGAATGCTGGGACTGGACTGAGCGGATACTGGGCAAACTGGGGTAACGGCTCTAAACTAAACACGTAGGTAAATACGACCTCGATGCTCATTCTCAATGGTTGAATGTTAGAATCACCTGGGAAACTTTTAAATAATACCCTCATGTCCAGGCTTTAGCTCTATACTGATTACATCACAGAGTCTAAGAGCAGGAGACACTGGCTTTAGTCCACCTTAACTCTACTCCTCCAACTGCCTTTTGATACTTCAGACATGCAACAAACAGACAAGCAAAGCTTCTCTTTGCCCCAAGGCTACACAGAGCCACAGCTTTTCTTCTCTTCACAGTCAGACTCCTCCAAGTGGTTATGCTGACTGCAGGCAACTCACTGTGCCTTCCCATCACTTAGGCTCTCAAAAAGGTCACCAAGGACCACAAAGATAAATCCAGGGGACTTTTCAGTCTTCCCCTGACTTGATTTCTCACTGCGAGTGTCCTGTCTCTTCCAAAGCTCATCATAGTCTTCGGATTTTATGCCTACCTTGCCTTCCTCACTGTTTCTAGAATCATTTTTAGGCCCATCCTCCTCTACCTGGCCACTAACTGGTAGTGTACCTGACTTTTTTTTTTTTTTTGCTGTAGACTGTCTTCTCCTGTGAATTTTTATTTAGGGAATCTCTTAAGATGCAGGGTTTCCAGTAACAATTGTGGGTGGATGACTGTCAAGTTCATTTCCTCTGAATTTTGAATGCATAAAAACCATTGCTATTTGACATCTTTATCTTCTTTGTATGCTTTATAACTTCCAAATTTTCTAAACATAACTATTTCTATATTCAAAACAATAAAATATCAAGAAGAGAAATAAAAAGGATTTAAGAAAGACCATAATGAAGAATGCTAAAAGTGAAAGGATCATGACATTGGAGGTCATATTTCATCAAGGATTGGAATATGTAGACAATGGGGACACAGTGTATGAAAATAAATGCTTATCCACATGGAATATTTACCTGGGCTCCCTATAAATTTTAATGGAAAAAGTTTCACTTTTCAAGATTTCAGATCTGACACACTGAAATCTCCATGACTGCAGATTATATCAATCTTTGTAGAAATAATTGATTGTCAGTTACATAGAGAAATTTCCTATGACTCACTGCAAATGTTTTTATTAAAAGATTTCCCCTGAATAATTTAAATTGTTTCCATATTCCACTGTCTAAAATTGTGTTTGAACGGCTGATCTTTATGCTTCCTTACTTTTTTTTAATTTATTTTTTTATTGAAGAATGATTGCTTTACAGAATTTTGCTGTTTTTTGTCAAACCTCAACATGAGTCAGCCATAGGTATACTATATCCCCTTCCATCTCCCTCCCCGTCCCACCCCTCTAGGTTGATACAGAGCCCGTCTGAGTGTCCTGAGCCATACAAGAATTCCCATTGGCTATCTATTTTACATATGGCAATGTAAGTTTCCATGTTACTCTCTCCATACATCTCACGCTCTCCTCCCCTCTCCCCATGTCCATAAATCTATTCTCTATGTCTGTTTCTCTACTGCTGCCCTGTAAATTAATTCTTCCATACTATTTTTCTAGATTCTGCTATGTGTGTTAGAATACGATACTCATCTTTCTCTTTCTGACTCACCTCACTCTGTAAAATAGGTTCTGGGTTCATCCACCTCATCAGAACTGACTCAAATGCATTTCTTTTTATGGATGAATAATATTCTATTATGTATAGGTACTACAACTTCTTTATCCATTCATCTGTCAATGGACATCTAGGTTGCTTCTATGTTCTAGCTATTGTAAATAGTGCTGCAATGAACAATGGGATACATGTGTCTTTTTCAATTTTGGTTTCCTTGGGGTATATGCTTAGGAGTGGGATTGCTGGGTCATATGGTGATTTTATTACTAGTTTTTTAAGGAATCTGCATACGGTCTTCCATAGTGGCTGTGTCAATTTACATTCCCACCAACAGTGCAAGAGCGTTCCCTTTTCTCCAGCATTTATTGTTTGTAGACTTTTTGATGATGGCCATTCTGACTGGTGTGAGGTGATATCTCATTGTGGTTTTGATTTCATTTCTCTAATAATAAGCAATGTTGAGCATCTTTTCATGTGTTTGTTAGCCATCTGTATGTCTTATTTGGAGAAATGTCTGTTTAGGTCTTGTTCCCACTTTTTGCTTGGGTTGTTTGTTTTTCTAGCATTGAATTGTATGAGCTGCTTGTATATTTTGGAAATTAATTCTTTGTTAGTTGTTTCATTCGCTATTATTTTCTCCCATTCTGAGGGCTGTCTTTTCACCTTGCTTATAGCTTCCTTTGCTATGCAAAAGCTTTTAAGTTTAATCAGGTCCCACTTGTTTACTTTTGTTTTTATTTCCCTTACTCTAGGAGGTGGGTCATAGAGGGTCTCGCTTTGATTTATGTCATCAAGTGTTCTGCCTATGTTTTCCTCTAGGAGTTTTATAGTTTCTGGTCTTACAATTAGGTCTTTAATCCATTTTGAGTTTATCTTTGTGTATGGTGTTAGGAAATGTTCTAATTTCACTTTTACATGTAGCTGTCCAGTTTTCCCAGCACCATTTATTGAAGAGGCTGTCTTACTTACTTTTTGAATCAGTATTTGGATGACATGGGGCACGTTTCAGATCTGCTGGATTCATGTGACACCCATGGTAGCAGGTAGGACAGTTAACTTACTACTGGAAAACGTGGCCCTCCTTTCTAGGGAGTCTCTGCAGAAGCAGGAGCACCGGCTATGGCCAGTGAGATAGATGCTCTAAGTGTCAAGCATACAGAAACCACAAGCTACTGTTTTGACACAACACATATAACTGTTTTGATAGCAACCCTATAGGAATCTCTAAACAAGTCCATGGAGCCAATCAATTTGGTTGGCTTTCTGGAGGCTTCCCCTATTTTCCTGGCTTGTCTTTATTAACAGGGTTAGCCAGATGCAGTCTTCTCCTTTAGAAGAAACAAGCATTTTATGATTTCTGCCTCCCTATTTTCAAGGCTTAGCAGACATCATTTATGTACTATGGAGGGTCACCCCGAGGCTTCACCTGTGTATCTGACAGTGTACCTGAGAGGCACCAAGCTTGAAGCCGGGGTGTCATCCTCCATTATGGCCAGACCACTGGCCAATCTCATAACATTACATCAGCTTTGTCTCTGCGATTTCTGAAAGTGAGAGCGTGTTGATATACTGTCCTTTTATTTATTTATTAAAAAAATTTTTTTACACTCTCCTTTTAAATACTCATGGTTAATCTTAGGCTGAATTATCTGTCATGCAAGAAAACTGGCATCTGAGTGGACTAATCTACAGGGCACACATAAAATATTTATTTCTTAAGAATCACTGCCTTTTCTTCAGTAATTCAATTAGCTCACTAAAACTGTATTCTTAGATCATAATATTCTGACCACTTATAAAACTGCCCTCATAGAACCAAACTATGGCTTAAAATAATGCCCTTTCACCAAAAGCTGGTGTAAGAGGAGAACACAAAAATAAAAATTACGTATGAAATAGTTTTAAAAAATAAAATATGCTTTGAAGGGAATCATTGTTATATTGCTCAGTGTTCCTTGCATAAAGGCTTACTGGGTATGTATAATGTCTTTGCTTTTAGAAAGCAATAAAACAGGATACAAATCCCCTGCTGTGGTTGGCTGTCTAATGCACCCACACATGTGGGCAGTACTGTATGAAGTGAAAGGCTGTCTGCCATGTGAGCACTAGCCATTACCACCTGATATGGTGGGGGGCGGGGGGGTCTGAACACTGGGCATTACCACCTAATTGTGGAGGTCTTATTTTTCACTTTGCATTTGACTTGTATTTGGAAAGGTACAGAAGTGAGCTGTTATTTTAGACTGTATAATGAACTGGGAATTTGTCAGGCCTACTTTCTGGCTGTAGTTTCATCACGTATTTGAAAACCACACGATCATTTCTCATATACAAAACCTCCCCAAAGAAAGATATGCTGCTATAATTTGGATCCACTTACATGCCAGGAATGGATTGCATTTTGAAGGACACCTGGCCTTTCTGACCATCAACTATTTGGAATGAACACAATGATGATAAATACGATTGTGGTGAGAAAATGAGCTAAATGGATTTGTAATATGTCCCTGGACCTTAATTTTGAGTATTGTCTGAATGGATGAAAGTTTATAATTTTATGGCCTAATTTTCCCAGAGACACTGACTACTGTAGTCTAGAGCAGTACTATCTCATGGAATTTTCTAGGAAGATGGAAATGTTCTCTGTACTGTCTGAAGGTAGGCACTAGCCACGTGTAGCTTAGTATGCTAAGCTACAGCAAGTGAGGAACTAGATTTTTAAATTTAATTTTAATTAGATTTAAATGTACACAGTCACACAGGACTTGTGGCTACTGTAAGGACTGTACAGCATCACGTACAGGACACTGTTTTAGAGTATAACATTTCTAGAGTTACTTGGGTTCTAAGACTAGAAGAGTTAAATTTAATTCCAGTGTCATGATCTTGACAATACAGATGGACCATAGAATGCAAAAATATAAAGTCTCCACAATGACAAGCACATTGAGAGTAAGAACAAGGTCCTGTTAATCTTTCCAACCTCACAACATCAGTATGGAGTCTTACATGCAGTGGGTCACCACATGTTTCCACCTGCATTCTACAGTGGTGGGCAAAGGCTTAGAATGACAAGGAAAAGGACATCTGAAACATATACAAAAGTTGTTTGAAAATCATAGCAACTAAGAATATGTCTGGACTGAGGCCTTACCTGTAATCCTTATTACCCATGGACTTGTTTCATGTTCTATTAAAGCTCCCAGGAAAAAATAAATACATACACAAATGCATAGACATACTACTCTCACAGTAGCTCTACAAAGATATCTGTGCTTCCTGTATTAACTTTTAGACTGATATCTATTTCCCAAATCCCTAGGGTTGTCTTTATGCTTTTGGTAATCCACCTCTGGTCATATCTTATTGCTTAATTAAAGTGATATATTTAACTTATTTATCACAATAAAACAATAATTTTCCACTTTAAAAAAGCAATGTGTTAATGGTGTTACTTAGATAGCACTTCTTAAGAATACAGAGTAGAGTTAAGACTCAAGGAAAGAGAATCACTGATATTGAAATGTCCCTGGAGAAGTTGGAAACATCTATAAGCATATTTAAAATAAACTGCCGCGGTCCCAAAGCCTTTAATGGAGCCAGGAGAGCTGTTTAATGCACACTATCTTGCAGTAATCGCTGTAGTTTAAAATAGATTTTAATCAAGCACCATCTGCATAATAGGCTGAACAAACAACATAGAACTCCACTTATAACTCTTATCATATAAAGTAAATATTATAAAATCTTTGCCATAGAAACAGGGCATATTACAGCACTTTTTGTGATGGTACTGTAACTGAAAAATTCTGCTACTTAAATTCATTCTCTCTTTTCTTTCTAAACTATGCCATCTAAAATCCCCTTACGAGAATAAATTCAAATAAGCATGGAAAGTAAGTCATCTAGTTACTGTGAAATCAGTAAGGCTTTAATACCTCTTTCATTTTACAATTGGGTTTATTATTATCATTAATAATAACTAATTCAATGACTCAAAACATCAGTTATAGAAAGCTATATATAAAGTGTTATACTCTTGAGATGATTCACAAGCAGAGGGCATTGTATAGGTTTCATAGCTTGTAAAACAGATTCATTTTTAGGGATTTTTGATTCTGGTATTGTTTTAGGATGACTTTAGCAAAAACACTCAGTGGCCTCATATAAGGTAAGAAATTTGGGCTACTGTCTAGAAAAATCACTTTAAAGTGAAGAAAAGATTTGACTATAACTACATACATCTGTTAGTTATGTTTATTGGTTTTGTTAGATTTATTTGGTCTTTTCTAAATTTACCTTTCTAGGGTGATACATTTACTTATTTTGGGTTAAAAATTCCTCTTGCCTCACAGAGAATGCACAAGCTGTTGATACACAGTTCCCATGAATAAAATGCCAGGTAGGCACCTGTGTGTAGCCTCAGTTAAGTTCAGTTGCTCAGTAGTGCCTACTCTTTGCGATCCACTGGACTGCAGCACGCCAGGCTTCCCTGTCCATCACCAACTCCTGGAGCTTGCTCACTGTAGCCTCACTTGAACTTTATTCCATGACTTAATCAAGGTATGCTCAATCATCTAAGAACATTTACACCCAGGAAACACCACATTGTAGTATAATTTAGCTAGTTAAATGGATTTTAGTAACTATTATTTGGAATTGAGTACTAACTGGCTGCTTGACTGAATTACACTATTTTCCCCAAAACTGCTTCGCTAATAAGCTCAATCTTAACCACTGCTGCTGCTGCTGCTGCTGCTAAGTCGCTTCAGTCGTGTCTGACACTATGCGACCCCATAGACGGCAGCTCACCAGGCTCCCCCGTCCCTGGGTTTCTCCAGGCAAGAAGACTGGAGTAGGTTGCCATTTCCTTCTCCAATGCGTGAAAGTGAAAAGCGAAAGTGAAGTCGCTCAGTTGTGTCCAACTCTTAGCGACCCCATGGACTGCAGCCCACCAGGCTCCTCCGTCCATGGGATTTTCCAGGCAAGAGTATTGGAGGGGGGTGCCATTGCCTTTTCCGGTCTTAACCACTGGGATACTTTATTTCTGATAAATGAGTACATATTAGTTGCTTGGATCTAAGAAATTCTTAAAAGTATCATACATATTACATCATGTGAAGTGTTTAATGTGTGATAAATACAGTTCAACGTGGGAAATACCAGGCTTTTGAAACTCAATTTTAAATATTCTGTCCTAATGCTAGACAATGTGACTTGACATTTGGTTCCAGCACTGCTTGATTTCACTCCACTTCTGTCTGCCTACCATTTTTACTTTATTGTAGAATCTTCTAGCCTTCAGAACAGTAGTAAATAAAAAGTACTTTTCTAAGGCTTATTTAATTGTTCCTCTAGCGACACCCTATTTTCTTTGAGGAAAAAAAAAAAAAAAACCCTTCTCTTTCTGTTCAGTATGGTAATGCATACTAGATGAACTAGCAAATTAGTAAGAAACTCTTAAAAGCAAAAACAAGCAAATGCAAGAACCCGGAGAAGCAAGCAGAGTACTAAGGCCAACTTTCGTCTTGAAGACAGCTGCTGAACCTGGTGAAATTGAGTCAAAGTTACAGCAGATAGAGGACAAAGCCCATGACTGACCAAAAAAAGTGGGATGTTTAATGGGAGAGTTCCTATTAAAAGTCAGGACTGAAAAGAATTAGACTTTCTGAGCAGGGTGAAATAAAATGATTTGCCTGGCACGTTCCCTCCCAATACCTGCAAGGATGATTCTGAAGGCAAGGGGAAGAATATCTTTTGTGATAATTCACAAACAGAAGCCAGCATTTGTAAAGATTTATACCCTGAACACATATGACTCTAGTGATCTGAAAAACTTTTAAGCCTGAAGTGGCTCTAGATTGTAATGGTCCAAGCCGCTTGGCAGAAGCAAACACAAACCATCTTTAGAGGAGTCCACTTTCAAACCAGGTCGAATAGAATTCTCATAAAGTTCTAAAGAATATCAGCTCTTATTCCAAAAGCAAAAAAAGCAGAATGAATCAAGGCATTAAAACCAAGGGCCAGTGGCAACAATAGACAACAGACTCAGACCCCAAAAGGCTTCACAGACTGGAATTAACAAATGCTTGAAGAACAAAAGAGATTAAATCCATGGATAGAGAGCAAGCAACTAAAAAAAAAAAAAAAAGCAAACAGATTTGAGAAAGAACCAAATAAAACTAGAGATATAAAATAATTGAAATTAAACCCCCAATATATGAGCATTAATTTCAGATTTGATACAGCTGAAAGTTGAATTATGAACTGGGAAATTGATGTAAGTAAATTAATCAGAATACAATGGAGTAAGATATCTTCAAATGATAATGGAGAATCACCATCAATCTAAAATTATTTTTCCTAGTTAAAGTAGTTTTTAAGGTAATCTTGTTCCCAATAGATCATCATGATAGAAAATTTCAAAGGCATAGGGAAAATGATGTCAGATGAAAAAAAAATTTTTACATGTGAATAAATCTAAAGAAAAAAGACTGTAAAAACAACAAAAATAGCATTTTATGAAGTTCATAAAATTACATTTAATTCAAAGATAATTTATAATTTAAATTATAATCAAGATAAACAATAGCAATAACTGCTCCAGTATAAATTGAAAGAAGGGTATTCAGAGTTAAAGTAATTTATGAAGGGTAAAGATATTGATCAATGTTAGACTTTCATGCATTTTTATGTTAATTTTAGACTTTCACACATTTTTAAGAGTAGTTACTAAATAAAGAGAAGGATTATAAAATTTAATTTCCGATTTTAAAATGGGAAATATTGAAATGAGAAAAGTAAGATCAATCTTAAGGAAGGTAAGAAAGAGAAAAAGAAACATAGACATATGTGAGACAAATAGAAAGCAACATACTTAAATGGAGAAATTAACCCAAGTATTTTAGCATTTATTCAATATGTGAATGTATGTAAATGAGGTCAGTGTCATTTTTTTTTTTGACATGATACAGGCATGGTTTTATATACAGAAATAAACATAACAGCAAAATATATTAGGTAAAACATAAGAAACATAATTAAAACCAAAACAATTACATCACTTTTGTCATTAAAAGTCAGTTTCACTTGAAAGTAAAAACTTGACTATATACCACTGACAAGAGACACATACAATCCTTTCAGCAGAGAAGCTGAAAGTAAAAGGATGGAAAAATATGTATTGTGATTCTTAGCCCATAATTCCCTTAAAGGGAAAACTGTGCTAAAAATACTGCTGAAATGCCAGATACTTTAAGTGTCTTAAAGTGTCTGTTGTGTTACACGTACTGGATTACAGGCTTATACCATAAGCTACCCAAGTTTATATTTTTCTGATGTTTGACTGTATGTCTAGTTTATGACTTCAGGCTGTCAACACAGCTCCATAGCAATCAGGGCCATGGGGAGTGTTTATAAGGTGATAATTTATTTTACTGATGTATTTACAATATTTCTGTCTGTCAAAACAAAGTTATTTCATTTACTTGTTCAATTAGATAAACTGGAATTAATATGCAATCGCTTAAGAGAGCACAAAGTGTTAAGAGGGAAGGTTTAAATGCTTCTTTTTCAGGTGTTAGACTAAATATTCTTTTTTAGCTCTCTTATTAGAAATTATTTAAGTGATCCTTTTGACTAAACAGTACTTCACATTTAACAGGAGCTGTTGCAGTACAACATTCCTCATAAACCCTTCTCATACATAAAGGAAAATTCCGATATAATTGGCAGTGATGAAGAATGCTTGAACACTTTCATCGGAGGAATTTTTAAAATCATTTAATAAAAATAAGTTGAAAAATGGGCAGGGGAATTCTGAACTGGAGAGAAGGTGAAGGATAGTGTGTATAGCTGGAATGGGAAGATAGCTTTTGAGATGGAAAATGCACTTAAACTAGACATGAACTTGACAGCATTTGTGTAGACAAAAAGTCACCTTAATGAAGGCATTCTTGAGAAATCCACCTTTACATCATAGCTTATTCAAGAATATACCACTATAGAATATTCCACTACACAACATTTACATGGTCATTAGTAACGAGCTATAAATTACTCTGAGATATGGAAGTTAAATGATTGGTTAGGATACTCACTGGCAAAGTTTCACACCTGCCTGGAAACTCATAACATACAAATTCATACCTCAGCAACAGTATAGGATATGGACCTGATGTGTCAATAGAAAATGGCGAAATCTATCAGTATTAATTCTATGAACTTCTGATTTCTACTCAGTGTGCTACACATATAAATTGAAGAGTGTAGGAAATGCTTTTGTAAGTAAGAATAATCCTGCATTAAATCTACTGTCAGAAGGTGCTAATTTTGCATTAATTTCCTGAAATGTAAACAATGAATACTGATAAAGATCTAATCCAGATGCACAAACTGATCCTTCCTATGAGTAGAACATGAATTTTTTCCCCTTGCAATGTAGTACATATCACCTATGTTAAGAAATTTAACTTGAATCATCATCCATGCATAATCCGACACCTAAACCACTGACCACAAAGAGATTCTTGGCGTTCACATTTAGATCCTGGTGCTCACTGGCTGGAGATACCATTAGAAGAACACACATTTTCTTAAAAATTTATTTTGCCCTTGAAGTGATCAGCCAAAGATCAGGCTTTCACTAGCCTGATACATTATTCAAGTCCTATCAGTTAGTCTCCTTCTCTTTTTCTTTCCCTCATGAGAGGATGGCTCACTGACAGGGAGAGACCATGGGATAGAGGGGATCAGCATGGGCGCTCATATCTAGCTGTGTAGCTGCTGTAAAACGTATCAGGCATTTGTTTTCATCAGGGACGGCAGACAGCAGTCATGGAAATGAATGTCACGAAAGAAGAAGTTTATACTCCCACAAACCCAGAAACAGGAGGCCCAGCATGCCATACAGGGTCAAGAGGCAGAGATGGGAGAGGGCAGGGAAAGGCCAGAGTCCTTATTGCGGTTTTTGTGGGAAGGAAGGAAGGGGCCGAGTCAGCTCAGGACCGGAAGGTCTGAACAGTTTTCCATGGGCTCTGCTCTAAAGGTGTTCCCTAGTTGTCCATAGCTGGTCCTCCGGGGAGATGTGGCAGGGGTATTGGTATGGTGTGTAACAGTTTGATGAAGGAGATGACTTGGGTGTGGCTCTGGATGTGTTGGTATGTCTATCAAAGATGTGCTCACAGGGGAGTCATTCACCATCTCTAGGAATTAGCTACCCTGGTGGTGCTTCGAGGATTAACGCCCTAAATGTTAGAGCTTCAGGAATACTGAAAATAATAAAATGTCAACATAGCAGCCTTGTCTTTTGACATCAGGCTGAATAAATCTATGTGTCACTATTTGGATTGTTAAAAGATTAGTGTAGCAGCTGCTGCGTCACTTCAGTCGTGTCCGACTCTGTGCGACCCCATAGACAGCAGCCCACCAGGCTCCCCTGTCCCTGGGATTCTCCAGGCAAGAACACTGGAGTGGGTTGCCATTTCCTTCTCTAATGCATGAAAGTGAAAAGTGAAAGTGAAGTCGTTCAGTAGTGTCTGACTTTTAGCGACACCATGGACTGCAGCCTATCAGGCTCCCCAGTCCATGGGATTTTCCAGGCAAGAGTACTGGAGTGGGGTGCCATTGCCTTCTCCAGTGTAGCTAGCAATTGTTAGGTTAATTGTATAGATCAGAATCCCATGGTATTGCCTTTTGTTTCCCCAAAACAAAATTCTCACAAAGTGAAAAGAAACAAAAGACTGACACAAGTGACAATTCATTAGTGCATTAAAAATTAGGAGGAATATGAAGTATGCATGTAGCCGCCAGTATTTTCCACAGTAACCAGGGACAAGAGTCCTCGAGGGGTCATATTTGAAAGATGCTTTAGTGACGTGGTGCTTTAGTCGATTAAGTCACGTCTGACTCTTTTGAGACCCCACGGACTGTAGCCCACCAGTCTCCTCTGTCCATGGGATTTTCCAGGCAAAGACACTGGAGTTGGTTGCCATTTCCTTTTTCAGGGGATTGTCCCCAGGGATTGAACCCTCTTCTCCTGAATTGCAGGTGGATTCTTTACTACTGTGCTACCAGGGAAGCCCGCCTGACTGATAACCAAGGCAATAAAAAGATGATTTTGATGTTCTTGACTGAGAGTATACTTGGTTATGAAACAATCATTTGACAAGGGTGCCTTGAGTACTTTAAAGAGCTAAATACTTTTGTAGTTAATTTTCCAAAAATAAGGACAACGAAGACCCATCTTTATACAGATAACTTAAGGTGATGCAGACAGACAACCATAATGGCCTGGCGTTAACAAAAGGTAAGTAAAGAAGCACCCAGGCTCCTTTCTCTGGAAGGGCATCATCTAGTACTTCTGACCCTTCTTTTCTTCATCCTAAATATGACATGTTTGGATCAGATGATCTCAGAGATTTCTCTAACCATCACACACACAGAGACCCATCATTATAACCCTGGGATATTGCCTTTTTAAAATAAAGCAGTTAAATTGAAAGATATTTTTGAATGAGCAGTGAATTAAGCCTGACTTTGGATATTGAGTCCTAGATGTTTGTTTATTCTCCCTTACTCACTAGCAGACCCTGTACTGTGTGGGTGCAACCTACTCCTATGTTTAGTACATTTTCATTTAAAGGATTTGTTGCTGCTGCTGCTGCTAAGTGGCTTCAGTGGTGTCTGACTCTGTGCGACCCCATAGATGGCACCCCACCAGGCTCCCCCGTCCCTGGGATTCTCCAGGCGAGAACAGTGGAGTGGGTTGCCATTTCCTTCTCCAATGCATGAAAGTGAAAAGTGAAAAGTGAAAGTGAAGTCACTCAGTTGTGTCCGACTCTTAGCGACCCCATGGACTGCAGCCTACCAGGCTCCTCCGTCCATGGGGTTTTCCAGGCAAGATTACTGGAGTGGTTGCCACTGCCTTCTCCGAAAGGATCTGTTAGGAACTTAAAAATGTAACTGGACAAGCAGGTGATTTAACTCATTCAGTCCCCCACAATGCTTCCCACTTGGATGATATTACCTCCATCCACCTGAAGTCAGGGGAAGTGCTAATGAACAGTTTTTTTTTAGGCAGCAAGCATTTCTTATAAGTCCTACCTTAGAGGCATCATCACCCTCGTCTTCGTGCACTGAGCTGGATGGTGAAGGTGTCGCAGATTTGCTTCCAGGAGGAGATGGTGAGTTGTGGGGGACACTGCCCCCTCCCACGTTAAGTCCGAGCTGAGCGCTGAGCTGTGACTGGTTGATGGTGGTGAGCTGGCCATGCGGCATCATTCCCGGCTGCTGCCTGAGGTCTGCAGGCTGAGCCCTTGGTCTCATGGCTGCCATCTGAGGATGGGAGCTATAGTGCGTTCCTTCTGGGTTCCGTATATCTTGCATCTACAAAAAATGGATAGGAATAATTTTTCACAAAACTTGTTTCTGGAAAAAAAAATCCCTAGGCCTTAAAACTCCATTTTTTAAGTTTAAACTCCTGGTCAACTATACACATTTCCACCCTTCTCCTAGAGAAGGATAATCGTAACTGTATGTATCACCCTAAAGATACTAAAATACAGAATGTTGGAAATCCATTGACATTACATTTTATTACTCAAGACCTGGTTAATTATATTTACAGTCCTTCTTTACACTGCAGTGAAATGCAAACATATATCATTAACAGATACTGATAGTGTAAGTTTCAAAATACTGGTGTTTATTAGTGTATCAATATTATATAATTATTAGTGATTACAGCATTCACTGGTGCCTCAGAATGTAAAGAATCTGCCTGTGATGCAGGAGACACAGGTTCAATCCCTGGGTCAGGAAGATCTCCTGGAGAAGGGAATGGCTACCCACTCTAGTACTCTTGTCTGGGAAATCCCACAGACAGTGGAGCCTGGTGGGCTATAGTCAATGGGGTCTCAAAGAGTCAGAGATGACTGAGCAATTAACATTACACTACTATTACAGCATTCACAGTAATTCATGAAAATCCATTTCTTTGATTCTCATCAATTAAAAAAGGTTTTGAAAGTTAAGCATACTATGGTTCTCAGCTTAATTCTATATAGGCTAGTATTGGCCACATGATCTATGAACTTCTGACTTAGAACACTTACAGGCTGGTATTAACCAATTGATTAATTGACTATTGAAATGATTTGACTACCTAGTCAGATTTGAAAGTAAAGCTCTAAAGTTGCAAGGTCACGATATTAATCCATTATGCTATCTGGGTCACTGCTTTTTAGCCTTAATGAGACTCACTCTTATAATTCAAGCAGTGAATTTTGTCTCTGCAAGGATTAGAATTAAAAGCATTGGAGGATGAAGCTCTTAACGCATCTAGAGGTCAAATGTGTTGTATAAGAGCAGTGTGGTGAATTTCACTTAATATTTCTGTGGCATTTTCAAACTTAAAATAATGGGAATATTTTGTGAGGCTTACAGAAGCAGCTCAGTTTTGTTCTTGCTTAAGGGTACTGGGGAGTTCATGCAGGTAGATTTATAAAGCAACAGAGAGAAAAAAGAAATGGAAAAAAGAAGGGCAGTTCTTTTTTAACATGAAGAGATATACGTTAAATTTACATTTGGGAATGGAAAAAGTAAAATAAAAGTTACCTTTCTCTATTTCATTAAGAAAAAAACCCCATACAATGTCAGAATGCCTAGTAATTACCCATCTGCAAATGTTACCATGACATGGAAATAATGAAAAGGGCAATAGGTAACTTAGTCATAGGATTTTTTTCTTTTGGTAATAAAATCATTTTCTACCAATGTTCTCTAGGCATCTTACCAACCCAGTTAGACCCGTCTGAAACAGGAGTTGTGACTGAAGAGGTGTCTGCCCCTGTTCTCTGTATTAGGTTCACTGTCTCCACCGTAAGTCATCATATTAGTCAATACTCCCCTTCTGACCTTTCCAACTCTTGCTACTGCTTCATCTTCAGACTCACTTCTACGTATCCTAGTCTTTGGCTCTCCTAGGAGATGGGTTAGGCTGACCCTATGCTTTTATAGGCATTGCTTTCCTGGTTCAAGTCAACTTTTTCCCCCATAATTTAAACCATGTCCCTCTAACCTTCCAAAAGCAGCTCACAGTTCTCCTTTCTATGAAACCCCTCATTAAGCAGTTATTACTATTCAATGATATATGTTAGCTCTGCAGAGGCCCTAGTGCCATGTTCTCAGTGAAAAGAAGAGACTGAGAGGTTTTGAATATCTGTTGAAGAACTATATAAATAAATGAGTAAAACCTGGAGATCTTAAAAAACGATTTACCCAAATCACAGAGTTGGAGTGAAAACCTACATCTCTCAATTCCAGTCTTTGATACTTTCTACTGTATTAAGCAGCTGATCCAATATTTTATGTATCCTAAAGGGATAGTTATAGTTAATTAAAGATAATCAAACACACCTGTCCAAACTGTCTACCCAAATCCATGGTTTTTATTGAGTCCATTCATGTTGCCTCCACTCATGTTTACTAAAATAGTGTTTGTTCCTGTGTAACTGTTCATATAACTTCTATAATCTGATCAATACTAGCATTCACGGTTATCCTGAAGTTGTGCCACTGAGTCTCTTTTCAGGCCCGTACTCTAAGGTCCTGAGGTCATAATGTGCTTTTTTTTAGACTTTTAGCATGCGGAACTGGTGTTTCATTGTGGCCACCGACTAATGGGAGCCCATAAAGGGTACTGTTCTATACATAGGGCAGCTCCCTCTCTCAACCCTACACCAAACAAAGCTGTTACATGCATATTCAAACATATCTGTTTTGTAGAGTCCTGTAAATTAAAAATGCTTACTAACAGATTCATACTTTAAATTATTTTCCCAAAAGTATGTAACTAATTGATATTCACAGAAATCCCAAGTTACAAGCTTGAACAGTGTGCAACTTATTTGGAGCTCACTTCTCACTCCTTCAGCAACACTGTGGTTTTCACATGACATGGCGGAAAGTGATCTCTAAATTACCTACACACAGAGTTTCCAGATTTATGCCTACAAATTCCACCTCATAGCACCTATCTCTTTCACTATTTTGTAATATTTTCTTAAAATTATTATTCTCCCATGCTAATTAGTGTGGTGAGTAGATCTCTGAGTACTAAAGCTGTATTTTCACCTTCGTAATTTTAGTAGAAGGAAGTGGGCATGGTGAAAGGGAGTAAGGAATCAGTTTGGGTAGGGACCATGAAGCACTCAACAGGATACCACTTTTTCAATAGACTTATCATTAGTTCAAAATATCATGTAACCAATGGTGTTAGGCCAGGCAGACAGCAGCTTTAACACTGAATCAAAGACCACTTCTCCTGTGTGGAGGGTGGCAAGCACAAATTAGAGAGCACATTCATCTCTTTAGCCCTCAGATGCACTTAGAAATAGATCTTAACACCCCTGGTGACATTTCTGAATTAGGAGGAGTTTTTTCATTCCAGCCTGCTTTCATAGGAGTCAGTTCAGTGTTCATCACTGCCTAATATATAACATGGGGCAAATTAAACTGGAGGGAGCTTGATTACTGAAAACTAAAAATAATTAGTCAGCTCATGAATGTAAGCAAATGTTTTGATTACTGGTTTCCTTCTAGAAAGATAGTGACTGACTACAGATCTTAATGTGAAATATGAAACATCAACTTGAAAAATATTATTTCCTGTTACTCTCCAGTATTTTCCACATATTGTGAATAATTCGCTTAAGTCATGCTTAGTCTCAACTGCTATTCTGACTCCTCTTGGCTCTGCCATTGACTTCTATTCTTTTTACAACTTTCCACCCCTAAAAGATTCCCTAACATTCTGAGTCACATTTCTTCCATCCAGCTAAGATGCATCACGATTTTGTTAGTGGGGAATTTCTAAATCAAAATGTATAATTCTGGCCCCAATTCTGGGTCTAACTCTGCTAGACATCACTACTTGGACATCACCCCTGCTGGAAAACTGAACAAAGTTTTCTTTTTCAAAACTATTTTGTACTCTGTGTCTAGTTTCTCTTGATGACACCTTCATCCTCTTCATCACCTCTACTCCAAATGTTCTAGTAATTTTTGGTTAATTCCTTCTCTATCAAACTCTGGTGGGTTCCACTCAGTCGGCTCCAAAATACCCCTCCCATCTGACCTTCTCTCACCCCACACCATTCACGTATTTCAGGCTTTCACTACCTCTTCACTTGCAACAGCTACTTAACGTTTAATAAAAAGAACATCTTCACATCCACCCCAAAGAGTGCTGTAAAATTAATCTCCATGAGTCAGACTCAAACACTTCTCAGTGATATCTGCCTCCAAAATGGAATCCAAACTCTTTGGCATGCTATTCAAGACTCCAAATAAACTTTATTCCTTATGTGTCCATCAAACACCTAATTATTCAACTAAACCCAACTAACTGCTTTTCTTTGCCTCTCTCTCTCTCCCTTGAACATGTGCCTTGTCTATGCTGCTCTTTCAGCATTCACTTTCTGAGGAGTTGCTGTTTGAAAATTTGAAAAACAGTTAAAAAATACTTTGCTCTGTGATTTGCAGTTTGCACAGAACTTTTTCACCTGTTGGGCCTTATAATTCCCCTTTGAGGCAGAAACGTCTGTTTACACAAGTTTACTGAGGATGGTAGAGCTTAAATGGTCTCAGCTCTCTCTACCAACAAAGATTAGAGTAAAAATACGCTTATTTTACATGTTTGTGTTCTTGTCACAATTCCATGATGCCATTATCATATTCACATATCCAAACACTGAATAAATTTCAAAGTTCAAAAGTCAGCTCATCTACAAAGCTTCAAGAACCTCCTTATTCTGAACTGCTAAAGCATTCTGCTTATACTTTCTTTGTGGGCAATACTTTTAAATTTCTTAAATGTGTATGTATTTCTACAAGGTAATCTTGATTTGTACATGACTAAAGCAGTACACTCTGTAGGAGATCAGCCCTGGGATTTCTTTGGAAGGAATGATGCTAAAGCTGAAACTCCAGTACTTTGGCTACCTCGTATGAAGAGTTGACTCATTGGAAAAGACTCTGATGCTGGGAGGGATTGGGGGCAGGAGGAGAAGGGGACGACAGAGGATGAGATAGCTGGATGGCATCACTGACTTGATGGACGTGAGTCTGAGTGAATTCTGGGAGTTGGTGATGGACAGGGAGGCCTGGCATGCTGCAATTCATGGGGTTGCAAAGAGTCGGACACGACTGAGCGACTGAACTGAACTGAACTGAACTGAAAAGCATTTTTCAATCCTTCCTGAGATCTCTTTTAGTTAAATTAGGCATTTCAAGTATTCTAAAAACACTTGCCTAGTCAGTGTCTAAATGAAGAAATGAACATTACAAGTACAAACTGACTTTAGCCAGTATGATGATCTTTATTTTTTTCCTGTGAACTTCATCTAGCTTTAGTCCCAAGATGAAAAGAAAATATGAATAATGTCTGTTTCCATTTGTGGCAGAAATCTCAAGCTGTACCCTCTGATCCTCATTTACTTTGGTCCAGAGGGACAAGCCTCTGGTATTTAGCTTGTCGAGCCAAAAAGCTGGCTCACAGAGGACACTGCCTCCTTTATTTGCAGCTTTATGGTCATGTGACCATGTTTTGGCTACTGAAATATAAATGAAAGTGTTGGGTGGTCCTTCCAAGAAATCTCCTTGAAGGAAGGGTTCACTTTCCTTTGTTCTTTTTCTGCTGGAAATAATGTGGGTGTGGTGATTAGAGCTCAGGAAAATGTCTTGGACCAAGAGGCAGCACCCTAATGTTTTTGGACTCACGGAAAGAAGCCTGAGTGTCTGACTATCATGAAGACACCAGACCACGGACGGTCTACCTACCATGGGAGTATGTAATGTGGAAGGGAAGTAAAGGTCAATCTTTTTCAGTCCTCTTGAATTTTCTGTTGTACATAGCAGAACTAATCTTGCCTGATACACCCTAATAGATTATAAATTCAAAAAAGCAGGGATAGAAATCTACTTCATTTACCAGCGTAGCCCTCATATCTAGCACAGACCTTGACACATAGTAGATACTCAGCACATATATCTTGAATTCCATCAAATAGATGCTCGGGTATATTTAGGACTGATGACTTGGGCTTTACACAAATAATATTAAAAATCCTTGATCTTTTGGGAACTTCATTTGCTAAATTCTTAGGACTCAAATGTCTCAAGGTGCTTTCTAACTTGTGTGTGCATTTCTCATTTTGTTTATTTCAAGCCCAGTGAACTTTGTTTTTTTCTTGACTGAAAGTCCGGCATGTCATTGGCATTTCAGTCTTGAATGGCTCTTAATAGTTATCTCCCCATTGGGGAAACCTGATCCATTGAACTTAGAGGATAGATTTCACTTTTTTGAAAACTGGAACTGTTTCCTTAAATTTCACAGGTTTTTGTTGAGGATTAATATTGTTCTTTAATTATAGAAACTAAAAAATGTCAATTAAAGTAATGGAGGAGGATTATGATGATGAAGAGATTTTCAATGAATTCCTTCAAAACCTTTTTCCAATTAATGGAAAGCAAAGGCTCAGTTAAAATCAATTAGGAAACCAAAGCAGATAACATGTGTTCTCCCCTCCTGACCTGCCTATTACATCCATGGCTTGATGCTAATATAACATTCTTTTCTCCCCTGGCCCACACCTACAGTGTAAGAGTGCCAGGCTGAGGAACAGCTGGAGAAGGACTCTGTGGGCCCACTCTGATACAGATTTAAACACGTTTGCATGTTATTTTTCTTGGGTTCTCTTTGAAAAGGAAAAGGAAATAATACCCAGGTTGTTCAGCTCAGATTATTGTTTTAAAAAATGAGTAACATTTTGTGTATAACTAATAAAAAAAATCCTTAAAACATTAGTTGTATTAGTAACTAAAGGGTGTTAAAATTGCACACTTGAATGGCATCAGAACAAATGAAGGCCCGAGTTTCAGTATTTAAAATTGTGTGTTTCCCAATCCTTCAGAGTCTGTTTTCTTCTTTCAAATATCAGCATCCTTCAGAGTCCAACGTGCGAGCCTTGAAAGCTATCATTATCACTGCCTCCAGCAGACAATCCGTATCAAAACAGTTGTACACATAAAGCTCGAACGACGTCTTGGCTCTCTCTGCTCTGATCCAGCTGTTTGAGTGAACAGCAGTTGGTGAACAGAGCCTGGAACATGGGGAGCCCTGAGGCCTTATTTGCTAATGCGGCTCCACCAGCTGCTGCTTTCTATGGGCCTTGCAGGCGAGGCTTGGAAGTTTGCCAGTTGCAGCAGGAACAAGAGAACGTGAGGAATCTCTGAAGCCCTTCCGTTTACCCCCGTCTGTCAGCGTTTGACACCCTTTGCTGTGGAGTGTTTTTCCCAGCACCATGAGGAGACCCCTCTGGCTTAGGCTGTGACAAGTGCTTACTCTCCGTCCCTTTAATACACACTATCAAACATACACCGTTCTCAGCATCCAAAGAAAAGCTTCTGAGCCTTACTCTTGGTACTCCATCCAGCCCTGCATGATTAATCAGGCCAGGAAGGCTAAGCGTTTCCATTTTTCTTAGGAATAATGCACTCTAAGAGGCTATGAGAAGAATGTAAATGTTGATATTATTTAAGTCTCCAATTTGATTACATATTTTTGCCAGGGATTCAATTAATATGTAAATGCATACACCCGAACAAATGCATGGGTAAATTTAATAATCAAATTTATTATTTTCCTAAATGCATTTCCAAGAGAGAGCTAAATTATTTGTTGTCCAAACAAATTAAATCATTTCTATGTGATCTCCTTGTGTGATCTACTTATTAGTTAAAAACATGTATTTTAAATAAGCTTTAACACTTTTGACTATTAGATTTCTGACTCTGAAGACCAATATTTAACATCAGAAGAGGGGAAATCTAGGAAATACATATGTATAGCACATGTTAAATTTTTTAAAATGAGGAAAAATGCAGTTTGAAAAAAAGATTGAGGATTTTTATGAAAATGTATTTTTATCCTCAATATTTGACCAGAATAACTTGATTTCAACTTTGATGTTCCAAAAAAACCCTGTTTTGGAGTCTACTTTTCTTCCCATAGACAATATGGATGCATAGATTCATGTTTCTTTACAATGCACTAGAATGGAACATCTGTAGTCTAGTTTGGATGGTGCATGCTAAGTCACTTAAGTCGTGTCTGACTATTTGTGACCCTATGGACTGTAGCTCACCAGACTCCTCTCTCCTTGGGATTCTTTAGGCAAGAATACTGGAGTAGGTTGCCATGCCCTCCTCCAGGGGATATTCCCAATCCAGAGATTGAACAAGCATCTCTGTGTCTCCTTCATTGGCAAGTGGGTTCTTTATCACTAGCGCCACCTAGGGAGCCCCTCAACCTGAACTTCAGGTGGATCTCTTACCGTCTGAGCCACTAGGGGATGTTTCCATTAGTTAGGATAGTCATCAGAAAACTAATTATTATAAGAAAGCAAAAACTCTGAAGCATAATTCATTAGACATTTGCCAAAAGGATAGACATAGTACTCTCCAGGACTACAATCCTTGGGGAAGATGAGAACCACCCTGGAAACCAAGTGCTCATGTCCACAGGCGCTCCCACTGCACCAGACCATCTACTTCCTTCAGACGGGGTCTCTCTCTCATGGCAGCCTCTCCCATGAATCGGGACCCTTGTTACACAAGGGGCTTGATATGATAGAGGAAAACATCATCAAAAGTTTTTAAACATCATGGTTAAAATTTACACTGGCTAAAGAGCACTTAAATTTTTTAATTAAAAAATTTTAACTTAATTTTTTGTGTGTTCTTCCAGGGATGAACCAAAGATCAAATGTCAAAGACAGAAAGCCACAGAAGGAGGTAGAACCCTCAACCTCTAAATGCCCTCAGTGTCCTTGCCAGGTACTGACCCTCCTTGACAGGGCTCGACTTCTACATCCCCTAGGTGCAGAAAGAAACACCTGAGTTGCACTAATGTATGCATCTGGATTCGTTATTATAAACTGGAAAAGCAATTCTATACCATTTTCTTTGATTTCTTTCTCTTCCTTTTCCCAGATGGGAGGGAGTGTGTTACGGTGGAAGGAACCCTGCTCATGACATCATCAGACTAGCTATGTTCTAATGAGTTATCCTACTTTTAATTTACTTGGTCCTCATTGTCCACCTCTGCAAAATAGGTGGATAACAATTTTTCAACAACAATTATTGACTGAGTGCTTCCTTTGTGCCAGACACTGCTCTAGGTACCAGGTAAACAACAGTGAGAAGCACACAGAAATCCCTCCCTACAAGCTCTTACTAATGCAGGAAATGTGATAAAAAGTGTGAGGTGTAGTTTGTTCGATAAAGGTTAAGTTTTAAAGAGACCAATATGAGAGAAATGTGCTGACTTTAAATGTTTGTTTCAAAGTGCAATTTTGAGGATTAACTAAAATAAAAACCATGAAGACATTTTGCCAAATGTAAACTTATTCTGTGGTTGATGCTGCCATGCATTCCTTTTTGTGGAAGAGGCTGCTATTTATCTTTTGCTATCAACCTTGGGTTGCTTTCCCTGACTAGTTCTAGTTCATGGTGAACCACTAACATGGTTGTGACCAAGCATTCTGGCAGCCCAAAGCTGGCATCTGTAGAGACTTTCTCTGAGAAAAGCTGGGCAGCTCATGTCACACAGCACAGGGGTTTGCTGTGAGAAAGTAAATAGTCCCTGATCAGTGCTAATAGGCTAACTGGGAGATACAAAGTTCAAAAAAATTTTAATGCATAAAAATATGTTGCAGTTCACAGTGTACCATTCTTTCCCATCAACTCTGTGCATATAATCTCTCCTTTGGATCACAATGATGTTTGGGAGCTTGTGGGATAGACTGATACTTTCTAACTGCACAGTTAGAAAGATGTTTTTTTTTACTCAGATTGAGGCACTGCATTTTTTATTGTTTCATGTCAACACTCTTTGTTGCTTGCTGTTATGGTTATACCATCAACATTTCAGTATTACCAAGCTTGACACTGTGCTTCAGGGGGCCTTGAATAGGTTCCTCTACCCAGCACAAGTAAAGCAGACCCACAGATGTGCAATGGATGAGCTTGGCTCTTAGGTGAGAAGGACAGCTCTCATAATTCTAATTAAAGGCAGGACACGAAAGCTCACAGACTGAAATTTCTGCCTTATCTAAAAGGGTTTGGGGGACTCCGGTTCTCCAAACAGTTGAGTTAGCAGTTCCTACACACTTGTCCACCTCTGGTGCTAGGAGTCTGTGAGTCTGCTTAGGGTCTACCTGTGATTAGTCAGTGAAGTCCTTTATTTGTACAGATCCTGTCTTTCATATCTGTACTACAAAGTGTAGGCAGTGCTTTGTTCACAGGGCTATAATCTTATATTAACGTGTATTCAAACATGCTAATGTCTGTTCACATTTCCTCTGCTTTGATGTTCTCAGAGAAGGGACTGAATAATGTGCCTTATTTTCAGAACTCTTTCAAAGGATTGTGTGCATTGAAACAAAAAGAATGGATTAGAAGAATAGGTGATAAGAAAATTGGGAAATGTTATAAGACATGCCCTGTGGGAGTTGTGGTTTTTCTATGAGAACTTGCTCCGTGTATTTATAGCATCACAAGTCCGCTGAAATGGTTTTTTAATACTATACTCAGACCTGAAAATTTAACTGAATTTCATACTTTCCACTGGAATATTAATGGGGCGCTAGTAAAAGTGGAGATGTCAAGTGGAATATTGACTTCCTAATATCAGTTCAGAAAAGTGATATTTGAGTTCATTTAGAGGCTGTTAAATCATTAAATACACATGACATTCCCTTAAAAGTACATCTCAAGAGGCAAAATTAAAACCTGTATTCTGCTTGGCCCAGATAGTTTTCCTATACAGAATATTTGTATGCTCCCAACTTATTGGGGACTTGAAAAAAGTGCATTTTAAAATTAGTATGTTATTATGGAAATCTTCCAATAATCCTTTTAATAATATATTATAAAACATTAAAATAGCATGAAACCAAGATAGGAGAGGCTGGAAATCCTCTCCTATTGAGCATAACATTAATGACTTGGTAAAACTGGTCTAGGAAAATTACAATGTCTTTCAGTTCCTTAAAAGTGTCTGACTTGGTAAGTGACCTTAAGCTCCTTTAAAACAATTAAAAGATTCAAATATTTGTCTGCCAAAATTTTATAGCATGTTAGATAATGGGATGAATGTAGTTATATACAGTCTCTATATTTCTGGGTATACCTAATTTAGTTAATATTAACATTACTTGCTCATTTATGCTTTTATACACTTTGAGTCACATAAGGTCAAGGTCTCTAATCATAAAACTACTGAATGCTATTCATGCTAATATAAAAACCCTTTCTTTAAAACAACTGCCAATAAATTTCATTATAAAAAGTTATTAAAAGGGTTAAAAACCTATTTAATGTCAAAGAATTTGCATGACTCAAACTTCTAATAAAGAGAGAGAATAGGCTTTCTTTCTGAATTATTTAAATCTTTACTGACTGTGCACTGAACCATGAAATTAGAAAAGTGTTATTAGAAGTATTCTCTGGTTTTTATAAAAGTTGGAGCCCAGAATGTATCAAGCTATAGTCTTTAACTAGACTAGTTAAAGCAATAGGTTTTTAATCCCAAATACATGGCTTCTACTGATAGAAAGGTCATAATTAAAACTCTATCCTGTAGCTTGGTGATAATAAAATTATTATTACAGAGGCACACATGTTCATTTAAAATATATGAGGTACATATTCCAATTTTAATTTGGACAAATATCTTCAAGTTTTTCGATCTTTCAATGTCCGCTAACATAGACTCACTTAACCAATAATTAGGTTTTAATGGTGGCTAATTTTAAAGCACTAAAGTTAAGAATTTGAATTATCTATCATTTACAGGTTTAACATCTACCAAATATATGGTGAAATTAGACTAATTATGGTAAAAGAGTTAAAAAAAATCACAGTTCTGCATGATTATAACCCTGTTTGATGACGGCATAAAATTTTTGACATATCCATTATAAAAAATAGCAAACACACCTTTCACAGTTTAAATTTATTTCTCTGGGAAACTAACTTAGTACAACCGATTTGAACAAGAAGGCTATACCTAACAAGAGGACTTCCCAAGTGGTGTAGTAGTAAAGAATTTGCTGGCTAATGTGGGAGATATAAGAGATGTAAGAGATGCAGGTTTGATCTCTTGGTTGGGAAGATCCCCTGGAGAAGTAAAGGGCAACCCACTCCAGTATTCTTGCCTGGAAAATTCCATGGACAGAGGAAAGTGGAGGGCTACAGTCCATGGGGTCACAAAGAGTTGACACAACTGAGCTCACACACACGCGCGCATACCCAAGTGGGCAACTGTCTACCTATCAGTCTCTCCAACTGCTCAGTGCCAGCCTTTGGTAGCTGTAGTCTTAGGTTCTCTTATTAATATCTGATACTTGTCGATCCTACCTTATATACCAAGCACAGTGCTAAGAAGCTGATAAGCACAGCTCTATTTAGCCCTCACAATAACAAGGTGAGACTGTCAGACCCCTGAAGCCCCAAAGAAGGGATTCTTCAGTTATGCAGTGGGTGGGTCAGCTGGAGCTGCTCTCAGGCTGCCTAATGGCAAAGATACAGGACCCTGTGTCTCATTTGATGCTTACAGGTGTCCTTGTAATATTGAAAGGGCTTACTGGGGAAGATGCAGTTAGAACCGCGAATGACTGAATTTAATGTACTGATTTCTTGGGTAGGAAATTCAGTTCAAAATATTTTCCTGTGTATTTACTCTGAGCCAGGTACTAATCAGAGACCCTCAGAGAAATAAACATAGATATACTGTCCCTGAGCTTGAAGAGCTCCCAGTGCTGGGAGATATGCTGTAACACAAGTCAGAGGGGATTAATTTCTGTAACTGAAAGCATACTACTACAAAACTGCAGGGGAAGGCGTGTGACTTCCACGCAAAGAACTAATGGCTGACAGATGGTTCTGAAAAGCGCAAATAATGCTGCAACAGGCAATCTGTCTGCATTGCACTGAGACTTCAGTGAGCAAAACTAAAAATTGAGAGTGCTTGGAAAATGGAAATGAGTAGAAATTACCCCTGGAGGCTGTATTATTGACACTAGACACACCAATTGATTGTTGGAGGGTCACTGTATCCACTGTATTTTCAGGAAAGTAATGATTTGTCTAAGATAATGTGAGATAGAACTGAACAAAAATAAAATAATTATGTGGCTTTTCCACTGAAGGATTATTTTTAAATCTTAAAAATGTAATGCACAATCAAGTCAAAATATTTTTTTAAAAATAAAGCAATCTAATAGTTTGATATCTGTTTGGGAATTAGCAATTTGATTTTCAAATGCTTTATCTTCTGAATCTTAGGATGCCAGAGACATTTTGTAGTTTCAAGGCTATAAATCAGAATATATTTTGAAGTATCAAGTTGTGCTAACCGAAAGAAGTCAATAAAACACATTAACATTTGATGTTACATAAGCTGAGAGACTGTTTTGTTGTTGTTGAGTTGGTAAGTTGTGTCTGACTCCTTGTGAGCCCATGGACTATAGCACACCAGGCTCCTCTGTCTTATTAGTTTGCTTTAACTGACCCCAAATATGGACCTAACATTGGAAAAAGAACTTGGGATTTTTCACTGGGTTCTAAAAAGTATTTATGGGCACATGAACACCAATCATTTTCATCTGGATCTTTATAACATTCACTTCATTAACTAAAAATGCTGCCACATAAATTATGCTCTCACAGAACAAGTTGATCAAAACCTTTCTTTATATTGCCCCACCTGTCAATCAGCGCCATTCATTTGTGAGTGAAGTACATTACCCAGAAGGAAGAAAGAGGCGGAACACTTTGAATGGAGATAAGTGCACAGATCTTGCTGTGGGTCTAGGCTGGGCTCATGGATAAGTGATATGAAAGCTAAAGATCTCTTAAGACAAAAATGGAAAGTACAGGAAGTATAAAACAGATTCTTTGTGGGGAAAGAGCACTGAGTGGACATCATCTGCTTAAAAAAAATAAATTTCCTTTCTCTTTAATGGCAAACGTTAGCTAAATGGATGTTTGATGGGTTTATGAGAGCTGGTATCAGGAACTCTGAACAGAAAAGAAGTGCTTTCTACACATTACATTCAATTTTTGATGAAGATAACTTTTCCACCTGATTAATCATTAAGTGGTCTCTTCCACCTGCTCTCCTGGAAAAAGTGGTGGATGGCTGGGACACTGGGGAGCTGCTGACTCTGAAGCACAGTAAAAGGGGACCCAGTGTAAAAGTGGTCTGCAAAGGGTCCATCCATAGCAGGGTGATGAGCACATGTGTTGACGACAATGATTCTGACGTGGCCCCTGCCCTGACAGGGAGGCTATTTTAGAATAAGAATTCACTTACATTAGCAGCATCTCTGCAGAGAAGGCAATGGCACCCCACTCCAGTACTCTTGCCTGGAAAATCCCATGGGCGGAGGAGCCTGGTAGGCTGCAGTCCATGGGGTCGCAAAGAGTAGGACACGACTGAGCGACTTCACTTTCACTTTCACTTTTCACTTTCATGCATTAGAGAAGGAAATGGCAACCCACTCCAGTATTCTTGCCTGGAGAATCCCAGGGACGGGGGAGCCTGGTGGGCTGCCCTCTATGGGGTCGCACAGAGTTGGACATGACTGAAGTGACTTAGCAGTAGCAGCATCTCTGAATAGTCATGTCCCTAATCTGGGTAACATAATTTTGGTAAAATGTTTAAAAATTCCCAGGAAAGGGGGTGTCCCTATGAATGTAATTTTAATTTAATTTAGTGTCTTGGTTTTTTGTTTAATTCTGGTTAAAAACTGTTCTAACTGCCCTTGCCCACTTTTCTCCCCCAGTTTAACAACTAATTCTAAATGAAACGTAATCCACATTCTTTTTATCATGACTCTTGAAGAGTTTCAAGAGCATGGATCTTCCTCTCAATTATCACTTTGCAGTTCTGTGGCTTTGGAATATGAACTAATATTTTGCTGATTTGTGGATACACCCTTCCCAGTGAATGCTTTTCTGATCCTTAAAGTGCTATGCAACAAAAAGAAAAGTAAAATACAGTATTCATGAGCTGAAAAGTTTGCTTGAGAGGACTCACATTAATGGAAATCTGCCAGGGGAACTTTCTTTTTTAAATTAGAAGTTATATTCACTTTATTATTTTATTACTCCCACCCTCTAAATTTTAGTAATAGCATTGATGTATTTTAACACTAAAAAAGAAACTACTATCACCTTAGATAAAGCCTGAAAACCCATGTTTAGGCTAAACCCATATATTAACAGAACTATTCAAACAATAGGAATCCTTATTGTAAAAGAGTTTCTTGCATCTAGTACATACTGAGACTGCTATATGAGAAGGTATATAGGTATACATGTCAGAATACTGACATTTCTTCAAGCATTGGTTCAAAAGGAAAGCCCAACAAGAACATAGCTGTGGACACCGGAAAGGATAAATTATTTTAAAATTTGCATAATTACTAAGCTGATAAACCCAAAATGTCTCAATGCCACCAGAATAAAACCAGGAGCATTCTTTGTTATGAAAATTTAATTGCAAAAAAGTAACTGATAAGGACAACTGCTGTATTAAATTTACTTTTGGAGACATAAGCAACATTTATGCTTTCTATGCTTAAGCAATGACATGGAGAATCTACATTTGAACAGTTCTCCAAAATTATAACCTGTACCCAGAATAAATGTTAACTGGCAGAATAGCCACTTAGAATAGTAGTAGAATCTTACTAATTGGTCAGTTATATATTGATACTTGCAATTCTGCTGTTCCCTTATTCCCAGATAATAAAATAATCCAAATATCAATGTCAAATCAAGTGGCTTTTAAAAGAATGTTAAATATGTGGTGCTGCTGCAAGGCAAGATAATTTTTGCAAGTTATAAAAAATGCACTTTGCTCCTGGGTAAAATGTAGTTTAATGATATGGAAATAAGCTCATGTTTCCTGTGTATTATATTTACAATTTTGTGTCTGAAACATATTTAATATCTCTAGCATAATTATATGACCACAAGATGACAATCCAATAAATGGGAAAAATCTCAACTACATTGATCAACCAAAGGGAAAGAGAAAAACTTACACCATTAAAGTTTAGAGCCTATTATAAGGGAACAAGAAAGAATATCTAGCCAGCAGTTTTTAAATTTAAAACCATCTGATCATTCCTCTGCATCTACATTCATAAAAGCTAATAGAAATTTCCAGTTGCAATTTATTTTCTGAAGAAAAAAATGCTCTTGGAAAAGACAGAAGTCAGAACTCTCTAAAAGGTACATTACATTTCATTTCCTCTTTCACAGGCCAGGGGTATTTTAGTTGAAGACTAGAAATATTTATATTTTCATGTTCTTCTTTTTTTTTTGGCTGTGCTACACAGCATGCAGGATCTTAGCTCCCCGACCAGGTATCAGATCAGGGCCGCCCTGCGGTAGAAGCATGGAGTCTTATCTACTGGACCACCAGGGAAGGCCCTTCATGTTCTTTTTTTTAATGAAACAGGCAGATAGCTTCTGGGGGGTCTTATGTTCCTTGCCTTGTTCCTCCCCAAAACGTTCACTGGATGCTCACTGTGTGTGACCCGCACTCAGGTGTGGCGTGGATTGGGTGGGGTGGGCGGAAGAAAAGGTGGCGGGCGGTCAAGATGAATAAAGCTCTACCCTACAGCCTCTCAAGGGCAGCCACCTCAGAGACTTGCCTTGACAGGCCTACCACAGTACCTCCATCCTTCCTGTTCCAGGCACCTTGTTCAGAGCATGATCACTGTCCACAGTTATCTGGGGCAGGATGCTGCAAACTGTGACATGCACATGGATCCTCTGTGGATCTTTCTGAAATATGATTCTGACCCAGGGAGTTTTAGGAGGGGCCTATGCAGAGTACATCATGAGAAATGCTGAGCTGGAAGAAGCACAAGCTGGAATCAAGATTGCCAGGAGAAATATCAATAACCTCAGATATACAGATGACACCACCCTTATGGCAGAAAGTGAAGAGGAATTAAAAAGCCTCTTGATGAGAGTGAAAGAGGAGAGTGAAAAAGTTGGCTTAAAGCTCAACATTCAGAAAACAAAGATCATGGCATCTGGTCCCATCACTTCATGGGAAATAGATGGGGAAACAATGGAAACAGTGTCAGACTTTATTTTTTTGGGCTCCAAAATCACTGCAGATGGTGAAAACAGCCAAGAAATTAAAAGACACTTACTCCTTGGAAGAAAAGTTATGACCAACCTAGACAGCATATTGAAAAGCAGAGACATTACTTTGCCAACAAAGGTCCGTCTAGTCAAGGCTATGGTTTTTCCAGTGGTCACGTATGGATGTGAGAGTTGGACTGTGAAGAAAGCTGAGTGCTGAAGAATTGATGCTTTTGAGATGTTGTGTTGGAGAAGACTCTTGAGAGTCCCTTGGACTGCAAGGAGATCCAACCAGTCCATTCTGAAGGAGATCAGCCCTGGGTGTTCTTTGGAAGGAATGATGCTAAAGCTGAAACTCCAGTACTTTGGCCACCTCATGCAAAGAGATGACTCATTGGAAAAGACTCTGATGCTGGGAGGGATTGGGGGCAGGAGGAAAAGGGGATGACAGAGGATGAGATGGCTGGATGGCATCACTGACTGGATGGACGTGAGTTTGAGTGAACTCTGGGAGATGGTTATGGACAGGGAGGCCTGGCGTGCTGCGATTCATGGGGTCGCAAAGAGTTGGACACGACTGAGCGACTGAACTGAACTGAACTGAAAACTCAATAGTTCTTGACAAGGTCTCAGGTGGTGCCACTGTCGCCAGTACACAAAGCCACATTTGAGTGGCAGGGCTCTAACAGGTGTGTTGATAATGGACTTCCATGACCAGACTCTGAATTCTTTTTACTTTTTAAATTTTTTTAAAAAGTATTTATTTTTAATTGGAGAACAACTGCTTCACAATATTGTGTTGGCTTCTGCCATATATCAACATGAGTCAGTCATAGGTATATGTATGTTACCTCCTTCTTGAACCTCTCTCCCACCTGTCACCCCATCCCACCCCTCTAGGTTGTCACAGAGATCTGTGACAAAATCAGAGTCTGAATTATGAGTGCAGGGTTCTTTGCCTGCCTTGTTTATTTCCCTTTCTCAGTGCAAGACTCGGGTCCCCTGAAGAACGGGGCTCAGGGAGAATCATGCAGCAGAAAACTGAATGGGAGAACCCATTGGTAAAGCTCCCAGCTCTCCCAAGTTGTGTCTATCCTTTGTAGATCTCTTTGCTTATTTTCATGCTGGGAGTTTATGGTATAGATTGGCCAGCTGACAATGGGGCACTCTGATCTGGCTTTTCTGTGGGTGGACTGATAAGAACATTATTACTGGCAGGTCCTGGGCTATTATCAAAAGCAGTGCTTAGAGGGAAATTTATATCACTAAATGCACATATTAGAAAAGAAGAAAGATGTAAAAAAAAAAGCTTAAAAAACATAAGCTTTTCTTTTAGGAAATTAGAGAAGGAAACACAAGTTAATTCTAAACCTCGTAGAAGAAAAGAAATAATAAAAATTAAAGAGAAATAAATGAAATGGACAACAGAAAAATGATAGGAAAAAAAACTAACAAAGCCAAAATCTGGTTCTTTCAGAAATCATTAAGATTTCATGCAAAGATGGGCTTAATAAAGGACAGAAATGGTAGGGACCTAACAGAAGCAGAAGATATTAAGAAGAGGTGGCAAGAATACACAGAAGAACTGTACAAAAAAGATCTTCACAACCCAGATAATCACAATGGTGTGATCTCTCACCTAGAGCCAGACATCCTGGAATGCGAAGTCAAATGGGCCTTAGGAAGCATGAACAAAGCTAGTGGAGGTGATGGAATTCCAGTTGAGCTATTTCAAATCCTGAAAGATGATGCTGTGAAAGTGCTGCACTCAATATGCCAGCAAATTTGGAAAACTCAGCAGTGGCCACAGGATGGGAAAAGGTCAGTTTTCATTCCAATCCCAAAGAAAGGCAATGCCAAAGAATGCTCAAACTACTGCACAATTGTACTCATCTCACATGCTAGTAAAGTAATACTCAAAATTCTCCAAGCCAGGCTTAAACAATACATGAACTGTGAACTTCCAGATGTTCAAGCTGCTTTTAGAAAAGGCAGAGGAACCAGAGATCAAATTGCCAAAATCTGCTGGGTCATCAAAAAAGCAAGAGAGTTCCAGAAAAACATCTCTTTCTGCTTTATTGACTATGCCAAAGCCTTTGACTGTGTGGATCACAATAAACTGTGGGAAATTCTGAAAGAGATGGGAATACCAGACCACCTGACCTGCCTCTTGAGAAACCTGTATGCAGGTCAGAAAGCAACAGTTAAAACTGCACATGGAACAACAGACTGGTTCCAAATAGGAAAAGGAGTACGTCAAGGCTGTATATTGTCACCCTGCTTATTTAACTTATATGCCGAGTACATCATGAGAAACGCTGGGCTGGAGGAAGCACAAGCTGGAATCAAGATTGCTGGGAGAAATATCAATAACCTCAGATAGACAGATGACACCACCCTTATGGCAGAAAATGAAGAAGAACTAAAGGGCCTCTTGATGAAAGTGAAAGAGGAGAGTGAAAAAGTTGGCTTAAAACTCAACATTCAGAAAACGAAGATCCTGGCATCCGGTCCCATCACTTCATGGCAAATAGATGGGGAAACTGTGGAAACAGTAGTTGCCCTTATTTTTCTGGGCTCCAAAATCACTGCAGATGGTGACTGCAGCCATGAAATTAAAAGACTCTTGCCCCTTGGAAGAAAAGTTATGACCAACCTAGACAGCATATTGAAAAGCAGAGACATTACTTTGTCAACAAAAGTCCATCTAGTCAAGGCTATGGTTTTTCCAGTGGTCACTTTGGATGTGAGAGTTGGACTGTGAAGAAAGCTGAGCGCTGAAGAATTGATGCTTTTGAACTGTTGTGTTGGAGAAGACTCTTGAGAGTCCCTTGGACTGCAAGGAGATCCACCAGTCCATCCTAAAGGAAATCAGTCCTGAATATTCACTGGAAGAACTGATGCTGAAGCTGAAACTCCAATACTTTGGTCACCTGATGCAAAGAGCTGACTCATTGGAAAAGAACC